>NC_140962.1:135229881-135477381 GCF_056783735.1 Eptatretus burgeri
TGAAATTTGAAGAGGATGTATATTTCAGGTCACTGAATTCAACTGGTGAATTATTTGACTCAGGATCCTGGGATCCTAAGCCCACGACCCTAACTATTATGCCAACACCAGGCATGTGGACAAGTTTGGTGTATGACAAGGAAGAAATGATTCCATTTTGGAGAAGATCAGAATCTCGATCTGGATACAAGTTATGTAATTGCAAAAGTAATTTTTCACCATTGAGAGATTGGGACAAAAACGATGGATAGCATGATATTTCAAAAATGTATTGGGCTTGATATGTTCTCGTGGATCTTGCATTGCGTAGCAGAGGGATGTGCCCTACCAAGTGCCTTTCTTGTTGATCTGTGTTTTCATTTGGTTCTCAACTCATTCCCCTTTAATTAGAATGAGCATACACTTTGTTTGTTTTTGAGTGAATCAAAATTTCGCCAAAGCATTAATGGTCCTTTAAATGTTGTGTTCTTATGCAGTTTTGGTATCTCAACTCGATTGAAGGCCTATTTTGAATCATGGCATTTCTATTGGAACAGATAGTACGATATCGGGAATTTGAACCTGGGTTCCAATAATCATGTTCCACGAGTTTCGATGAGAGCACTAAACGGAATATCTTTTTCATTACCTCGCCACCGAAGGTGAAGGAGGTTATGTTTTCACCTCTTTCTCTCTGTTTGTGTACAGGATATCTCTAAAAGTTGTGGATGGATTGGACGAAACATGGTGGGCATGTTGGTTGTTTCCCCTCGACGAATTGTTTCTATTTAGGTGAAGATCTGTATCCGGATCCAACTACGAGAATTTTAAAGTGATTTTTCACCATTGAGAGATAGAGTTCAAAACAATATATAGTATGAAAGTTCAAAGATGTATTGGGCCAGATATGCTCTCCTGGATCAGGCATTCTGGGGTGGAGGTATGTGCTTTAGTGAGTGCCCTTCTGGTGTTTCCACTGTATTTAACAATCAACAATCAAAGAAGACAGTCCTAATTTGGCCAAAATCTCAGACTCCCTCTGGCCCAAGGTCTCTCTTTGGAATTGTGCTTAGCGTATATATAACAGAGAATTGGATCAAACATATTCATGAAGACCGAAAGTTTCTGGATACTATACAAGTAAGTGATTGTCCACATAAAGTAGAGTGAACCTCATAGTAGAGTTCGATAGATTGGTGCATCTCATAGAATCTTACTTCGTCGTGTGTTATGTATAAATGTGACGTGTGTATCCCAAAAGGCAGTGCACAGAATAAATATCGTCGGAATGCTGTAATCGTGCATAACATATGTATATGCCATTGCAATGGATCCATGTGTTTTTGCTGACTTTGCTCAATTTAATATAATAAACACATGTACAGGTAGTATTTATGCCGTGATTATATATTTGAGAATGTTGCGATTGTATGAGCTTGAAGCCTATTTGCTACGTTTGTGTATTTCATCTATAATCTATAATAATCTATAATATAATGGGAGCACAATCCTGGCTTGTCTGGATCCATCCCTGCCTGTGTCCATTCGGCCGGCAAAGAGTGTCCGACAGGGGATACCAATAATCAAGCCCAATCTGCAAACAGTATGACATTGTTGAATAAGGCTGCAATCAGTGTGAAATAGTTGAGTAAGGTGACGATAGATGGGTCAGTTTCAATTTACATTAACACATAATCTCTTCCTCCATCTTCTTCTTGCCTTTTAATAATGGCGAGTCTCATTCAATCAAGTTTCTCCTGTCGATTGAATTCAGAAAACGTTTGCTGTATTCAATACTTGTTTTTCAACTTTTCCATTTTATTCAAATAACAGCAATATATCGCCCTCTCAAACAGTACATGTGAATATACATTGCCTTTCGCTATACTTGCAACAGGTGAGAAAAGAATACGAAAACAGCAGCTGATATTTCATTAATTTATTCGCATTATTCTTAAAGGGTGAAATTAATTTTTCGCCAGGTACCCCTTCCAGTTGATTTGAATTCTCGTAACCTCTAACTTAGTCACTTGATTTGTATGGACCATACTCTGTGTAGAGTCTTTCGTGTTGCCGAAGCATTTGCCTTAGCTGTTGGGCACACTCCTGGACAGGTCGCCACTGCATCATAGGATCCGAGCAAGCTGGCACTCATTTCTGCCAATTGTCGGTTTAATGGTTGGGGTGGTGGGCTTGGTATCCGATGATCATGAGTTCAAGTCCCACTTCACTGTTGAATTATAACCAGGTGGGGTTGTCTCCGCCTGTCATCCTTCTGAGGTTGGCAAAATGAGTACCTTGATGGCACTGTCCTGTTTCTTGTCCTGCTAACTTTAGCTTCAAATTCCAAAGTCATGTCTCAGTGTTTATTCACCAAACACTACACATTGTCAATATATATGGTTATCAAATTAAATTGTGAGATGTGCATGGATGTTTATCGAAGTAAATGTTGCATTGCAATCATCATTGTGATCTTGATATAACAAAAGTTATTACAGTTTTCATCATGTTTTTTCAGGAGCCATGAACACAAACGTTGTGGGATATTTGCCTCTCACTGTCACACTGGATGTTTCGGACATTCCTTTGGATTACGGCGGGCGAGTTATCATGTCGGTTTTTACGTTTATTATGTGTATTTCAATCCCTCTCAACGCCGCAATCATAGCGGCTTGTTTTTATCGTAGATTACATTCACCCATGCTCTTGTACATTGCTTTATCGTCGCTCGCTGACACTTTATGGGGAGTTGTGGGAATATCAAGCTACTTCAGCAGAATAATAGCAACACGTAAAATAATATCGTTTAATGAGTGTTTGGTTCAGTTGTTTTGTATACATTGCACATTGTTTCAGCAGTCTCTCACCACCTGGTTAATGTACGTTGACCGACATTGGGCTATTTTCTGGCCGTACAGTTACGTGGCTCTGATGGTGAACAAAGGTGGTACTGTGAAACTTGTTGTTGTAGTTTTGACAATCGGGTTGTTGTTGAGTGTAAGCTATGTTGTAGTACCAATAACAATGGGGTACTGCAACTACTCCATTGTAGTTCCTGACGTTGCCTGTGTTTCTTCACCTGTTGCAAGATCAGCTTGTGGAAATATTAATCCTTCTCTCATCCATTCTCTATTTTTTCAATATGTTGTGTTTGGTTTCACCGGTTTTACAGCAATGTACTCCACTTGGTGTATTGTTCGTAAATGTAGTAAATCATCCACAGAAGCAAATATAAAAGCGTTGCACACATGTTTTACACAATTGTTTGCGTCTTTAGCGCAGTTTATTGCACTTATTGTTATGATGGTGTTGAAGCGATTTGTAAAACTTCCCATGTTTGGTTTTATCCTGGATCTTTTGAGTGCAGTTACACCGGCCTTTGTTAATCCATTAATATTCGGTTTCAGAATGCAGGAGATTCGCTCAACGATCGTTCTTGTTTACCGTAAAATTCAAATAATTCACCATAAAAAGCCATTTCATCCGGGTGTTATGGTTGTGATTGAGAATGATAATCATGAAAGGAAAGAAGTGAAAATAACAAACAAGGTTGCAATTTCACAGAAAATATAGTTTTCAAAATCTGAAGATGTTTCTTTATCAAAATGTCCCCCACGCCAAAGAACATCACATTTATGACGAGACATTCTTGGATACAGCCAGGATTCATTCACATTAGTTAACTATGGCAGATGTTAGACTGGTTTTGAAAGGTGAGAGAAATATATGGTACTAGTCTACCATGTTTGATAATCATGGACAATCAACCAGATATGAAGATGCTTATGAATGAAACAACGTTGATATGTTCCTGGATTTTCTTGCCTCACTTCCTCAGCTCAATGATGTTGCTGCGGTTGTCATTGTTGTCGTCGTTGTGGAAGAAAATAATTATATTAATGGACTCTAAATTGTAATTGTGCTGGTGTTTTATAAATTTAATTTTATGCTATAAATCGAATTGGCTGTCAGGGATGTTTTTCCTTTAGCCAAGAGTCTTTGACCTATATGTTGATAAAAGGAATGTGTTGCTATGGACAAAGTGACCTGGTTGATTACAGTAACTTTTGTTATGATTACATCATTTGCTTTTCACCTCGAAGACACGTATTGCAGTTGGAGTTCTTTGTTTAAGGTTTGACTGCCCCCTCCACTCTCCCATGATAGCATTATAAATTCCAGGAAATGTAATCCCGTTTTAGTGCAAATCATTGAAGATGTCTCACCATCTCGGTGACTTGTGCTCCTTGGTACTAGCCAAGTACCAAGTATAATAAAACTCTCTGATGTGATGTACTTTCTCGTTGTGGTAGTGAATTAATCGGTGTCTTTCATTTGAGTAATACGAGTTACATCGAGTCGGTTAAATGGTTAACTAAAAGTAATAAAGCTAATAAAACGTTAAGAAATAAATTCCACAACAAATGGGGGCTCGTCCGGGATGTACTAACTCCCTGGAGGCGGTCCATGGTATGGAGGGACGGCAATTGCTTGAGCATGGTAAGTGGAGAGCATTCGCCCTTTCCCTCTGATGACGGGGCTGTCCTTATCGGGTAACATACATCGAGAACAAAGGAAAGTACATGCCAGAGAATTTTATTGATAGGCCTGAGGGGATCCTTTGAGAGGTTCCGCCGCAGATCGGGTCCGCTTCAGCCTGAGGCTGAATAGAGATCGTGATCTCTGGACGGGAAGCTAGAGTCTTCGCAGTACCTTGAGCAAGTTCGATACTTGGCTCACTGGGCTGTACTGGGTAGAGAGAATAACATAAGAGAAGGGTTTGATTCCCATCTCGCTGTGTGATTGTGTGGATTGAATTTATGTGGTTCAAACGATAGGTATTATAGTTGTTTTAGAAAAGTGCTATCCAGCATTTAGAGCATTATTGCATTTTGTGTTTTGTTGTATTTTTGAGCATTGACGGATTATATGGTATTTGTGACCTGTTTGCAAGATGGGAAATACAGGTGGGAAAAAGTAATGACATTGGGTATAACGAAGCGACATGCCACAGACCGCGCAAAGGACATGCGAGAGGTAGATGTTTGACAAATATGGACCTGATTCTGTGAGAGACAGACAGACAGACAGACAGAGACAGAGACAGACAGAGAGACAGAGAGAGAGGCTGAAGAGCAGTGGCTGAGAGAAGCCGAAGAGCAGTGGCTGAGAGGCCGATGAGCAGCGAGTGAGAGAGGCTGAGATAGGTCTCCTCTTGGTGGCAATGTCGGAGTGTAGACCCGATAAAAAAAGGCCACGGAGGCTGCGACGGATGGAAATTAAGAGGTCTGGAGACGTGCAAGTAATCTTTCCGAGCCAGGTAAATGGGCGAGGTAAACGAGCAAGGACAATGGTTAAGTGGGAAATAGGTAAGAGTTACCTGTTTGTATTTCTGGTTAACTTGCTGTGAAGCTGTTGTATTGTATTGTGTGGAGGTGTTACGGATTTGTAAATGCAATGATTTTCACGAAACCTTTTGTCGGGTGCAGGAAACGATTGACTGGCTGGGAGCGTGGCTGGAGATTTGCTTTGATCTGCATGTGTTGCTGAGTGAGTGGAGAAATGGAACTTGTGCGAATCTAATAGATTTTACTGCAATGAAATGTGCTCTATTGGGATTTTGGCGATATTTTTAACAACTAAAGAAACTTCAGGCAGAGAGTTAAAGCAGCCTGGCTGTTCGTGGTTTGGTGCTGATAATGCCAAGGTCGCGAGTGTATGTGTGTGTGTGTGTGTGTGTGTGTGTGTGTGTGTGTGTGTGTGTGTGTGTGTGTGTGTGTGTGTGTGTGTGTGTGTGTGTGTGTGTGTGTGTGTGTGTGTGTGTGTGTGTGTGTTCAATCGGTGGGGGTCTGAATTGGAAGCGATTGTGAGCTCGATGGGGAATTGGAGATTGCTGGACGATGTGATACATGAATGTCTTGTTAGAAATTATATTGCAGTCGATAAAGCGTGAAGAGAGATGGACATTCATAGGGTAATATGGGATGGTTGTGGACACCTCGGCAAGACAGTCTGGGGACGGACTCGTGCTTTGGTTGAGCTGTGGGAGTCAAATGGATCAAGGCTCGGGTTTTCTCACTGTTTGATAACTTTGCATGCTATTTTTTGGTTTTGTGTTGATTACGCGAAGGTCGCGAGCTACACTGTACGGGCCAACCTCTCCACTGAATCTGTTTAAAGTGAAGTCCATTTTGGGAAGCAAGTGTTGAAGTTTTCGTTAAAAGCCATAGGGATTTTGGATAAATTGTGAAATAACAATTGTGAATGTGGAATATATTCGGAAGGTGAAGTCCAGTTGGGAGGTGAGCTCTCGCTGGCATTTTGAGGATTTGTAATTACTCAACCCAGCAGGTTTAAGTGCTGGGCAAGCTGTTAGTGCGGCTCGAAGAGATTGATGAGCCCTCGACCCGATTCATACTTGAAGATGTGATCTAAATGTAGAAATGTGATTTGGAATGATTTAAAATGATTTGATGCTGTTTAGCAGGAAGGGAAATTCACAGATAATGCATGATACCCTCGGATGGACGTTTAACTTGCGTGCTGGTTTTATTCGTCTGAAAATGTTGAAGTTGATAGATTTAACATTCGTTCATGTATAATGTATTTGTTAAAGACAAATTCCTGTCCAAACAACTGCTGGGAAGGCAATGGCAAACAACCCAATGTAACCCTTTGATCGATTCAGTCAGGGTAAATTCATAAGATTTAATTGGATAGACACTAATACTTTATTTTTAATTTTTGATTTTAAAAGAAAATATTTATTGTCACAATGACAGACAATAAAGCTGTTTAAGCTAAATTGGATAAATAATGCACTTAAAAGGTGGAGTTTTAACCGAGTTGGAGAGAGGAGAAAGAGTGGCCAATCAGGAGAAAGAGGGCAAATCTCCCATGCCTTCCCCATGACAGTGATAAAGTTTGGGAAGGTTCTAGATACATGTGTGGACGGAGTGTTTGAGCTGCAATTTAAAAGATATTCGCCTGATGACAAATTTGACAAATGATTTGACAATTTTTCTCACCTGTTTAAAAAAAAAAACAGAGGTTTAAGCTGTATTTATTTGTTTTGATATTTTGATTGTTTCGGAGTGTTGAGAGCAGTTGAACAATGCAATGTACGATTTCGTCTGATGAAGCTTTGGAAGAACTTCCACCAAAAGATTGGACGATGGGGAGAACCCAGATTTGGGTGATTGGGCATTCAACACGTGATCATGAAACTACCCCCTTCCTGAGGAGATAAGATGAGCAATGGGGGAAAAAAAAGAAAAGAAAAAAACCCACTGAGGAGAAGGTTGGACAAGTCAAACTATTGCAAAGCAACGACTTAACGTCGCTGTTGTGTGGTGCCTGCCTGGAGGAATGTCCTTAACCACACTCGTGGATTGCTGCTCTTCAAATAGATCATGAACTTGCTGTGGTTGCTTCAATGCACAACGAAGGCCCTGAAGGTCCACACGACGAGTCCTCTGCAACATGTGTTCAATGGTGCGGGTTGGGGCTCGTGCTGCCAACGCGGCTGCATTCAACGTGCACAGCTCATTTGATGAATCAACCTTGATTGCAGAATCTGCTGATACGAGGGCCCAAACTCTGTTGGGGTTGGATCTCTGTTTACCACTCGAGTCCTTTTAAACTTCTTCAACCCAGTGTCGGACCCAAGCTCCTACCTGCCAAGATCTACCTTCTCTTCAGCTCAAGGAGTGCTTCGACTGTGTTTCCCATTGGGTGCTGCGCTATCTACACCCTGACCTGTTTATCTTCTGACTTTGGGTGGCATGTCTTTTCAATGTGTGACAGATGCTGATGAACAGGCCATGAAATAAATGGAAACGCACTCACTCACATGGCTGGGACACTATTGAAATGGTCGTTATCCAGCATTCTTCTGATATGAGTACTCGCTGCCATTGTTGACTGAACTTGTGTAACAGATATCTTTTCTCCTCCAGGAACGGTTATGGTGATCATGTGTAATATAATTATTCTAAATTTTCCTTATAAGGAAAAAGGGGGAATTGTGGAAGAAAATAATTATATTAATGTACTCTAAATTGTAATTGGTGCTGGTGTTTTATAAATTTAATTTTATGCTATAAGTCGAATTGGCTGTCAGTGATGTTTTTCCTTTAGCCAAGCGGAAGGGAAGGGTGGTAAAACGCCACCAAACAGCAACATTTTCTTTTTGACCACCAGGTTCTCTATAAAACTGGGCAGGAGCATTTTAAACCCACACTATCTGCCTGCAGGCATGCATGCTCGCACATGCAGTGACCTTTGCACCCCTCCGGTCGGATCACTGTGAATCTGATCCATGCAAGTTTCACTCTGGGGAAGCGGATTTAAGTTCAGAACTAAATCGTCAGTCCTTAACAGTCAACTGAAGCAGAGGGAGAGGAGGGAGATGGGTAGGAGAGAGTGGGGTGGGAGAGATAGGGATGGGAGAGAGAGTGATGGGGGTGGGAGAGCAAGAGGGTGAGAGTGGGAGAGAGAGAGGGGGATAATGAAGGGAGGGGAAGGGGTGTGAGAGGGGTGAGAGAGAGAGGGAGAGGAGTGACAGAGAGAGAGGGAGGGAGAGGGATGGGAGAGAGAGGGAGGTGGAGGAGTGGGAGAGAGAGAAACGGAGAAAGGTGGGATAGAGAGGGAGGGAGATGGGTGGGAGAGAGAGAGTGTGAGAGAGAGGGTGGGATAGAGAGAGTGTGAGAGAGAGAGAGAGAGAGAGAGAGAGAGAGAGAGAGAGAGAGAGAGAGAGAGAGAGAGAGAGAGAGAGAGAGAGAGAGAGAGAGAGGAATGGGGATGGGTGGGAGAGAGAAGGTGAGAGGGAGGGAGGGGTGAGGGAGGCAGAGGAGAGAGAGAGAGAGGGAAGAGGGGAGAGAGGGGAGTGGAGCATGCGGAGGGGTAGAGGAGAGCGGAGGGATTCTGGCAGATGTGATGACGAGTTTAACATCCATCCGAGAGATGGCACACACATTGATGAATCACCCAACCCTTGAAACACCAGGATGACAGTTTATAACTGGGTCGGGATTCGACCTCAAGCTGGACAGCTTAGAGCGAGCATGCATACCTCTCGGCAATCTTGCCATGATGTGGTGATTCGTCGCTTTGTAACAGCTCAAAACTTTTTTTATGCCTCTGTTGAAGAAGTCGCCAGAGGCATAATGTTTTTGGGTTGTCCATTCATCTGCACATATTGTTACGAATTTCGAAACCTATCACACACAACATTCAGGTCCTATAGATTAGTTATATCGGTAAGTATGTGTTTTATCGATAGCTTCCTTTCCCTTGTCTAATTGGTAAATAAATGTCCATGCACTGTGATTTATTTTATGGTTAGGATTTTGCTTTAGTGGAAAACCTCATCTTCCGCAACGGCATCAACAAAATGACTGTTGCGTTGCGGCAGTGCTGCAGAGAAGCGAACAGGCCCGGAATTC
Source organism: Eptatretus burgeri (assembly GCF_056783735.1). Lineage (NCBI taxonomy): Eukaryota > Metazoa > Chordata > Myxini > Myxiniformes > Myxinidae > Eptatretus > Eptatretus burgeri. Next base: position 135,239,310 of record NC_140962.1, read on the forward strand.
TCCGCGGCTCGAGGGGGGAAGGGTCGGCCCGGCGGAGATGGATAAAAGTGGAGCCAGAAGCTGGTCAGGGAGAACCCTCGCGATCGAGAGATGACAAGCACCCTTCCTGGATAAGGGACCTTCCTCGACAAAGGAGAGCGCAGAGTGGAGGAAAGAGGAGAGAATAAGCAGAGGAACGGAAGAGCATTTCCCGACCTGGACATCCCGGCCTGCTGGAGCGCTCGTCCCAAGGAGCCTGTCTTGCCGGTCGTGGTCAACGACGTCCTTCTCCTCACCACAACCGAGAGCTCCAGGAACCCAGTTCCCGCAGGAACCGCAAGGGTTGCCTGCCAGTGTCCGGGTTCGTCTCGCCTCCCGCCAGACCGACCGACTTGAAGACCGCACGAGGCGGACAGGTCCAAGTTAGACACTGCTCTTCAGCCCACTTAGACCAAGTTAGACACTGGTCCAAGTTAGACACTGGTCTTCACCTGTCCCTGTGAGCTGAAGGTCCTAATAAAGACCATTGGTCTGATTCTTTGGGTGTGTGTGCGTTTGTGTGTATGTGGGCCTGTCTGATAAGTAGTGAAATGCATAAGTGTTTTTGCCTGTATTTACGTGTTTAATAATAATATGTCTGGCCTTCCATTCTCATTTTCTCTGTTTTGTCTGCAACCACTCGTCAGATTGACACAAAATTTTCACCATCAGTGCGACTACTCATGCAGATTGTAATAATCATAATTATGTTGTCATAGGTCACGTGGTGTGACACCCATGTTGGAAAAACAGAAAAATTTTGGTCTTTTGTATCTTCAAAACTGCTCCATGGAAAAAAATGGCAAATGTGAAGGACTCCCCATAGGAAACAAGTGTGATTTTTTTTTGATGATGTCACACGTGGCTTCGTTGTGACGTCATAATTGCATACATCTAACGCTTTATCCAATCAGTATGAAAAATTTTGAGGGTCATCGAGGGCAAAATTTTACAGTGGAAAGAAATTGATGATATCATCAGTCACATGGTTCGGCAGCCATATTGTTTTTAACATAAAAACATTCAAAAATCTTCTTCTCTGAAATGGCTGAACTTATCGATGCAAAACTTTATAGGTATGATCGCCTATCCATGAGGAACAAAAAGTTCTGCAACTTGGACATCATTAGTCACATGGTTTGGCAGCTATGATTTTTTGAAGAATAAACCATGAAATATCATATTCTCCAGAATGTCTTGACAGGTCGAGGGAAAACTTCACCAACATGTTCCCCAAGCCTTGGTGATATTAAAGTGTTCACGAAAAATGAATAGGTCACATGGTCTGGCAGCCATATTGGATTGAATGAAAATCTTCAAGAAATTATTTCTGTTAAGCCTCTTCAATAATCGTCGTGAAATGTCCCAATTAAGACTGCATAATCATAGGGAATATATATATTTTAAAATTTCAACTGGATTGGACACATGGTCTTGTAGAAAATTATTTCATATCTTGAATCTGGGTTCAGGGATTTCAATCAAACTTTTAAAAACGTTTAAAAACATCATTATCGTGCGTTTAAAAATAAAACAACAATGTATAATGATGGTAAATGTGAGCAGAGGCATATCTGGTGACGTCGTGACATCAGAGAATACCCTTCTGGATTATTCATTGTAATCATCTCAATAATTTTGCCTTCATAACTGCAGAAATGTCCCCACGGAGAACCGTGATGCGGTATCATCATCAAAGCTTGAAAAGCGGTCGCCAAATGGCTTAACCAGTCAAGGAAGCACTGCAACAAAACGGGTTAAGAAACTTTTTAAAACGCAACTTTTAATTTTTTATATGTATCTATCTATACCGAAGTATCTGGTCGTATAATGAAAGAAGATCATACAAAAAGGGGAAACGTGGTGCAAAATAATATTGCACATTTTCAGCGAGCCAGCCACCGCCCAATGCACTGCTTGACAATGTTGTGCCAAAAGCAGACCAGTGAGTCCTGAACTTTGTTCAAGTCGATCGATATATTCAGAGACAGTACAAATGTTGTAGTATGCTTGCCAGGAGGCTGAATCACTCATGCAAGCACTCCAACTAAACGGTTTAGAAGGAATGGCTGGCTTGGTTAGGGATTGGCAATCGCCGATCAGCCATATAAATACCACACACCGGAGATGCCCGGAATGTCAGGCAATCTCCAAATTTGACAATTGAACACTTTTTTTAGCAATGGGAACTGCTGCTGTAGTCAATAACGAAGCATAAATTTAGACATTTGGCTGAGATTAATAGATTCTCGAAGTTACGGCATGTGCGCAAATGAAATAAAGCCATGAACACTGGCATCTCCAGGCATTTATAAGCATCACAATGTATCCAGCAATTCATAGGTACTATGATCAGGCATTCAATGATTTGAGTGAAGAAAGTGGAAAAAAAACTTATTCATGAACAAAGCATTGCAGGCTATTCCAAATCAAGGTGATGTCTCACAAGCCAAAAAAAAACAAGGTGAATGAAGACCCCAGCAAGGAACAGCGAGGTTACCAAGGATGAGCCTTGATAAAGAATAATTAAATAAGGACATTAATTAGCTTCAATAGGGGTATATAACACACAGTGACATTCGTATCTATACTATTAAATGAACAAACTGCCACTGTTTACGAGACACATGGCGGAGGGATGATTCTGAGCTTTGGCACACATGTCCAGTATTGCTTCGGATTCCAAATGTGCCCTTTTGGAACGGATACATTATCAGAGTTGCCTCACAAAAGGGTCCAAAATTGCGGTGATGGGTCCCCTACTTGAAACAGCCTATAACCCCCCCCCCCCCATCAAACGAATACACGACGAATAGCGTGGTGAGATGGAGTGCGCGCAACCACTCAGCCAAGAGCATGCCGACATTTCCAACAGTGATCATAAAGCGAGGCCCTGTTTATTTCCTTCCAGTCCTTCCAGACTCTAGTGAGCATTCTGAAAGCCACACGATGCCGAAGCGTAAAAATGCAGACACACGTGCAACAGCAGTATGAAATAGGGAGTGCAGCTATCAAAATAATATCTCGCCACATGCTCTCGGTGAAGTGCAAGATGACAATGAGAGACCATTTCCACCCATACACAGCATTGGCAAGATGGACACTATGTGCTATTCCTTTGGCGTGTATATGTGGAAAGCTGAACTGCATTCCAGTTTCCTCGGGGTGAACGCTCAATTTTCCAACTGCTGTATGCAAGGAAAAATTGTTCTTCCCAACATCAGTGAACCACCTCCTCTCTTGCAACACCTTTTCACTGACTGCACACCTGAAACAAGGGATTTTCGATCCAACATTCGGGTGTACATTGGGTGTACAGAAAGATGTGTTAACTTCAAGGGGCCCATATACGTTCATAATCCATGGCAGTGTTTATCATAGAATCGGACATTTTTTTCACGAGAAGGGTAAACCTCCGAAGTTTTACCAAATCTATATCTTCGACACTGCCATCGAAATCGCTCATCGAACAGCATGGAACAGCAACCTGCACCGTGATTTGCTTCAAAAGCTACAGGCAGTACTGCATGACTGTAATCCGTTCATAACTGCTTTCAAGCAATCCGCCGAATTACTGGAATTGAGAAGAAAATGATTCCATGAAGTTCGTTTTGAGAGCAGACCCAACGACAGATTTATCGTGCTTTCATCTCGCAACGGCAGCAGAAGTAGCGGTTATCTTACTGGGAAGTGCTGATGTTCCATCACACTGCGACATCATTTTGTACAAGCGGTCAAGCCTGGTTCCGAAAAACCGAGACATTATCCGCATCAATGAGACTCACCCTGATTATGACCCTCTTCATTACGTGTTGCTACTACCACATGATGATCTGGGCTGGACATTTACAATCTAGAAACAAGATGGCAAATGCGACAGTACAATGGAGTTTTACGCTTACCACTTGATGGTTAGAAGTAACTTTCATGTAATACTACGTAGTGGTAGATTACTACAACATTATATTGTCATTCAGTATGCAAAGGTTGAACAAGGATGCCTGAACGACATCCACCACAATCTGCATCGACCACAATCAACGGCAATTGCAGGCGGAGCTGTATTGAGGACTATCTGATGCAGTCGCCACTGGAGATAGTGACGTTGCCTCAATCGGTCGCCGAGTTGTCCTTCCGTCATCATTTACTGGAAGCCCACAAAATATGCATAAACTCTATCAGGACTTGATGGCTATCGTTCGGCGATACTCGAAACCTGACCTCTTCTTAACATTTACGTGCAACCCCAAATGGGAATAAATCCGGAATGCGTTTTTCCCGAATCAGGTTGCCATTGATCGACCAGACATCGTAGCCAGAGTTTTAAATCAAAAGAAGAAGGCGTTCCTTCACGATATTTTGGTTGTTCAAATATTCGGAAAGGTTCTCCTGTACATCTGCATAGTGGAATTTCAGAAACGAGGGCTGCGTCACCTTCATACGTTGATGATTCTCCACCAAGAAAGTAAGCCTCGATCACCGGACCATTATGACAGATTCGACAGGGCAGAAATTTCCGACCCATCGCAGACTCGATTGCATAACGTGATCATACAGAACATAATACACGGATCATGCGGCACAGCCAATCCTCAATCGCCTTGCTTGGAACAAGGCAAATGCACTAAACAATTCCCCAAGCAATTCTTTGAAATGACGCGAAGCATGCACGATGGCTACCTGTTACACAGTAGAAGGGATTCCGGACCTCAGGTCCAAAAAAACGGAGGGAACGTTGATAACCGATGAGTCGTTCCTTATAGCCCATACCTGTCCTCAAGCATAATGCCCACATCAATGTTGAGGTCTGCTCGACGGTCTTGGCAGTCATGTATCTCCACAAATATGTCTACAAAGGACCAGATAGTATTATGGCCGCTGTATTTGAAGACGATCAACAACAAACTGACAACGACGTGAACGAGATCAACGGGTTTGTGGACGCGAGGTACGTTTCTGTATGTGAAGGCTGCTGGAGTTTGTTCGATGACGATCAACATGAATGATCACCGTCTATTCAACATTTGGATATCCCTCTTCCGAACCAAAATATAATCTTCTCTGTTCCTGCACAGGCTGCAGTTGCCTTCGACTACGCCAAAGAAACAACCCTCACCGCATGGTTTATCTGGAACCGCGACGACCACGAAGCCCGTTCTGTTCCATACCACGAGTTCCCAGAACACTTCCCGTGGAACAGTACTATGTGCAAATGGTCGCCTCGGAAATGGGGAAACACAATTGGATGCTTATATCGTGACAGTCCATCCGAAGGCGAAAGATTCTATCTTCGTTTGTTACTGCATCATTCACCTGGATGTACATCATTCGAAGATCGACGGTGACTCCCTGACGGCAACATTCCGGACACATTCAAAGCGACAACATTGGGTCAAGGTTTCTTGGAAGATGACCGCGAATGGCATGACTGCTTCGAGGAGGCCACCATGTCAGGTTTCCCAACTCAACGCACTCTCTTCGTCACTATTATCTTATTCTGCCAATCTGCCCAACCTGCACAATTGTTCTCCTCATTCAGACAGTGTTTAAGTGAGGACATACTCAACAATGCCAACTGGGCTTGCATCACATTGACCGACGACAAATTAAACAACAGGACCATAGGAGCCATTGCGGAACTCCTGCGCTCCCATGGAAAAATCATTGCAAGATTACCCTGATATGCACCAACTCAGCCATGCGACCGATCCCGAACATGATCCATCTTCTTTTGCCATGACTGACGACGATGTTAAAGAGAAAAAAACCAGGCGGATCACAAATGCAGACTCCTCAATCGAGATCAAAGGGTGGTTTACGAAGCGGTGATGGAAAATGTGACAATGAAGAATGGGGCAGTGTTCTTCCTCGATGGCCCCGGGGGTACTGGAAAAACGTTTCTTTGCAACACCATCCTCCACGGCGTTCGTTCCATGAAGCTCACCGCACTCGCAGTAGCATCTTCCGGAATAGCGGCTGAGTTGTTGGACAGAGGTCGAACTGCTCATTCTCAGTTCAAAATAACGATACCTATACAGCCACACAGCACGTGCAATATTCCAAAGAACTCTGAATTGGCGACACTGATCAAAGGAACGTCTGTCATAATCTGGGATGAAGCTCCAATGATGCACAAGCAGTTCTCCGAATGCTTGCATCGCTCATTGTATGACATTATGGAGAGCAAAAAGTCTTTTGGAGGCTTGATCGTCCTATTGGGTGGTGATATCAGAGAAGTTTTACCAGTCATCAGTCATGAACATGAGACGGACATTGTGGAAAGTAACCTGAAGAGATCGTTCCTCAGGCATGAGGTTCAATTATCACACCTCACCATTAACATGCGTGCTCTGATGGGCCCGTCTCAAAAAAACCAATCTGTCAACGATTTTCAGACTTTCTTGCTGTCGAATGGAGATGCAGAAAACCTACAAATCCAGAGGTAGGGAAGTGCAAAATACGCCTATCGTCAGAAATCTACATTGATCCCATCATTGGTGGCGTCAACGAGCTCATCAGGTTTATTTTCCCCGACTTGGCTACAATCGACTGCAGCAGAGCAATACTGTGTCTAACAAACGAAGATGTTGACATGATCAACGACAAAGTCTGACAAACCTTCCCGGCTGGTGACACACAGACATATCTCAGTGCTGACAGCGTATCTGATCCAGGACAGACGTACCTCTGTCCGACGGAGTTCTTAAACTCATTAACACCAGCAGGCTTACCACCACATAAACTTCTGTCTTCGAGTGTCCACCCCATTAATACTGCTCAGAAATTTTGACCCGCGTCATGGATTATTGAAAGGAACGAGACTGCGCATAATCAGTCTTGGAAGCCGGCTGATCGAGGCCGAGATCATGACCTACAAAAAAGACAGGGAAATACGTCTTCAATCCCAAAATAACTCTTACCCCATTGGACTCTGGACTGCCTCTTGATCTTCGACGATGCCAATTCCCAATAAGACCAGCGTATGCGATGACCATCAACAAGAGCCAGGAACAAACTCTCACTTTCGTGGGCATTCATCCAACCAATCCTGTCTTCTCACACGCTCAGTTGTATGTGGCGTTATCGCGTGCACAATCGATGAAGTGTATTGAAATACTGCCACAACTGAGTCAACCCAATCACGGCTTCCAATACACGGATAGCATCGTTTACAGTGGACTGGGTTAACATTAGTAAGTATGCTTTGCTTTTTTCGACAACAGCACTCATTTCACGATATACTACAGCGTCACATCCATGCTCTGCCTTGCTTTGTCGGGGTTATCTTCTCGTTATAAATAAAATAACAGGACTGGAGTTGTATTTATATCAGTAGCAGAGTAAGCAGAAGTCAGGTCAGGTCAGGGATCCCTGGTCAGAGTCCAAGTCTCACATCCATAGAGCAAGACGAGAAACACCAATGACCTGAAGATTCGGATTTTTCTCCTCCGGCACAGATCTCGACAAAGCCACGCCCCATAATCCAGTGAATCCATGACTCCTCATTCAGCACCTCGAGGGCCCCCAAAAGGATATCTAGAGTCTCCGCAAAGATGACTGCATCATCTGCCAAATCAAGGTCAGAGATCTTGACATTCCCAAACGATGCACCGCAGCTTGATCTCTCCGACATCCTCCCCAGAATCTAGTCCATACAAGTGCTGGAAAGTATGTGGGGCAGTATATCCCCCTGACAAAGTTCAGTAACAACTGGAAATATGTTGAAGATGGTATCACCACATCTCACAGCACACTCAGTACCAGAGTTTAGCTTCGACATCAGATCAATTAATTTTGCTGGCACACCACAAAGACCAATAATCCACCAGAGTGCTTCCTCATTTACTGAATCGAAAACTTTGCAGAGATCAACATGAGCAGCAAGCAGCCCCTGCCTGAACTCTCATCTCTGTTCAGTGAAGACCAGAAGGGCAAGGATACTGTCAATCATTGACCTCTTTGGTGTAAAGCCTGACTTCTCTGGGTGCTGGTGTTCAAGCAGATGGTGGTGAACCCCATCAATAATTATCTGAGCAAAGACCTTGCCGAGCACTGAGAGCAGTGTTACCCAACGGTAGTTGTTGCAGTCCTGGCGATCACCCTTCCCTTTCCAGAGAGGGACAACAAGGTCTCTCTTCCAGTCAATTGGGATGATGCTTGTGTTCCAGGCAGAGCACAGAACTACATGCAACGACATGATTACAGCATTTCCACCAGCCTTGAGAAGTTCACCATTGAAGCCACAGATCCCAGGAGCTTTACTCATTTCAACCGGTTCACCACAACCTGAGTTTCCACAAACAAAGTTGGAATGCAGTTGATTTCGAGGGTCAGAAATAGGGATAGTAACACCGATAACATCCAACTCAACAGCTGGTGGATCAGCCTGATACAGCCGCTCAAGGTAACCGGCACAGCGTGCCTTCACTTCGAGCTCCTATGTCAAGAGCCCACCATCCTCTGCTGTCACTGCAGTCCACTGAGGGACGGGATATACTTGGAGAAATGCAATGTGCAAATTCCCCTGTAAGCAGGATGAGATTCACTTGACCACAGGTGATGCCCTACTCTCTCAAAGATGCCTCGCACATCGGCCTCCTTGTCCACCCTCAGCACACGTACAGTTTTATGCCTCAACTCCCTGAACAGCTCAGCTCTTCCATTAAGCCTCGCCCTGCGACTCTGGTCAATGGTATCCAGTGCCCCTTGAGAGAGAGTCAGACCCCCCAAATCCCCACTCAGCCTGTTCGCAAACTCCTCAGCTCCCTTCTCATCCTTTAGCTTGCCAACTTCCAGCTGAGGCTGGGATGGTGCCATTCTACCGGATTCACTCAGCAAGCCCGAGGCTGGGATGGTACCAAGCAGAGGCAAGTTAAGAAAAGAACTCAGCAAGCCAAAAGAGAGTATGAGAAGGGCATGGCAAAGAATATTATGGTATTCTTTATCGTCAAGTTGCCATGAAATGCATTTACATGACCAACCGTGCACTTCAATCCAACTCATGTTTTCAACGGTTTCTGTCTCTTTTCACCCTATATTTTCAAAATATGGTTTATGCCACATTGGCACCCTTGGGCAATTTGATATATTCAAGATTGCCCCCAAGATGGCTGCTATTTGATGGAAATATACATAAATTGTGATAGTTTCCTTGTTCTTCTTCTTCGTCTTTCAGCTGCTCCCGTTAGGGGTCGCCACAGCGGATCATCCGTCTGATCTGCATAGTGATTTGGCACATGTTTTACGCCGGATGCCCTTCCTGACGCAACCCTGGTCGCCCCTTACGACACAGGGATAAGGTACACCTATTTTAACCAGGGTATACACCGGCCCAGGATACTGGTACTCATTTCGCCGACCTCGGAAGGATGACAGGCTGCGTCAACCCCTGGTGTATTAATTCAGTGGCCCAACGGGGCTTGAACTCAGGACCTTTTGGATCCCAAGCCGCTGCCCTAACCACTGCGCCAACACAAGGCTTGATAGTTTCCTTGTTATACCAGCTGAAAATGTGCATTCATTAATGTGACTTGTTATATGAAGTTTGTGTTTGTGTTTCCAGGCGATTGTGGTAGCAGACAAATATGGCCAGCTGCATTTGCAAGTGTAGGAAAACAGATATTTTCAACTTTCAAGTGTAGGAAGATGCTCTGCCCGATACAGCCTACAAAATGCTCATTTGCAGAGGTCATGTTTGCCAACACAGGGCAGGTGTTTCGAACTCAGTTTTCAGTGACCAATTCAGAGTAGATTTACATAAGGTGTGGCAATGCCAAGGGTGAGTTTGTTGGCCTGACACCAAATCCTGACCAAGTGGTAACAGTCTCCCTGATGATGGATGATATGTTCGAGGAAGATGATGATGAACTGGAAAGACTTTGGGTCAAACACAAGGAAGCGGGAGTGCAAATGAGAAGCTTGGATGCAGATGATAGACCGAAAATCAAAGAGGAGCTCAAACAGCACATTCACCTCCCCAAAATAACAACCATTGTTCCAATGAATGTTAGGAACGGGCACATTGCTGTCAAGAGAATCAATGTCCATCATGCTGTTATCTTGGGTGAAGAAATATCTGGTACATTTCAGAGGGACCTGCTGAGTTGATTCTACAATCCAATCAAGAAGAAACTCATCATGATAGAGAGGATGAAGAAGGGAGTGAAGGTTGGCGACAAGATGGTCTTTGACCCAGAGAAACTCAATGGCCATATGCTCGTCATCAGTTAGCAAAGGAAACGATCTACCTCATGTTTTCATGTATGAGCCAGCGTCACTGCCATTCTCATTGTTCGATGAGTATGGTGATATGAGAAAGGGCAACAAGGCTGCACTCCTTACCAAGATAGCTGCATTCACATCTTCATTTGAGCCTCTTCCAGTTCTTCTCTGGAAGAGGCTTCACAAAATTTCACCACCCAGTAGAGTTTGTCATAAGGAAGAAGCCTATTGCATTTGAGGTCAAAAGATCAAAAGGTCAACATAGGCCAAAGGTCAACAACTTAAGTGAGATTTTTTATATCCTCAATTTTCATCCGATTGGCTTGAAATTTGAAGAGGATATATAAATTCCGCTCACTGAATTCAAACAATGAATTATTTTTGAGGTCAACCTTGACCAAAAGGTCAACATAGGCACAAGGTCAACAACTTACGTGAGATTTTTTAAATCCTCAATTTTCATCTGATTGACTTGAAATTTGAAGAGGATTTATATTTCAGGTCACTGAATTCAACCAGCCAATTATTTTTGCGGTCAACATCATCCAAAGGTCATCAACAAAGGTGAGATTTCTGAAATCCTCAGTTTTCATCCGATTGACTTGAAATTTGAAGAGGATTTATATTGTTGTGGTGTCAGGTTCGGTGGCAAAGATGATCGCCAGACGGAGCAGTCGGCCCATCTCCCAATGAACACAGGAATGGAAAGGTCGTCACCACGGATAGCTCCGGAGTCGACGGGTCACTTCAGAGAACGTAGTCATCAATATTTCGACGGCGTGAGGAAGGGTCCACTTGTCGATTCCAATTTACCCAAGTACTCACGCCATCTAGCTACCGGGGAAGCCACACCCTCGGCCGACTCTGTCCGAACCGAGTCGCATGTACCGACTCGGGTCCGGCGTAACCGAGCGGGAGTTACCAGAGCCGCACCGGTCCCAATGACAACTTATGGCACAAACGGCCTACCTACTTCTCAAGCCCGCACTGTGCTGGGTCAATAGTAGAAACGACAGGCAACGAACTGGTACATTTAACAGGGGTTTATTTATAACGTGGAGAGGGTGACAAAGAGCAGAGTTATCCGAATAAAAGAAATGCAATTTACAATGAATACAGGCACTCAACAGTCTCTACTTACGGGACGGGCGCCACACACACACAACACCCAAAATAAATGGGGCCGGTTGCTCTTTATTTGAACCTTCAGCTCGGGAGGGAAGGCGAGCTGAGGGTGAGAGTTCAGTCGGGCACCTTTCTTCCTCGTGCGTCTTGTCAAGACGAGCTGGTTCGGGAGTGGGGAGGGGGGACTCAAACCCACACCTTCGTCGCCGCACCAAACACCAGGGACCGGGAATGACGCAACGGCCGCCAGTCAGCACGAGAACGGTGAAACGAGACGAGCACTTGCGGGCAAGCCGAGAACGCCAGCAGGCATCACAAGACGATCACAGCAGGCAAAACGAGGCATAAAAAGGTGAAGAGGCTTCTTCTTTTTGCCAGCCAGATCGCCCCCACTATTATTCATTCCTCACGTGAGGTGGGAGGGTCCGTCCTGAGGTAACTCACCTCCTCATTGGACGGGGGTGTGTCGGCGGGTGTGTCGGGGTGTCTCGGTGGCCAGCCCACCAAAGAAGCTCTGTTGTTGTTTCAATTTTTGCATATGTACTGCCAAAGTGAGTACTGGTATTCTGGCTTCACATTGGTTGGAGGAAATGCTCCATGCCTTTCTTCGGAGCGGAACATTGAACTGAGGCGATGGAGGCTCCGCCCACACCTTCAGCCAAAATTACGCGGGCAATGGAGACGGTGCGCGAAGGTTTGGTTGGTTGGCGGAACGACGAAGGTGATGTTGTTGTTGTTGGATATAAAAAAAACGAACGACAAAATAACTCGCAGCGCACATACACTTGATCACCCATTAAACATAGGGACAGGACCCTAACTATACACACATACTTATTGAGATAACTCAGCTGCGGGGACCGCTGACTGTCTGTGTGCAAAAGGCTTCCAAATCCGTAACAATATTTCAGGTCACTGAATCCAACCAACTAATTATTTTTGAGGTCAACATTATCCAAAGGTCATCACCAAAGGTGAGATTACTGAAATGCTCAATTTTCATTCCATTCACTTGAAATTTGAAGAGGATTTGCATATAAGGTCAACTAATTCAACCACCAATGATTTTTGAGGTCAACATAAGCCAAAAGGTCAACAGAGGCCAAAATTCCAAAATCGTCAATATTCATCCAATTGACTTGAAATTTGAAGAGGAGTTACATATTTGGTCTTTGAATTCAACCACCAATTACTTTTTAGGTCAAATTTGTTTGATGGATTTCGCAAGTATCATACTCTGCATGAAGTCTTCTTCTTGCTTGTTTGTTCGTTCCTTTTAAAATCGAAGCTTTTTCTTTTCAATTGGTCCGTCAATTTTGTTATTTTGTCTGTCTGGCTGTATGTTTATTGCCTGCAGGTCACAATTTAAAACTGATCTTCACGAAACTTCAACACATGGTATAGTTTGTCATGAGGAAGAAGCCTGTTGTTTTGAGGTCAAAAGGTCAACAAAGGTTCAAGGTCAACAACTAAGGTGGGATTTCTCAAATCCTCAATTTTCATCTGATTGAAATTTGAAGAGGATGTATATTTCAGGTCACTGAATTCAACTGGTGAAGCATTTGAACTCAGGATCCTCGGATTCCAAACCCACCACCATAACCATTAAGCCAACACCAGGAATGTGGACAAGTTTGGTGTGTGACAAGGAAGAAATGATTCCATTTTGGTGAAGATCAGAATCTGGATCTGGATACAAGTTATTTAATTGTTGAAGTAATTTTTCACCATTGAGAGATTGGGACAAAAACGATATATAGCATGATATTTCAAAAATGTATTGGGCTCGATATGTTCTCGTGGATCTGGCATTGCGTAGCAGAGGTATGTGCCCCACCAAGTGCCTCTCGTTAATGTGTGTTTTCATTTCATTCTCAACTCAATTCCCTTTAATGTGAATGAGCATACACTTTGTTTGTGTTTTTGTGAATCAAAATTTCGCCAAAGCATTAATGGTCCTTTGAATGTTGTGTTCTTAATTTAGTTTTGGTATCTCAACTCAATTAAAGGCCTATTTTGATTCAGGGCATTTCTGTAAGAATAGATTGTACAATATAGGGAATTTGAACCTGGGTTCCAATAATCATGTTCCACGAGTTTATATGAGAGCACTAAACGGAGTATTTTTTTCATTACCTCCGCCACCGAAGGTGAAGGAGTTATGTTTTCACCCCTTTCTGTCTGTTTGTTTGTGTACAGGATATCTCTAAAAGTTGTGGATGGATTTGGACGAAACATGGTGGGCATGTTGGTTGTTTCCACTCTACGAATTATTTCGATTTTGGTTAAGTTCCGCATCCGGATCCAACTACTAGAATTTTAAAGTGATTTTTCACCATTGAGAGATAGGGCTCGAAAACGACATATAGTATGATAGTTCAAAAATGTATTGGGCCAGATATGCTCTCCTGGATCAGGCATTCCGGGGTGGAGGTATGTGCTCCACTGATTGCCCTTCTGGTGTTTCCACTGTATTTAACAATCAACAATAAAAGAAAACAGTCCTAATTTGGCAAAAATCTCAGACTCCCTCTGGCCCAAGGTCTCTCTTTGGAATTATGCTTAGCGTATATATATATATATATATATATATATATATATATATATATATATATATATATATATATATATATATATATATATATATAAATATATATATATATATATATATATATATATATATAACAGAGAATTGTATCAAACATATTCATGAAGACCGAGAGTTTCTGGATACTATACAAGTAAGTGATTGTGCACATAAAGTAGAGTGCATCTCATAGTAGAGTTAGATAGATTGGTCATTCTCATAGAAGCTAACTTCGTCGTGTGTTATGGATAAATGTGACGTGTGTATCCCAAGAAGGAAGTGCACAGAATAAATATCGTCGGAATGCTGGAATCGTGCATAACTTATGCATATGCCATTGCAATGGATCCATGTGTTTTTGCTGACTTTGCTCAATTTAATATATTAAACACATGTACAGGTAGTATTTATGCCGTGATTATATATTTGAGAATGTTGCGATTGTATGAGCTTGAAGCCTATTTGCTCGGTTTGTGTATTTCATCTATAATCTATAATAATCTACAATATAATAGGAGCACAATCCTGGCTTGTCTGCATCCATCCCTGCCTGCGTCCATTCGGCCGGCAAAGATTGTCCTACAGGGGATACCAATAATAAAGCCCAATCTGCAAACAGCATGACATTGTTGAATAATGCTGCAATCAGTGTGAAATAGTTGAGTAAGGTGACGATAGATGGGTCAGTTTCAATTTACATTCACACAAAATCTCTGCCTCCATCTTCATCTTGCTTTTTAATAATGGCGAGTCTCATTCAATCAAGTTTCTCCTGTCGATTGAATTCAGTAAACGTTTGCTGTATTCAATACTTGTTTTTCAACTTTTCCATTTTATTCAAATAACAGCAATATATCGCCCTATCAAACAGAACATATGAATATACACTGCGTTTCGCTATATTTGCAACACAGGTGAGAAAAGAATATGAAAACATCAGCTGATATTTCATTAATTTATTCGCATTATTCTTAAAGGGTGAAATTAATTTTTCGCCAGGTAGCTCTTCCAGTTGATTTGAATTCTCGTAACCTCTAACTTAGTTACTTGATTTGTATGGACCATACTCTGTGTGGAGTCTTTGTGTTGCCGAAGCATTTGCCTTCGCTGTAGGGCACACTCCTGGATAGGTCGCCACTGCATCATAGGAAACCAGCAAGCTGGCACTCATTTATGCCTGGTGTTGGTTTAATGGTTGGGGTTGTGGGCTTGGGATCCGAGGATCCTGAGTTCAAATCCCACTTAACTGTTGAATTATAACCAGGTGGATTTGACTCTGCCTGTCATCCTTCTGAGGTTGGTAAAATGAGTCCCTTGACGGCACTGTCCTGTTTCTTGTCCTGCTTCCAGAGGAAGAGAACAGGACAAACCAACATAACTTTAGCTTCAAATTCCAGTCATGTCTCAGGGTTTACACAACAAACACCATACATTCTCAATATATATGGTTATCAAATTAAATTGTGAGATATGCATGGATGTTTAACGAAGTGAATGTTTCATTGTAATCATCATTGTGAACTTGATATAACAAGTTATTACAATTTTCATAATGTTTTTTTCAGGAGACATGAACACAAACGTTGTGGAATATTTGCCTCGCACGGTCACACTGGATGTGTCGGACATTGCTTTGGATGACGGCGGGCTAGTTGTCATGTCGGTTTTCACGTTTATTATGTGTATTTCAATCCCTCTCAATGCAGCAATCATAACGGCTTGTTTTTATCGAAGATTACATTCACCCATGCTCTTGCATATTGCTTTATCATCGCTCGCTGACATTTTATGGGAAGTTGTGGGAATATCATGCTATTTCAGTAGAATAATTGCAAGACGTAAAATAATATCGTTTAATGAGTGTTTGGTTCAGTTGTTTAGTATACATTGCACATTGTTTCAGCAGTTTCTCACCACATGGTTAATGTATGTTGACCGACATTGGGCTATTTTTTGGCCATACAGTTACGTGGCTCTGATGGTGAACAAAGGTGGTGCTGTGAAACTTGTGATTGTAGTTTTGACAACCGGGTTGTTGTTGAGTGTAAGCTATGTTGTAGTACCAACAACATTGGGGTTCTGCAACTACTCTGTGGTAGTTCGTGATGTAGTCTGTGTTTCTTCACCTGTTGCAAGATCAGCTTGTGGAAATGTTACTCGCTCTCTCATTCATTCTCTGTTTTTTCAATATGTTGTGTATGGTTTAACGGCTTTTACAGCAATGTACTCTACTTGGTGTATTGTTCATAAATGTAGTAAATCATCCACAGAAGCAAATATAAAAGCGTTGCACACATGTTTTACACAATTATTTGCGTCTTCAGCACAGTTTATTATACTTATTGTCATGCTGGTGTTGAAGCGATTTATAAGACTTCCCACGTTCGGTTTTATCTTGGATCTTTTAAGTTTAGTCACACCAGCCTTTGTTAATCCATTAATATTCGGTTTCAGAATGCAGGAGATTCGCTCAACGATCGTTCTTGTTTACCGTAAAATTCAAATAATTCACCATCAAAAGCCATTCATCTGAATGTTATGACTGTGATTGAGAATGATACTCTTGAAAGGAAAAAGTGAAAATGACAAACAAGGTTGCAATTTCACAGAAAGTAGTGTTCAAAATCTGAAGGTGTTTCTTTATCAAAATGTCCCCCATGCCGAAGAACATCACGTTTATTACTGAACATTCTGGGATACAGCCAGGATTGATTCACATCAGTTCAACATGGCAGATGTTAGGCTGGTTTTGAAAGTTGAGAGATATAAATGGTACTAAATGGTGCCCCACAGAAAACCAGGAAATTTAAGATTTTGACATTTATTTTGCCGTATTTTACCATATCAATCAACGAACATATAATAAAGTGTATCTTTGTTTTACACTACATCTAAGTTTGCTTTTGTTTCGTTTAAAAATAAACTGTACCAAGTTTGCTGGTTTTCTGTGGGGCACCCTGGAGTTTATCGTGTTTGATTATGATGTACAACCAACCAGATATGAAGATGCTTATGAATTAAACAACATTGATATATGCCTGAATTTTCTTGCCTCACTTACCAAGATCAAGGTTGTTGCTGCTCTTGTCATTGTTGCCGTCGTCATTAGTCAATCACGGTAATTTCTAAGTTGTGATCGAAATAAATATACGTTTTCAAGTTTTCCTCGTGTAATGACACGTCACATGTATTCTCGTATAATTCAATAAATTTCAAAGAAAATTAGAGTTTTCACAGGAATTTGTATGTGTTCTGTTTTTTTGCCAACGTAAACACCATGTGATGTCATTGATAGTGAGGATTTAATATATGAATGGGAGTTCTGGACCACTTGTCCAGTGACAATGCCACTGAACAGGTGTCTGATGATTGCAATATTTGAGCTTGCCGTGTTGAGTGCCCTCTGCCCAGCCAAACAGTGAATATCATCCAATTTCTGCTTTTGAACACATTCTATCAGCACCATCCTGTTGCACTTGCACTCGACACTGGGGCCATGACCAATTTGATCCGTTCCTCCAAAGCTAAGGCCGACAAGCTACCAATCCATCCGGCCTCTCAGATATCTCAGCAGGCAGATGGTGCTGCTCCACTCCATGTCATCAGTGAGGGAGATTGCAACTTGTCGAGAGGAAGCCTCGAGTTCCGATTTGATGCCATGGTTTGTCAATCAACTTGATTTGAGAGTGCTTGCTGAAAATCCATTTTTGGTGACTGACGACATTGCTGTGCGACCCTTAAAGAGGCAGATAATCAGTAAAGTTGAAGATTATGTTAAGTATGGCTCACACAGGAGTCGATGTAGTAAAGTACTTTTGGCCCGACACAACTAAGCATTCTTTCTGCGTAATCCTCACATCACTGTTCTCATCCCCAAAGAATATCTCGACCTACACACTCCTGCCAGTACTGAGCTAGACAATGTATTGGATATAGAACCATGTTTGGACTGTCATGTTATAACTCTCTTCAAGCCCGAATATGCAATATTAGTTGTGATATTAGAATATACAATATTGGAATATGCGCACTGAGTTGCATCAAATCAATAAGGCCTATGACAATGTATTTAATCCTCAGATATTCAAATATAATGGGACTAGTGGTAACATTGCAGCCTTGGAGCCTGGTGTTGGCTCAGTGGTTAGGGTGGCGGCTTGGGATCCTAGGGTCCTGAGTTCAAGCCCCGTCGGCTGCTGAATTAATACACCAGGGGATTGACTCAGCCAGTCATCCTTCCGAGGTCGGCGAAATGAGTACCAGTTCCATTGTGTGTTCTGGTAGAGGGGCACTGCATCAGCGACAATGTCGTGCTTCAAGAAATGATAGCTACCCCGGTAGCTCAGCTGCCATACGACCACCATTGCAGTCTTTGTCCACATAGGTCCGATGCTACCTCCATGGAGAAACGGGAAATTTCCCCAATTCAACAAGAACAACCTGGACAAATTCCAAGACAAGTTTGATAAATTAGAGTCTGCAAGCGTCGTGGCTGAACCTGAACATGTCATCTTTCGCATAGAATATTTGAACCCTTCCTCTCTTATCAGGAATCCAAGTGGAGGTGGCAGATTCGTTACATCCTTCGAGGATGTCATGCAGGACAGTAAGCCCCAGCCCTCCCCAATGCCAAATGTTGACAGTGTGCTGTGACAGACTAATAAATGGCAATGTATCAGTAACACAGACCCAGGAAAGGCCTTCTGTCAGATCCCATTATCTCTTGACTCTATGAACTCATGTGGTGTCTTTTCTCCACAAAAACGAATGCGCATCCACCTGTTGTTTTGTTCGAAAATGTCAATCTTCAACGGAGGCCAACGTGAAAGCGTTTCACACCTGTTTCTCTTCCCCACATGCTATCTCACCTTCTCTTATTAGTCTGCTACAGCATCTCTGACTCAGTTTATTTCGCTTATTTTCATCGGTCTTCGAAAAAGATTTGTTCAACATCCCACAGTCGAATTCTTTGCTGCTATTATTGGTGTGGTTGCACCAGCTATTGTTAATCCGCAAATATTCGGCTTCAGAGTTCAGGAAATACGCCTGACATTCATTCGAGTCTTTCATGAACTGCATATGAAATGCCGCAAAAAGTGAAATTTTGTTTTGAGGGATTTACTGACAGTATAAAAGTGATTTTAAGTTATATTAACAAACAAGTGACAACTGTACGCTGCAGCATGAAGTGCTTGAGTCAAACATCTTACAAAAGACGTGAACAAGAGAAAGTGACTTGTGACCACCTTATTATTGGGAATGAATATACTGCCGTTTTCATGGACCGCCCTTGGTGTTTTTTCATCCATAAAATAAAACATTTTTCAAATTTCATAAATGATGGTTTGGGTTTTTTTGAATCAAATGTATCGTCATGTAAGAGCGACATGAGAGAGAGAGAGAGAGAGAGAGAGAGAGAGAGAGAGAGAGAGAGAGAGAGAGAGAGAGAGAGAGAGAGAGAGAGAGAGAGAGAGAGAGAGAGAGAGAGGAATGAGGAAGGCAGAGAGGAGAAAGAGGGGCCAGGAGCATGTGGAGGGGTAGAGGAGAGGGGAGGGATTCTGGCAGATGTGATGACCAGTTTAACATCCATCCGAGAGTTTGCACACACATTGATGAATGTGATGTGAAACACCGGGATGACAGTTTATACCTGGGTCGGGATTCGACCTCAAGCTTGACAGCTAAGAGCGAGCATTCACACCTCTCGCAAATCTTGCCATGATGTGGTGATTCATTGCTTTGTGACAACTCAAAACATTTTTATGCCTCTGTTGAAGTCGTCGCCAGAGGAATTATGTTTTTGGGTTGTCCGTTCATCTGCACATATGTCTGGTCTTCCGTTCTCATTTTTTCTGTTTTCTCTGCAACCACTCGTCGGATTGACACAAATTTTCACCATCAATGCAACGAGTCATGCAGATTGTTATAATCATAATTATGATTTCATAGATCACGTGGTGTGACACCAATGATGGAAAAACAGGAAAGAAATTGGTCTTTTGTATCTTTGAACTGCCCCATGTAAAAAAATTGAAAGTTGGCAAATGTGAAGGACTCCCCATGGGAAACAAGTGTGATTTTTTTGATGATGTCACATATGGCTTTGTTGTGACGTCATAATTGCATTCATGTAACCTTATCCAATCAGTATGAAAATTTTTGAGGGTCATCGAGGGCAAAATTTTACAGCAGAAAGAAATTGATGATGTCATCAGTCACATGGTTCGGCAGCCATATTGATTTTAACATAAAAACATTTAAAAATCTTCTTCTCCGAAATGGCTGAACATATCGATTCAAAACTTGATAGGAATGATCGCCTATCCATGAGGAACAAAAAGTTCTCCAACTTGGACATCATTAGTCACATGGATTGGCAGCTATGATTTTTTGATGAATAAACCATTAAATATCATCTTCTCCAGAATGGCTTGACAG
Source organism: Eptatretus burgeri (assembly GCF_056783735.1). Lineage (NCBI taxonomy): Eukaryota > Metazoa > Chordata > Myxini > Myxiniformes > Myxinidae > Eptatretus > Eptatretus burgeri. Next base: position 135,259,699 of record NC_140962.1, read on the forward strand.
ATCGAGGGGAAACTTCACCAACATGTTCCCCAAGCCTTGTTGATACGAAAGTGTTCACGAAAAATTAATAGGTCACATGGTCTGGCAGCCATATTGGATTGAATGAAAATCTTCAAGAAATTATTCCTGTTGAGCCTCTTCATTAATCAACATGAAACGTCACATTTAAGATTGCGTAATCACAAGGCATATAAATTTTAAAATTTCAACGAGATATTACACATGGTCTTGCAGCCAGAATTATTTCATATCCTGAATCTGGGTTCAGGGATTTCAATCATACATTTAAAAACGTTTAAAAACGTTATTATCATGCGTTAAAAAATACAAGTATGTATAATGATGGTAAATGTGAGCAGAGGCATATCTGGTGACGTCGTGACATCAGAGAATACCCTCCTGGTTTACTCATTGTAATCATCTAAATCATTTTGCCTTCCTAACTCCAGAAATGTCCCCACGGAGAACCGTGATGCGGTATCATCATCTAAGCTTGAAAAGCGCTCGCCAAAAGGCTTAACCACTCAAAGAAGCACTGCAACAAAACGTTTGAAGAAACTTTAAAAAACGCAACTTTTTATTATTTATATGTATATATCTATCCCGAAGTAACTGGTTGTATAATGAAAGAAGATCGTACAAAAAGGGGAAATCTGGTGTAAAATAATATTGCACATTTCCAGCGAGCCAGCCACCGCCCAATGCACCATGTGACAATCCTGGGCCAAAAGCAGGCGAGTGAGCCCTGAACTTTGTTCAAGTCGATCGATATATTCAGAGACAGTGCGAATATTGTAGTATACTTGCCAGGTGGCTTAATCACTCATGCAAGCACTCCAACGAAACGGTTGATAAGGAATGTCTGGCTTGGCAAGGGATTAGCAATCGCAGATCAGTCATATAAACAACACACACCGGAGATTCCCGTAATGTCAGACAATCTTCAAATTTGACAATTTTACACTTTTTTTTTAGCAATGGGAACTGCTGCTGAAGTCAAGAAAGAAGCTTAACTTTTGAAATTTGGCTGAGATTAAGAGATTCTAGAAGTTATGGCATGTGCGCAAATGAAATACAGCCACAAACACTGGCATCTCCAGGCATTTATAAGCATTTCAATGTATCCAGCAATTCATAGGTACTATGACCAGGCATTCAATGATATGAGTGAAGAAAGTGGAAAAAAAACTTATTCGTGAAGAAAGCATTGCAGCCTATTCCAAATCAAGGTGATGTCTCACAAGCCAAAAAAAAAACAAGGTGAATGAAGACCCCAGCAAGGAACAGCGAGGTGACCAAGAATGAGCCTTGATAAAGAATAATTAAATAAAGGCAATAATTACCTTCAAAAGGTGTGTTTAACACACACTGACATATTGTATCTATACTATTAAATGAACAAACTGCCCCAGTTTCCGAGACACATGGTGGAGGGATGAGTCTGAGCTTTGGCACACAACTTCAGTATTGCTTGGATTCCCAATGTCCCCTTTTGGAAGGGATCCATTATCAGAGTTCCCAGACAAAAGGGTCGAAAATTGCTGGGATGGGTCCCCAACTTGAAACAGCCTATAACCTCCCCATAGTGGGGCAACTTAGCATAACAATTTTGCATTTTGTGAGGAAAGCACCAAATTTGGCATACTAGTGGCCTATCATATTACGAACCGATTTGGATATTGGGCCATCTCAAAATTTTTGATGGCAGTGGAAAATGGCTGGCACAGCCATCAGCGGCTGAATTTGAGATGGCCCAATATCCAATTCTGTTCATAATGTGATAGGCTACTAGTCTGCCAAATTTGGTGCTTTCCTCACAAAATGAACAGTTGTTATGCTATATTTAGCTAAGTTTCCCGACTAGCACCATACGAACATCGGACGAATAGCGTTGCGAGATGGAGTGCATGCAACCACTCAGCAACGAGTGCGCCGACATTTCCAACAGTGATAATAAAGTGAGGCCCTGTTTATTTCCTTCCAGTCCTTCCAGATTGTAGTGTGCATTCTGCAAGCCACAAGATGCCAAAACGTAAAAATGCAGAAACGCGTGTAACAGAAGTACGAAAAAGGAAGTGCAGCTATCAAAATAATATCTCGCCACATGCTCTAAGTGAATTGCAAGACGACAATGAGAGACCATTTCCCCCTATACACAGCATTGGCATGATGGACACTATGTGCTCTTCCTTTGGCGTGTATATGTGGAAAGCTGAACTGCATTCCGGTTGCCTCGGGGTGAACGCTAAATTTTCCACCTGCTGTATGCAAGGAAAAATTGTTCTTCCCAACATCAGTGAACCACCTCCCCTCTTGCAACACCTTTTCACTGACTGCACACCTGAAGCAAGGGATTTTCGATCCAACATTCGGGCATACAACTCGAGTTTAGCATTCGCATCATTGGGTGAACAGGAAGATGTGTTACCTACAAGGGGCCCACATACGTTCAGAATCCATGGCAGTGTTTATCATCGAATCGGATATTTTTTTCACGAGAGCGGTAAACCACCGAAGTTTAACCAAATCTATATCTACGACACTGCCATCAAAATCGCTCATCGAACAGCATGGAACAGCAACCTGCACCGTGATTTGCTTCAAAAGATACAGGCAGTAATGCATGCCTGTAATCCGTTCGTAAGTGCTCATAAGCAATCCGCCGATTTACTGGGATTGAGAAGAAAATGATTCCATGAAGTCCGTTTTGAGAGCAGACCAACGACAGATTTATGGTGCTATCATCTACCGATGGCAGCAGAAGTAGCAGTTATCTTACTGGGAAGTGCTGATGTTGCATCGCACAACGACTTCATTTTGTACAAGTGGTCAAGCATGGATCCTGAAAATCGTGACATTATCCACATCAATGAGACTCACCCCAATAATGACCCTCTTCATTACGTGTTGCTGCGACCACATGAAGATCTGGGCTGGATATTTACAATCAAGAAACAAGATGGCAAATGCGACAGTACAATGGAGTTTTACGCTTACCACTTGATGGTTAGAAGTAACTTTCATTGGGTACTACGTAGTGGTAGATTACTACAACATTATATTGTCATTCAATATGCAAAGGTTGAACAAGGATGCCTGAACTACATCCACTACAATCTACATCTCCCACAATCGACGGCAATTGCGGGCGGAGCTGTATTGAGGACTATCTGATGCAGTCGCCGCTGGGGATACTGACGGTGCCTCAATCGGTCGGCGAGTTGTCCTTCCGTCATCATTTATCGGAAGCCAACGAAATATGCATAAACTGTATCAGGATTCGACCGCTATCGATCGGCGATACTCGAAACCTGACCACTTCTTAACATTTACGTGCAACCCCAAATGGGAATAAATCCGGAATGCGTCATTCCCGAATCAGGTTGCCATTGATCGACCGCACATCATAGCCAGAGTTTTCAATCAAAAGAAGATGGCTTTCCTTAACAATATTGTGGTTGGTCAAATATTCGGAAAGGTTCTCCTGAACATCTGCACAGTGGAATTTCAGAAACGAGGGCTGCCTCACCTTCACACGTTGATGATTCTCCACCAAGAAAATTAGCCTCGATCACCGGACCATGATGATAGATTCCTCAGGGCAGAAATTTCCGACCCATCGCAGACTCGATTGCATAACGTGATCGTACAGAACATAATACACGGACCATGCGGCACAGCTAATCCTCGATCGCCTTGCATGGAACAAGGCAAATGCACTAAACAATTTTCCAAGCAATTCTTTGAAATGACGCGAAGCATGCACGATGGCTACCTGTTACACAGAAGAAGGGATTCCGGACCTCAGGTCAAAAAAAAACAAAGTGAGCGTTGAGAACCGCTGAGTCATTCCTTATAACCTGTACCTGTCCTCCAAGTATAATGCCCACATCAATGTTGAAGTCTGCTCAACGGTCATAGCAATCAAGTATCTCTACACATATGTCTATAAAGGAGCACATTTTATTATGGCCGCTGTTTCTGAAGATAATCAACAACAAACTGACAACGACGTGAACGAGATCAACGGGATTGTGGACACGACGTAAGTTTCTGTATGCGAAGGCTGCTGGAGTTTGTTCCACGACGATCTACATGAATGATCACCGTCAATTCAACATTTGGATATCCCTCTTCCGCACCAAAATAGAATCGTCTCTTTGGCTGGACAGGCTGCAGAATCTTGAGACCACGCCAAAGAAGCAACCCTCACCACATAGTTTATCTGTAACCGCGACTACCCTGAAGCCCGTTCTGTTCCATACCACGAGTTCCCAGAACACTTCACGTGGAACACCACGACGTGCAAATGGTCGCCTCAGATACGGGGAAACACAATTGGACGTTTATGCAGCGTCAGTCTATCCGAAAGCGAAAGATTCTATCTTCGTTTGTTACTGCATCATTCACCTGGATCTACATCATTCGAAGATCGACGGTGACTCCCTGATGGCACCATTGCGGATACATTCCAAGCGACAGCATTGGGTCAAGGTTTCTTGGAAGATAACTGTGAATGGCATGACTGCTTCGAAGAGGCCGTCATGTCAGGTTTCCCGACTCAACCGCGCACTCTCTTCGGCACTATTCTCTTATTCTGCCAACCTGCCCAACTTGCACAATTGTTCTCATTCAGACAGTGTTTTAGCGAGGACATACTCAACAATTCCAACTGCGCTGGCATCACATTGACCGACAACAACTTAAACAACAGGACCCTCGGAGCCATCGAGGAACTCCTGCGCGACCATGGAAAATCATTGCAAGATGAATGTGACATGTCCCAACTCAGCCACGCGACCGATGCCGAACATGATCCATCCTCTTTTCTCATGACTGACTCTGCTATTCAAAAAGAAAAAAAACAAGGCGGATCACAACTGCAGACTCCTCAACCAAGACCAAAGGGTGGTGTACGAAGCGGTGATGGAAAATGTGATAATGAAGAATGGGGCAGTGTTCATCGTCTATGGCCCTGGGGGCACTGGAAAAACGTTTCTTTACATCACCATCCTCCATGGCGTTCGTTCGATGAAGCTCACCACACTCGCAGTAGCATCTTCCAGAATAGCGGCTGAGTTGTTGGACGGAGGTCGAACTGCTCATTCTCAGTTTCAAAATACCGATACCTATACAGCCACACAGCACGTGCAATATTCCAAAGAACTATGCATTGCTGACACTGATCAAAGGAATGTCTGTCATAATCTGGGAGGAAGCTCCAGTGATGCACAAGCAGTTCTCCAAATGTTTGCATCGCTCATTACGTGACATTATGGAGACAGAAATGTCTTTCGGATGCTTAATCGTCCTATTGGGTGGTGATATCATACAAGTGTTACCAGTCATGAGACATGAACGTGCGACAGACATTGTTTAAAGTAACCTGAAGAGAACGTTCCTCGGGCAGGAGATTCAATTGTCTCACCACACCATAAACATGCGTGCTCTGATGGGCCCGTCTCACCAAAACCAATCCGTCAAAGATTTTCAGACTTTCTTGCTGTCGATTGGAGACGGCAGAAACCCTACAAATCCAGATGTAGGGAAGTGCAACATATGTCTATCGTCAGAAATCTACATTGATCCCGTCATTGGTGGCGTCAACGAGCTCAGCAGGTCCATTTTCCCCGACTTGACTATAATCGACTACAGCAGAGCAATACTGTGTCTGACAAACGAAGATGTTGACATGATCAACGATAAAGTCTTCCAACCCTTTCTGGCTGGTGAAACGCAGACATATCTCAGTGCTGACAGCATATCTGATCCAGAACAGACGCAACTCTATACGACGGAGTTCTTAAACTCATTAACACCAGCAGGCTTACCACCACATAAACTCTGTATTCGAGTGTCCACCCCATTAATACTGCTCAGCAATTTGGACCAGCGTAATGTATTACTGAACGGAACGAGACTTTGTATAATCAGTCTTGGAAGCCAGCCAATCGAGGCCGAGATCATGAACTGCAAAAAGACAGGCAAATACGTGTTCAATCCCAAAATAACTCTTACCCCATCGGACTCTGAACTGCCTCTTGATCTTCGACGATGCCAATTCCCAATATGAGCAGCGTATGCGATGACCATCAACAAGAGCCAGGGAAAAACTCTCACTTTAATGGGAATTCATCCAACCATTCCTGTATTCTCACACGCTCACTTGTATGTGGCATTATCGCATGCGCAATCGATGGAGTGTATTAAAATACTGCCACAACTGAGTCAACCCAACCGCAGCTTCTACTACACAGATAACATCGTTTACAGTGGACTGGGTTAACATAAGAAAGTATGCTCTGCTCTTTTTCGATAACAGGCACTCATTTCACGATATTCTACAGCATCACATCCGTGGGTTATCTTTTCGTTATAAATAAAATAACAAGACTGGAGTTATATTCATTTCTGTAGCAGAGTAAGCAGAGGTCAGGTCAGGTCAGGTATCCCTGGTCAGAGTCCAAGTCACACATACATAGAGCAAGACCCGAAACACCAATGACCTGAAGACTCGGACTTTCCTCCTCCTGCACAGATCCCGCCAACGCCACACCCCATAATCCAGAGAATCCATGACTCCGCATTCAGCACCTCGAGGGCCCCCAAAAGGATATCTAGAGTCTACGCAATGATGACTGCATCATCTGCCAAATCAAGGTCAGAGATCTTGGCATTTCCAAACGATGCACCGCAGCTTGATCTCTCCAACATCCTCACCAGAATCTAGTCCATACAAGCCCTGGAAAGTATGTGGGGCAGTATACACCCCTGACAAAGTCCAGTAACAATTGGAAATAAGTTGAAGATGGTATCACCACATCTCACAGCACTCTCAGTACCAGAGTTTAGCTTCCACATCAGATCAATCAATTTTGCTGGTACACCACAAAGACCAAGAATCCACCAGAGTGCTTCCTCATTTACTGAATCGAAAACTTTGCAGAGATCAACATAGGCTGCAAGCAGCCCCTGCCTGAACTCTCATCTGTGTTCAGTGAGGAACAGAAGGCCAAGGATACGGTCAATCGTTGACCCCTTTGGTGTTAAGCCTGATTGCTCTGGGTGCTGTTGTTCGAGCAGATGGTGGTGAACCCCATCAATAGTTTTCTGAGCAAAGACCTTGCCCTGCACTGAGAGCAGTCACCCATCGGTAGTTGTTGCAGTCCTGGCGATAACCCTCTTACAACACAGGGATATGGTACACCTATTCTAACCGGGGCATACACCGGGACCAGTATACTGGTACTCATTTCGCCGACCTCGGAAGGATGACAGGCTGAGTCAACCCCCTGGTGTTAATTCAGCAGCTGAGCGGGATTCAAACTCGGGACACTGGGATCCCAAGCCGCCACCCTAACCACTAAGCCAACACCAGGCTTTGTATATATATATAACCAGGCTATCCCAAGGTATATTTATTTGTCTCCCCTTTAACCTGGAGGTTGATCAGCTCACTCATTGAACCTATAAAGATTTGTTCATTCTCAAATTCCTTCAATAGTTTAATTTTCTTTGCAAAATAATCCCCATCTAAAATATTGACAAACAAAACATTTGAATCTTTATATTTTTTAAGATACCCCTTTTGTGCCATTACGAAATGATAAACTTCTCTTAATGATCTCATCTGACCACCGCCCGAGTTGCAAATCATTTTTGTGTATAAACCACGCCATAAAAAAGTTTTGTTTCAAATGTTTTCAGTTCATGCCGTGAAAATGAGGAAGTGTTTTTTGACACGGTCGTGCTGTGTGGTTTTAGACAGTCATGCTGTGAAAAAATAGGAACTATTCTGTGAGACAAGGTCTCGTGTTTATATTTTATCTCAGAACACGAACTGAAAACATTTGAATCAAAACCATTTTAAGTATGTTTTGTAAATGATTCATACAATCGCCCAGTTATTTTCCAAGCTGTCATTTCCTGTGGCCGCACCCAATGCTTAGGGAATTTCCTCATTGTTGCCTTATAAGTGATTCACCAGACAAAGTTTCTGCCAGACGGGATTTTCATTTTTACAACTGAGACATGGATGATCTCTCTTCCGATGAAGGCAAAAGCTTACTACAGAGTTGGTAAGTTTGTTTGGTTTTCTCTTTGAACGATGAAGCAAATGATTATTAATTAAATCATGATAATTCTGATATATATATATATATATATATATATATATATATATATATATATATATATATATTTTTCCCTGACAGGGCATTGGAAGAAATTGAGTTTACGTATCACGACGTGGTTCATGAAATTAATACTCTTATTGAAGAGATCAATGATTTTAGAAGAGAATTGAAAGACATTTTCAATGAGTGGCACGAAGTCTTATCACGTCCTATCATCTCGAAGGAATTAAACCAATGGTGAGACACGTGTGTGTGTGTGTGTCTGTCTTCCTACCTACCTCTCTCTGCTCTTATTGAAGAGATCAATGATTTATAATGACTGGTCTCTGATCTCGAATGAATTAAACCAATGGTGAGACACGTGTGTCTATGTGTGTCTATGTGTGTGTGTGTGTGTGTGTGTGTGTGTGTGTGTGTGTGTGTGTGTGTGTGTGTGTGTGTGTGTGTGTGTGTGTGTGTGTGTGTGTGTGTGTGTGTGTGTGTGTGTGTGTGTGTGTGTGTGGCTTTCCCTGTCTGTGTGTCTCTTTATCTATACCCTTGACTTATTTTTTTTTTTCAGCACTATCGCACAACATCAGCTGTTGAAGCAATCTTGTACAACACATGATTTTCTGGAGGTAAATATTTCTGAATTATTATTAATATCACTCTCTCTTTAGAATGTCGTCTAATGTTGTTTGCATTATTAGTTTGAACGCGGTTTTGTCAGTACACTGGAATTAATTTTATTGACCTTGAAAGGATGACAGGCTGAGTCGGCCTCCTGGTGTGTTAATTCAGTGGTCAACGAGGCTTACTCATATTACCATGTAATTATTATCCACTTTTTGTTTCAAAACAGAATATGGTGTCTGAGTTTCGAAATCACAAGACATCTGGAGAAGATTGCTGGGAAAGATTATACATTCTCGCAAATGAATATTTAATATTTTCAATATTAATAAATTATATTTGTTTTGTATACAATTACTTGATTCTGAATTACAAAAAGAGGATCAAAACATGAAGGGAGGGTAGGTGCGCCCCCCCAATGACCCATCACCCCCTCATCCCACCCCTCCCTCCCCATGTGTGTGTGTGTGGGGAAGGGTGGGGGTGGGATGAGGGAGGTGGTGGGTCAAAGGTGGGGGGCGCACAGGGGGATGAGGGGGTGGGGCTTGTGTGGGAGGGGCTTGTGTGGGCGGGGCTTCGGTGGGGCTTGTGTGGGCGGGGTGTGGGTGGGGCTTGTGTGGGTGGGGCTTGTGTGGGAGGGGTTTATGTGGGTGGGGCTTATGTGGGCGGGGCTTCGGTGGGTCTTGTGTGGTCGGGATGTGTGTGGGCGGGGTTTATGTGGGTGGAGCTTGTGTGGGAGGGGTTTATGTGGACAGGGTTTATGTGTGTGGAGTTTTTGTGTGGAGCTTGTGTAGACAGGACTTATGTGGGAGGGGTTGATGTGGGCAGGGTTTATGTGGGCAGGGGTTTATGTGGGTGGAGCTTATGTGGGAGGGGCGAATGTGGATGAGGTTTGTGTGGATCAATGGATGGGTGGAGAGATGGGTGGATGGGTAGATGAGTGGAGAGATGGGTGGATGGGTGGATGAGTGGAGCTTGTGTGGATAGGTGGATAATTTTTTAATTAAATAAACATGTTGTGTGTGGGGGAACTAATTAACTAATCACTAATTATATGATTATGGGTGGAGCTTGTGTGTGTGTGGAGCTTGTGTGGAGCTTGTGTGGAGCTTGTGTGGAGCTTGTGTGGAGCTTGTGTGGGGTTTGTGTGTGGTGGGGCTTGTGTGGGCGGGGTTTGTGTGGGTGGGGCTTGTGTGGGTGGAGTCAAAAAGGGGCGGAGTCAAAAAATTTCACTTTATTGGAGCTTGTGTGGAGTTTGTGTGGAGCTTGTGTGGAGCTTGTGTGGGGTTTGTGTGTGGTGGGGTTTGTGTGGGAGGGGTTTATGTGGGTGGGGCTTGTGTGGGTGGAGTCAAAAAGGGGCGGAGTCAAAAAAATTCAATTTATTGGAGCTTGTGTGGGGTTTGTGTGTGGTGGGTTTGTGTGGGTCTTGTGTGTGCGGGGTTTATGTGGGTGGAGCTTGTGTGGGAGGGGTTTATGTGGGTGGGGCTTGTGTGGGTGGAGTCAAAAAGGGGCGGAGTCAAAAAATTTCAATTTATTGGAGCTTGTGTGGGGTTTGTGTGTGGTGGGTTTGTGTGGGGCTTGTGTGGGCGGGGTTTGTGTGGGTGGGGCTTGTGTGGGTGGAGTCAAAAAGGGGCGGAGTCAAAAAATTTCAATTTATCTTTGTATTTTGTAATTCCTGTGAATAAAATGAACCTAAAATCTCTTCCCCTTCCAAATCATATATCTTATAAGTCCAAGGAACCGTATCTATTACATCAACAATTTTAAAAAGCTCGTTGGTCCATCTTTTCGTATAACCTTTTTCAAAATGAGATTTCCACCTATATATTCTTACGATATCACCAACTTTGAACTTAGGTTTTCTGACATTAATCTCTTTTTCATATTTTAATTTTGTAAATGTTTCTCATGGTTTCATATTTGTTGCCGTGTGAATCGTGTCATTATACTTATCCACAATATCCTGAATAAAAGATGACCATTGTTGTGAACCGAGTTGTGTGAATTTTTTATATAGTCTCTCTTTTAAGGTACGATTAAAACGTTCAACAACAACTGCCTTCCCTTCATTAAAGGTACTGTATAATGTAATACTGTTATTTTTTAGAAAATTCATAAATGTCTTGTTATAAAACTCTCTACCCTCATCAGTCCACAATTTTTTAGGTTTTCTCTTACTTTTATTAAATATCTGTTGAAAAGCTAACATAAGAGTATTACCTGTTTTGTTTTTTAAAGGGACAACCCACACATATCTACTCCTCAAATCAATAACGGTTAAAGCATACTTGTACCCCTTATCATTATTGAGTTCAATCAAATCAGCAGACCAGATATAATCTACTTCCTTGGAATAAACTTTCCTTCTCTGAAACTTTGTGAATATTGGTTTATGTAATTCATCAGCTAATTGCTCTTCAGTCTTAATGACATCATTAGAGCTTACAAGTTTTTTGAATTTCCAAGTCCAAGTTTCAATTTAGCACTGATCATCTTCTTCACAATGAACCGATCAACTTTTTCTCTCAAGGTTGGATTTTGTATCAGAGACAAATTATACAACATTTCTCAATCGGCTTCATGCTTTTCTTCCAACGTTGTGGTATTCCCATAATCAATATCGTGTCTCATGCACACTTCATCAACTCTATTGATAGGCTGACTCCAGGATTTAGGATTGTCTGCCTCATCTAATCTTTTATCCAAGTTTGTGCCTGGACCACAGAAAGAATACCCTGGAAGATGTAATTCCCCTGGTATTCCAGTAGTTGTAAATTTACTTCCTGATAAAAACTTTTGTATATCTCCTCCGAGTTTGTGTTTGGAGATAAATTGATTTTTTTGAACCACACACCGAACATATACCTTTTTGGATAACCCTGTTATTTTTACTTTTAATATATGAAATATTTTTAGTATTAGTTTTCTTTTTACATTTGAGACAATAACTCATTTATTTATGTGAAAAAGTCCTGCAGAGTGCAAAAACCTTTTTAGTTTCCAACATGCACATTTGAATCTTAATTTTTAAAACATAAAGAATCCTAAGAAATGCCTTCACTCTCTCCTCCATTTATTGAAGAAAAAACTTGAATTAAAATGAATAGCTTGACGATGTCAATAGTCTTGAAGAAAATATTGCAAATAGACTTGTCAATTCTTTGTTTTCCTCCTCGGTGGGTTGAGTTATTTTCTGTAATACCACCAATCTTTTTTGAATCTCACTGGTTTCCATATTTTGATATTTATTTTGTCTCGCTCTTTCCTCCCTCTCCTCCCTCTCTCTCTTCTCTTTTTCCTCCTTCTCTTTCTTCTCCCTCTCCTCCTTCTCTTTCTTCTCCCTCTCCTCCTTCTCTCTCTTCTCATTTTCCTCCTCTTCCCTCTCTTCTTCAACTCCTTCCTCATCCCTTACTATCCTTGAATCGTTTACACCCCATAGAATATTATACATATATTCATCAGGATTTCTTGTTATTCCTGCATCGAAAATAATTTTTTTACAACAGGAAACCAATAAAATTTCTTTTGAATTTCTAAAAGAGCCTTACCTTTTCTTAACTTTATAATTTTTTCATTATTTAACATTCTAATTAAATCTAAAGTTGTCGGTTTATCAACATCAGCATAATGCCAATCTTTTATTGAAAATACCTCATTCTTATGTTGTAGAACATATTTATTAAAATACCGAATACCCTTTTCTTGAAGGTATGCTTGGACACAGAAATGATAATTTTCTTGAAGCCTTCTTGCTGTCATTTATGTATTAGAAATATATGTTAGAATAATATTATGGCACGAAACACCTCCCCATCTTCCCATAGTTAAATCATTTTGTATTTCCTTACTTATTATATATAATCCTGTTTTTCTGTTTTCATGAGATAAACAAGGGCAAAACCATTATTATATTTACCCTTATTAAATTCTTTTATTTGTTGTTTACTAATCGTGGACCCACAAAACTCATTCTCGATACCAAGTGGATAATATTCTTCCTTACGAGACTGATTTAATTGTTCCAGGTCTTCGAGGTTAATTTTAAATGACCAATTATACCCTAAATCATTCATATCATACCCCCATTGTTCTATTCTCATACAAACGATACGCCCTTCTTTATAAAAATTTATTTTAATTCGAACTGTGAATTCTGTATGACCTGGAGATAATATCAACACTTCTGTATCTTTGGAATACACAGCCGTTTTATTTAAGGATATATATTGTGATAAATCGCTTAATCTCACCAAGTCATTCGCGTCAGTCGGGCTTGGATAATTTTTAATTTAAAAGCATTTTTCATGTTAATATTTTTGGTTATATTATATTTATGTCGTTCAGCCTGTGCCTTTGTGTAATAATTTGATAAATCAATATCCAGTTCTTGAGATACACCAAAGATAGAACCATCTTTACCAACATAAGTCATTTATATTAGATTAAAAATAATATCATAAAATTTTTTATTTTTGTTGAGTTGAAATAACACATATAGACATAATTGACCACAACACTTGGAATTTAATTCTTGGACTTGAAATGTTTGATAAACACCATTCTGTAAGATTTTATAACTTCAACAGGTGGTGGAAGGCCAAAACTATCAAAATAATATTTGTCTTGACTATTAAAAATACAAACCCAATGAGAACCGTTCCCATTATTATCTTCTAAGTTCATAATAATATTCTTTGTATGTTTCGGCACATTTGTTAATTCATCTCTCATACAAATAACCACATTATGAATTTTTAATTTCTTACAATATTTGACAAGTTGTAAATTTGATGTTGTATTCTTTCCAAATTTTTCCAACCACTCATCAATGTTCATTTATTTATTAGAAAGATATAATCCATTACCTCTTTTCGTTAATTTTACACCTGCTTGTGCAATAGAAGAAAGCATATCTCCAACTAACAATCTCGCTTTATCAGGCAGACCTTCAAGTTTTTCAGCAAAATCTACAATTACGCCACTTCCACTAATTTGTTTCTCCAACTCTTTGTTATGTCTTTCCAATTCTTTTTGAGCCTGGAGTTGAGCCTTCCTTTCGTTGGCAGTTTTCACCGCTGTTGAAATACCACCCGTCAATGCTCCAACCGCACTTAAACCAGCAAATAAAGGAATTAGAAATGGGAGAAATCCTCCACTCGTCTCTCTTATTGAATATTTTTTCAACATTGGTTTTGTCATTTTAATTTTAAGTGAGCCAGTGTCATTCAAGATTTTAACCTGTTCTCTTGTGAGCAAAACATCAATTCTTACTGCTCCTTTTCTCTGAATTGTATTAACGTTAATTGTACAAGGCTTTTGATTTTGAACACAAGATGATAGTTTATGAAGATTGATTTGATTAACATATACCCCAGTTGGTACTTTGCCACTCATTTATTTAACAAAAAATTATGTGAGACTAATCATCACACCATTATCTGTATTAATCTGCAATTCTGTTTCTTCCAAAAGCAAACAATATGTATCAACTTCTTCACTCTCTCCTCTTTCAATGTATAGGGAAGTATCCACTCGATTAGACTTTATAGTTTCCTTTTGCGCGCTCAGGTCAAACGCATAGATTGTATACAAACTTTTAAATGCTGTCATATCCAAAATAGGTTCTTTATTTCCATTACTTTCACACACCTTTTGGTAAGACTTGTATGCTTCAGCAAAATCATTTTTTTCCCAATTAATTTCCAATCTATCTCGTGGATAAAATGTTCCATCTCGAGAAACGCGAAGTTGTTTCACCTTAGCATTATCACTCAATGCATTATTCTTATCAGTCGCAGTATCACCATCTGGCTTTTTAAAAATGATCCACAGATATCGTGGCTTTCCTTCCAGAACACCCAAATTCCACGTGTAAGTAGTTTGATTGAGTTTAACGTGTTGACATCTTCTTTTGAGGTATGATACACTGAGTGGTTTCTTTGAGTTAAGTCTTCGATTCAACATCTCTTCTGTTTTAAGATTAGGAGTATATTCACTGATATACCAACTCATCTCCTCAATCACAAATTTATTCTGTTCACCAAAAGCACTGGCAACACCAAAAAGCAATCGATTTTCATTATCATTCCTTTGTAGTTGAAATCTAATTTTAAGACCATACAGAACTTTATCATGATCACAAAATCCAAATATACCTTTAAGAGGAACCGCCACAGTAAAACTATTTTCTGCTTTTGTATCATCATTATACGCTCCTTTCCTTTGAATATATCCAGGGTCTGTGTTTGTTCCCGTTGACATATCAGGAATAAAACCTTCGACAGACCCCTTTCCCATTCTATCACTGAATGTATAGAGTGTAAATTTTATCATTTCAGATACAGCAGAGACATAATCAACCGCTTCAACTTCTTGTGTTCCAATATACAAACGCACACTATCAAACATTTTCCAGAAGAAATCATTTACAAGTGTAGCGTTTGTGTTATTCCCAGCTTTAGTGAATTTAAATTTACACAACAAGAAACTTTCGGAGAGATTCAAATAGGTTTGTTGATTATTTATTTCAAAACTTTTTGTACCATTCGTATTCCAGTCTGTTCCAGTTATTGCATTTACCTTGAAGTAATCTTCTTTTTTAGTGGAGTTTGAGATAATAATAGTATCATCCAAATCATAGATACTATCAATTGCTTCCATACTTGTATTTATTTAGGAAAAAAGATGTTAAAACTTTTGAAACCCTGATCCAAGTATTTGAATTATTTTCTGTCGTTCTTGGGGGGACAACTGAGTTTTGCCTTTCTTAATTTCTTTTTTTGCTTGTAATTTATGAGATTCCTTCTGAGCATCTTTTATACTCTTTACAGCACCTGCTACATTTCCCACAGCAGAAGCAGTTGAACCAATTAGATCTTTATGTTTAAGAATAGTTGAACCAATACCCATGAGAGTATCAATTATCCCATCTCCTCTAAATTGATGTCCAACACCCCTTTGTCTCTTAGGTTTATAGTATCCTCTACCAAGATACATACCTTCACCCTTGTAGTATGGGGAAAGGAACATCCCATCCCCTGTAATTATTTTATATTTTCCCAACTCGTGTTTCCTCACAATAACCATCGTATTTATTTATTGGAAAACTTCACGTAGGTGAATTCTGATAGATATAACTTCTCCATTAAAAGAAATCACACGATTATCTTGGTCAGTTATCCTAAAATTTACTCTGTGTATGGTTTTTCCTGACACAGGTAGATAAACCAAATTTTTGGGTTCCATATTGAATTTATAACCAATTGGGGTTGAGTATGCACTGAATGAAAATATTGTATTTGTTTTTTTTTCCATCATTATAAGCACCATCAATCAAATCACAGTGAATTAACACCGAATTTATTCCTGAGGATATTTGAATGACATTATCACTGTAAAACGTCCCATTAGTTTCAATCTTTTTTGAGGAGAAACCCAATAACTCTCTAAATTAATTATCAATTGTGAAATCAACCTTGTAGTTATTTTTAACTTTAATCGTTGATTTTGAAGTATGTTTTTGAATGTTTATAACAATATTTTTTGGTTCATCACCCTGTTCTTTCATAAGACGAGCAATTTCGGAAGATATTTGAGAAATCTCATATGCTCCGGGTGAGACTGTTATCGTTTTGTATCCACTTCCTTGATTATAACTAAACTTGTCATTTTTATCAGTTATATTAAATAAGGTATTATAAGTTTCCATGGACAATAAAGATGCCTCATATTCTTTTGTTGTGTCAAGTTGTAGTGGGTATGGGAATGAAGATGTGTGGTCGCTTGTTGTGAAATTGAAACTAAGGATTGTGCTTCTCATCTTATTTAATATGAGATAAAATGTCTTTATATTGATATTTATTAATTATTTTCATGTTCATCAACTGGTCTAAAATGGCTGATGCTTCATTAAAACAATTGTTATTTCCAGCCTTCTGACTGCCTAACAACAATAACAGTCTATTAACTAATTGCGATGGGTCATTTGGAAGAAAACTAACACCTGAACCAAGGATACTTAAAGCCTGAATAATGTGTTTCTCCTTCTCATTCTTCCTACTTTTACCAGAAAGAATAACCTTATAATTTAGAGTGTTCAGCAAATCAATATATACTCTATCATCATTATTTTCCATATCCAATGGTTTATCAATATACTTTGATTCATCCTTCACAGTTGAACCTTGTCTTCCATCTTTTGTGAGAAGAAACATTAATCTCGGAGTTAGTTTAACAGGGGGTTGAGCAGAACTTAAGAACCTTAATTCATCATTAAATATCAATACCTTTTCTTGAACAAGATGAAATATTGCTGGTTGTTCTGTTGGAATGAGTCCTGCTTTGGTTTTTGAATCCGCTGAATATTCATTGTTTTGAACAGCATTCACAATATAATCAGGGGGTTGATTAATCTCTTCCAGTTGTTGAAATAAACCTTCATCATGTTCTAATTCTCCAATATGCTCTAATTCTTCCTCCGTCATTTGACTGAAATCTTTTAACATTTGGAGCTTTCTGGGAGTATATTCTACTGTGGGAACTGTGGAAACATCTTTCATTTTTCTTGGGAAGTTTTTAAAAGTGGTTTAAAAAATTTCTCTTGTTTTCTTTCAAATGCTTCTTCGCCCGTTAGTTTCTGTCTGCGTTTCTTCTTTATGTCTTCCTGTTGTTTTACAACTTTTGAAACCAACTCTTGATGTTCCTTAAATCTTCTTGCTCTTTCTTTTACATCCATTTATTTATTGTAAAATATCATTTAATGAATTGTAAAGATCAACAGGGAAATTTTCCTTTTCTTCATCATTCAAGTAGATGTGTTCAAATTAATCCTTTTCTTTAAATATTTCATCAAATTCTTTATTAACATTAATGCGAGTTGTAATTTCTTCTTCACTAATACTTGCATCTCTGCTTTTCATACGCTTTGCGTTGAGTTTCTTCATCAACATCAAAACCGAATGATAAAATCTTCACTCCACTCAGATGTTTAATAATTTGTCTCGTTCCTTCTGGATTAGTTTCTAATATCCCAACACCACCAGATTTTAGTTTCCTTAACTCACTCTTACAATGTGAATATTTTGTTGTACCAAGAGAAACCTCCTCAAACATTTGACCTTCATTCCTCAATCGCATATGTTCCTCCACTGAAATATAGTGATAATCTTCACCTTTTACTTCTCCAGGTCTTATTGCTCTAGTTGTTGTTGATACAATGCGTATCACGGGGTGTTTTTAAGTAAATTTACAATATTCTCATTTGTACTACACAAGAACCTTGATTTATGAAAGTTTTTTCCAGAAGCAGATTTACCCACAAGATTTATAATAATAGTTGTCATTTATATATGTAATTGTTTATAAAACAAAAAATATATCCCTTAATATCTCATCTTGTTTCACAACAATATATTTATATTTTTCAGTCGTGTGCTTCATGTAATCCTCAAATTTATTTTTACTACATAATGTAGAACAATTATCTCTCCAAAAATTATTGATATCTATTGAATTTAACTTGAATAAAATAAAAGTATTAGCATTGTTTCTGATGGAACGACGAGGAAGTTGAAAGTACGATTGACTAAGATAAATACAATTACAAGAAGAATGTCTCCCTCTTGTGTAGTAGCTGTCCATTACCGTTTGGTTTCTCTCATTAACACAATCATCAAAGATAACGAGGTTCTTTTTTGATTTATCCAAATCTTGGGGAGACGGTATATCATCCGTATTATCACTAAGAATACAAGTTATAGGATTTGATTTCTTTTTACATCTCTGTGCATCACAAAATAGTTGAATTATATCTTCAATGTTATAATCATTTAGGTTTTTTTGGCGTTTAAATAAACCGATTATATCTTCTTTTTGAAGACCAGCATTAAAACCTTGTGAGAGTAGTTGATACTCTGGTTGAAAACTCGACTTTGTGAAAATTATTAAATTGTCATAATCTAAAAAGTTGGGAGTGAGGAGCATTTTTAAAAGTAAGCAGGTTTTTCCACATCCACTTGAACCAACTATGAGACATCTTAATGAATTTGGGAGATTTTTATGGTTGTTAAATTTTATCTTATTTTCCCAAATAGGTAAAAAATCATTCATTTATATATTTGAAAAACAGGTTATTTAATTTATTATTGGCTTTTTTAGAAACTCTATATTTTATCCTAAGTTCAGGTTTAATTTCAAGATAATCCATTATTTTATTTATACAATATCTTGTGTTGATATTTCCCTGAAAATTACATCCATGAATAATATACAACAACAATCCTTTGAACATTTCTCTTATACGTTCAGTTTCTTCCCTTGTAAGGAAAGGTGTGTTATCATCCTCATACTTTACATTCATTTCTCTAATCAATCTTGTAAAGTAATTCATTTTTGGTGTAAATCTAAAAGAATTATTTTCCTTTTTATATTTTTTTTATCATTAATTAGAAGATAATCACAGAATATACATTGTTTATAGGCTTTTGACTCTGTGTTTAATCCCCGTCTTTCACACGCAGGACAATTCTCAAATTTGTCATATGGAGAATCAGGAAAGTCTAGCATATTTATAAAGTAAAACTTTACTTAAACTGAAATTCATCTATACTTTCAGTTGTATATTACCATCGATATCGATATATTTTGTTTCATTATCAGATTCAACGACAACATTTTTTATATTAAAGGTAATTTTAAAATTATCGTTAACTACTATTGAACGAAATGTCATTTCACCTGATATATTAACATCCTTTATTTCATCAGGATTTACATCTTTAGGGTTGTTGAAAAAAATACAAATTTCTCCTTGCATATTACAGATGGTCTTATCTTTTCTTTCTAAAGCTTCATCCAAAAGGTTTTTGTTCTTTGATACTTTTTCTTGTTTCATTGCTTTTTCTAGTTTTGAATATATTACTAGAAGGAGAGGAGAAACTTTTGTTAGAGATACTTTAATTGATGTTCTACCAGGTATACTAAAAGCCCTTCCACTGAAGGAAATTGAAGAACTCATATTATTTACCATAATAGTTTTTATCCAATAGTTGTTATATTTATCTTTGTTCAATTTTACATCCTTGACATATTTCTCAGTATCTTTAACAGATGAAGAGATTGATTGAAACTTGTCTTTTGTGTCTTGAAACATTGTATTTATTAAGTGAAAAAGTTGGAGGATAAAATGGTTTTAAGCACAGATTCACCTGTAAAACAAACGAAATTTTCATCAAGAAAATTTTAGTTTAAGCAAAGATTTATTATATAAATATGGTGAATACAACATACTGCGATGTTTGTAATCACGAATATAAACATTATAGAAAACACCTCCGAACCAACAAACACACATTTAGTCTGTTTCATAAAATATCTCCTCTTGAGTTGGAAAGAAAACATTGTGATATCTGTTCAAAGGATGTTTTGAAGAGTAGTTATAATAAACATCTTCAATCACAAAAACACAAGAAAAATGAGTTTAAAGTAAAGGGAGACTATTATATTGAAAACACTGATGGGGCATTTAAAGGGCATATAAAAATAAGGATTTTTCAATTTGGAGAACCCGGTCCATCATCAATAGCTGAATCAATTGAAATAGTGAAACCCGATGTTGAAAAATTTATTAAAAAGACATTAAAAGAAATGAAAACTTTAAAGTTTTATATGGGAGTGAAAATGAATATGAAAAGACAAGATGAAGAACAAACTCCTTATATGAGAGCAGATCTTCATTTTATAACATCATTTCAAGATTTTTTGAATAGTGGGGTTTATGAAGAACTATCAAGACAAGAGGAGGATGTTGATAATACAGTGGTAGGAAGTGGATTCAATATTAAAAAAAATCATCTTTTTAGATATACACATTCTAAAAATCAAACCCTCTTAAAGCTTCTTCTTATATTGAATTACCAAAAGAAATAAAACTAAAGAAGGCAGTTGTTAATATTAAGAACAATGATAATAAATGTTTTCTCTGGTCTGTTCTTGCTCACTTACATCCACCAAAATGTAATTCAGAAAGAGTAAAACAATATATGAAATATGAGAATACCTTGGACATTAAAGATTTTAAATTCCCAATGCCACTAACAGATATTCCTAAATTTGAGAAAAAGAATAATCTTTCTATTAATGTATATGGATTAACGGATACAAACAAAGTTCAAATATTAAAAATTTCAAACAACTATAAAAATGAAGAAACACACATTGATCTTTTATATTTTAGTGTTGGAAAGAATTCACATTACACATACATCAATAATTTATCAAGATTAATCTCTTCTCAGGTATTCAGAACAGCAAACAAAATATATCCTTGTAAGCGATGTCTTAATTCATTTCATACAAAAGAACGATTAGAACAACATTCAAAATATTGTAGTAATCATAAATCAGCTGTAATTACAATGCCTAAACCTGGTGAAAAGATTTCTTTTGAAGATTATAATAAATCTATCATGCACCCATTTGTGATATACGCTGATTTTGAGTGTATCCTTAAAAGATTAATACTGCTTCTCCTAATCCAAAAGAATCATATACAAATAAATATCAAAAACATATTCCTTGTGGTTTCTGTTATTATATCAAATCATCTGTTGGAGAAAAGTATAACAAAGTTGAACAATATCGTGGAAAAAAAGCTTCACAAGAGTTTGTAAAACGATTAGAAAAGGATTGTATAAGACTCACTAAATTAATGAAAGAAACAAATGAACCGATGAAATTAACCAAAGAAGAAAAATTAGAATTTAGAAAGAACAATATCTGTCATATTTGTGAGGCGGAAATTAAGGAGTCAAAAGTTAGGGATCATTGTCATCTTACTGGTAAATATAGAGGTCCCGCTCATTCCTGTTGTAATCTTAATTATAAATTACCTTCTTTTATTCCAGTCTTTCTTCACAACAGCGCCAACTATGATACACATCTATTTATAAATGAACTTTCAAAAACACCAGGGAATATTTCTGCCATAACAAACACAAGTCAAAAGTATATTTCATTTACAAAAATGATATTCACAAAACCTATAACTCGTATTCGGTTTCTTGATTCTTACAAGTTTATGGGAACACCACTAGCCTACCTCGCATCAAATCTAAGCTCCACGGACTCTTTTCCAAATCTTAATTCATTCTTTCCAAAAGAGGAAATTCTCACTAAAGAGGAAATTCAGATTAAAGAGAGAATTCAAAGTAAAGAGGAAACTCTAATTAATGAAGAAATTCTAACTGAAGATGAAATTCTAATCATAAAGAAAATTCGAACAATGAATGAAATTCTAACTAAAGAGGAAATTCTGATTAAAGATGAAATTCTGATTAAAGAAGGAATTCTTACGAGAGAGGAAATTCAAACAAGGAATGAAATTCAAAGTAAAGAGAAAATTCTTAAAAGTAAGGGAATTTATCCTTATGATTATATGGATTCATTTATGAGATTTAAAGAAACACAACTTCCATCAAAAGAAAGTTTCTATAATAACCTTTATGAAGAAGAGATAAGTGATAAGGAATATAAACACGCACAAGAAATATGGAAATTATTTAAGATAAAGAACCTTGGAGAATATCACGATTTATATCTAAAAACAGATGTTTTATTGTTAGCTGATGTGTTTGAAGCTTTTAGATCACTCTGTCATAATAAAAATTGTTATGGATTAGATCCTGCCCACTATTTCACAGCTCCTGGTTTAGCTTGGAGTGCAATGTTGAAAATGACAAAACAAGATATAGATTTAATCAGTGATGTGGATATGCTTTTGATGATTGAGAAGTCCAAGAGAGGTGGAATATCACAAGTATGTTCAAAAGATATGCTAAAGCAAATAATAAATATCTTCCAAATTATGATAGTGAAAAAGATAGTAATTATTTGATGTATTTTGATGCTAATAATTTGTATGGATGGGCAATGTCTCAATCTCTGCCTTATGGTAAATTAGAGTGGGTGGAAGAAAAGGATTATGAAAAGGCTTTGATGAATATTGTTATTTCTTCTCAAGAGGAATTGAATGACGAAGAAGAAGGTTATTATTTTGAAGTTGATTTGAGGTACCCGAGTGATCTTCATAATAAGCATAAAGATCTTCCTTTTGCATGTGAGAAAGAAACTCCAAAGAAAGAATGGTTAAGTGATTATCATAAAAGTTTTAATATTAAAGGTAAATCAACAGAAAAGTTATTAACAACATTCTATGATAAAGAGGGATATGTTTTGCATCAGAGAAGCTTAAAACAGTTTTTGAGAGAAGGATTGAGAGTAGCTAAAATTCATAGAGTTTTAAAATTTAAACAAAGTCCTTGGGTGAAAAAGTATATTCAATTCAATACAGATATGAGAGCAAATACAAAAGTAAAATTTGAAGGGGACTTTTATAAATTAATGAATAATGCTGTATTTGGAAAGACTATGGAAAATGTTAGAAACAGGCAAAACATTAGATTCGCAACATCTTGGAAAGAAGCTTCGAGATTGATAAATAAACCCAGTTTTGATAGAGAAGAGGTTTTTTCAGAGAACTTTTCTGCAATTCATATGAAAAAGGAAAGTATTGTAATGGATAAACCAATTTATATTGGAACAGCAGTTCTTGATTTATCAAAGATATTGATGTATGATTATTTGTATAATGACTTAAAGAAAGAGTATGGTGAAAATGTTTCATTGTTGTATATGGACACTGATAGTTTTATCCTAGATATAAAAACTGATGATGTTTATGAAGATATGAAGAAAAATATTGGAGTATATGATACAAGTAATTTCAGCAAGAAGAGTGAGTTATTTTCCAAAAAGAATGAAAAGGTTATTGGTAAGTTTAAGGATGAGTTGGGTGGAAAAGTAATGAGTGAGTTTATTGGATTGAGAGCAAAGGCATATGCTTATAAGTATGGTGATCAGATTGATAAGAGGTTAAAGGGAATAAAGAAATATGTAATAAAGAAATCAATAACTTTTAGAAATTATTATAATTGTTTGATGAATAAGAAAGAAGAATACAGGAAAATGAATACAATAAGAAGTTATAAACATAACATATATAGTGAAGAAGTAAATAAAAAGGCATTAGGAGCCTTTGATGATAAGAGATTTATTTTAGATAATGGAATAGATTGTGTTCCATATGGATATTGTATGATAGAGTGTATAAAATAGATTGCGTTTTAACGATGGGAAGATGGGTTAGGGTTTTTTAAGGGCTACCGCCGCGTTTTTTCACAATATATAAATGGTTAAACCAAGTATTAATCAAACTAAAGAGTGGAGAAAATCTCAGTCTTGGTATATAAATGGAAAACATAATGAATGTGAAAAATATCAAATAAGTCTTATTGAAAAAATAACTAAAACAAAGGTAAATAAAACAAATAAGCGAATCAATTTAAAAAGTAGTACGTTAGAGGATGTAAAGAAAAAAATGAATATCCTTGAATGGACTGAAAACTTTGATGGTTATCAATTGAACAATGAAAAAACAATTTACTATAATCTGAAAATGATATGTGGCTCAGGAGGTGGTCAGATGAGATCATTAAGAGAAGTTTATCATTTCGTAATGGCACAAAAGGGGTATCTTCAAAAATATAAAGATTCAAATGTTTTGTTTGTCAATATTTTAGATGGGGATTATTTTGCAAAGAAAATTAAACTATTGAAGGAATTTAAGAATGAACAAATCTTTATAGGTTCAATGAGTGAGCTGATCAACCTCCAGGTTAAAGGGGAGACAAATAAATATACCTTGGGATAGCTTGGTTATATATGTACAAAGCCTGGTGTTGGCTCAGTGGTTAGGGTGGCGGCTTGGGATCCCAGTGTCCCGAGTTCGAATCCCGCTCAGCTGCTGAATTAACACCAGGGGGTTGACTCAGCCTGTCATCCTTCCGAGGTTGGTGAAATGAGTACCAGTATACTGGTCCCGGTGTATGCCCCGGTTAGAATAGGTGTACCATATCCCTGTGTTGTAAGAGGCGTCCAGGAAGGGCATCCGACCATAAAACATTGCCTCACAAAAAGCCAAACCCCTGCACAGCAGGGAAAAACGGATAAAAAGGGGGTTTATTTTTAGGGGAAAAAAAAAGGGAATCGCTGAAAATCCCCCATTCATTTACATGGGGAAAAGTGAGCAAGAACCAGTATATTCACCCTACTGACGTGTCCCAGCGTTTTAGACACATTTTTCATAGGTCGGCATACTTTGGCTAAATCGTCAAGGTGTGACTGCGATGTTGACACTTCCAATTTTCAGGCAGTTATGATTTAAATCTGCGTGCGGCAGGTTTTTACCAGAGAACGCCACGAGTTCGTCGGCGATACGTGCAGCATGCTATACCTAAGTTAAACTATCGTTGGGCAAAGGTTGTGAACGCCAACAACAGGCTAAGCATTCGTTGGTATAAGTTATCTTTAACACAACGAAACGTTCTGTGCCCATGACTAATACATTATGCATACGACCAACACGTTATGAATACGACTAAAACTTAAAAAAAAAACTCAAAACTTCAGCGTACGCCAAGGTTTTACGTGCATTTTTATACGTTGCCATTCCTGGCTAAAACGTCAAGGTGTGACTGGGCCTTTACTCTGCTACAGAAATCAATATAACTCCAGTCTTGTAATTTTATTTATAACGAAAAGATAACCCATGCAAAACACGGCATAACACGGATGTGACGCTGTAGAACATCGTGAAATGAGTGCCTGCTATCGAAAAAAGCAGAGCATACTTTCTAATGTTAACCCAGTCCACTGTAAACGATGTTATCCGTGTCGTAGAAGCTGTCGTTGGGTTGACTCAGTTGTGGCAGTATTTTAATCCACTCCATCGATTGCACACGCGATAATGCCAGATACAACTGAGCATGTGAGAAGACAGGATTGGTTGGATGAATTCCCATTAAAGTGAGAGTTTGTCCCTGGCTCTTGTTGATGGTCATCGCATACACTGGTCATATTGGGAATTGGCATCGTCGAAGATCAAGAGGCAGTCCAGAGTCCGATCGGGTAAGAGTTATTTTGGGATTGAAGACGTATTTGCCTGTCTTTTTGTAGGTCATGATCTCGGCCTCGATCAGCCGGCTTCCAAGACTGATTATACGAAGTCTCGTTCCGTTCAGTAATCCATTACGCTGGTCCAAATTTCTGAGCAGTATTAATGGGGTGGACACTCGAAGACAGAGTTTATGTGGTGGTAAGCCTGCTGGTGTTCAAAAGTTGAAGAACTCCGTCGGACAGAGTGACGTCTGTCCTGGATGAGATATGCTGTCAGCACTGAGATATGTCCGCGTTTCACCAGCCAGAAAGGTTTGTCAGACTTTATCGTTGATCATGTCAACATCTTCGTTTGTGAGACACAGTATTGCTCTGCTGTTGTTGATTATAGTCAAGTCGGGGAAATGGACCTGCTGAGCTCGTTGACGCCACCAATGATGGGATCAATGTAGATTCCTGATGATAGACATATGTTGCACTTCCCAACCTCTGGATTTGTAGGTTTTCTGCCGTCTCCAATCGACAGCAAGAAAGTCTGAAAATCGTTGACGGTTGGTTTTGGTGATACGGGCCCATCAGAGCACGCATGTTTATGGTGAGGTGAGACAATAGAATCTCCTGCTCGAGGAATGATCTCTTCAGGTTACTTTAGACAATGTCTGTCTCACGTTCATGTCTCATGACTGGTAACACTTTTAGGAAATCACCACCCAATAGGACGATCAAGCATCCGAAAGACATTTTTGTCTCCATAGTGTCGTACAATGAGCGATGCAAACATTAGCAGAACTGCTTGTGCATCACAGGAGCTTCCTCCCAGATTATGACAGACATTATGACAGATTATGACTGCTGCTCTTCCTTCGCTCCAATTGGTTCTTCTGACCACGTCCTTGTTAAAGTGGACATCTCTCTGGCTGTCATCAGAGAACCACCTCACCGCCGTCGAGTCTGGCATTTCACTCAAGCCGACTGGCAGGGTCTCCGAGCAGCCATCAAACTTACAGACTGGTCTCCTATCACTACTTTCTCAAACATCAACTCATCCTGGGAATTCTTTCAAAGAAACTTGCTCTCCCTCATGCACAGATTTATCCCCTCTCGTGTTCAGTTGTCTTACCCTTCCTCCCGCCCTTGGTTTACTGAAGCTTGTGGCGAGGCAGTTGTCCTGAAACAACTTGCCTTTGCCTCATGGAAAGCAAACCCAACTGAGGGCAATCTCAGTTCTTTCCACAAAGCTCGGAACAAGTGTGTATCTACCCTCAGGAGAGCCAGAAAACAGCATCTTTCTCATCTCAAGTCTGAACTCTCAGACCTCTCTCCCTCCTCAAAATCCTGGTGGCGTTTAATCAAATCTGTTTCTGGTGTATGTTCCCCCTCCATCCCCTCCCTTACCTCAAATGGCCGCACTGCTGATTCCACACGTGATAAAGCTGAATGTCTAAACTCGGTGTTTGCAGCTAAATCTTGTGTCCCAAACCCATCACTATCTCTACCCACTTTACCCAGTCGCACCCAACTGTCCCTGGACTCTGTATCCTTTTCTCCTGACAAGGTGGAGAGCTTGCTTTCAAACCTCGAGTCAGATTCTGCAACCGGTCCAGACGGCATCAGCCCACGTGTCCTCAAAGCCTGCTCTTCTGCTCTTGCTCACCCTCTCTCTGTTCTATTCACCCTCTCATTTTCCCAAGGTCATCTGCCATCTGCTTGGAAATCTGCTAACATCACTGCCCTGCATAAAAAAGGTGCAAAAACAGATCCCTGTAACTACAGACCAATCAGCCTTCTCCCAATCATCAGCAAGGTTATGGAATCCATCATTGCTTCAGACATGAAATCCTTCCTCTTCTCCAATGGCTTGATTTCCAATCATCAATTTGGTTTCAGACCAGGTCACTCTACCCTGGATATGCTGCTACTGCTCTCCCATCAATGGATGGAGGTCCTCAATGCCAGACAGGAAATCCGAGCCGTATCCCTGGACATATCACGTGCTTTTGACACAGTCTGGCACCCTGCCCTACTCACCAAACTCTCTTCCCATGGTATTCAAGGCCATCTCCACTCATGGCTCGCAGACTTCCTCTCCTGTCGCAGTCAACGTGTGGCCCTAAATGGAGTTCTTTCATCCCCTCTTCCTGTGCAGGCTGGAGTTCCTCAAGGTAGCGTTCTGGGCCCTGTTCTTTTTCTGGTTTTCATCAATGATCTCTCGGACTCTCTGGAAAATCCTCTATTTCTCTTTGCCGATGACTCCACCCTCTGCCGTACCATCTGTCATCCCTCAGACCGGCAAGCAGCAGCTTCTTCGCTCACTGCAGATCTGGATAAAATCACAAACTGGTCCAACACGTGGAACATGTCTTTCAATCCACACAAATCTCACACTCTCACTATGTCTCTTCGAAAGGACCGTTTACAAAACCCCCCATCCACTTTCTCAACAATCCTCTGGAAGAAGTCTTTTCTTTCAAGCTTCTGGGTCTCACTATCTGCCATGACCTTTCCTGGGAAAGTCACATTTCCAACCTTGCCTCAAAAGCCAGTCGCCGACTGGGAATCCTCCGTCGTGCAAAGTCCTTCCTCGGCCCTCTTGAGCTCCTGACTACTTACAAAGCTTTTGTCCGTAGCCTGATGGAGTACTGCTCTCCCCTCTGGGCTGGTGCTCCTGCCTCCCACCTTTCTCGACTTCACGCTGTCGAAACCAGGGCTTTTAAGATCATTGGCATCTCCCGCAATGAAGCTGAGTCTTTGGGCCTCTCACTCAATCACCGCAGGTTGGTCGGTGGTCTTTCTGTCTTCTACCGATTCCTCTCCAGCCTCTCTGCGATTTGTTCTCTCTGCGATTTGTCCCAACCACATTTCCACAGGGCTCTCAAGGTCCGCCAACAACCCCCTTCTGGTAAAACTACCAAAATCACGAATCACTGCTCATCTTCACTCTTTCATTCCTCTTATTTGCCGCCTTTGGAATAAACTTCCTCACTCTATTCTTTCCCATTCTTCCCTCCAGGCTTTCAAAACAGCTGTTCACCACCACCTCTTATCTTCCCCCATCCAAATCCTCGATCTTTTCTACCCCCGATAATCCACCCAAGCCCACTTCCTTCAATTCTCCTGCTTTCCTTCCTGAAAGTCCCTGTAATGTCCATCTTCTCCTCGCCATGTTCCCCGTCCCATCCCCATCCCTCTCCCTTCCACAGTTCACCTGTGTCTGTTCCCCAATGTTTTGTCCCTTCCACTCCCACCCCTCTTGTCTCATGCCTCCTTGCTGTGAGTTGTGTGTTAGCTCTCATTCGAGCCTCGACCAAGGTATACAAAAAAAAAAAAAAAAAAAAAAAAAAAAATTCCTTTGTTCAGTGCAGCCAATGCATAGTTCTTTGGAATATTACCCGTGCTGTGCGGCTGTAGAGGTATTGTTATTTTGAACTGAGAATGAGCAGTTCGACCTCCGTCCAACAACTCAGCCGCTATTCCGGAAGATGCTACTGCGTGCGGTGAGCTTCAGGGAACGAACGCCGTGGAGGATGGTGTTGTCAAGAAACGTTTTTCCAGTGCCCCCAGGGCCATCGACGATGAACACTGCCCCATTCTTCATTATCACATTTTCCATCACCGCTTCGTATACCACCCTTTGGTCATGATTGAGGAGTCTGCAGTTGTGATCCTCCTTGTTTTTTTTCTGCTTGAACATCGTAGTCAGTCATGAGAAAAGAAGATGGATGATGTTCGGGATCGGTCGCGTTGCTGAGTTGGGACATGTCACATTCATCTTGCAATGATTTTCCATGGTGGCGCAGGAGTTCCTCGATACTTCCTCGGGTCCTGTTGTTTAATTTGTTGTCGGTCAATGTGATGCCAGCCCAGTTGGCATTGTTGAGTATGTCCTCACTAAAACACTGTCTGAATGACGAGAACAATTATGCAGGTTGGGCAGGTTGTCAGAAGAAGAGAATAGTGCCGAAGAGAGTGCACGGTTGAGTCGGGAAACCTGACATGGCGGCCTCTTCGAAGCAGTCATGCCATTCGCAGTCATCTTCCAAGAAACCTTGACCCAATGCTGTCGCTTTGAATGTGTCCGGAATGGTGCTATCAGGGAGTCGCCGTCGATCTTCGAATGATGTACATCCAGGTGAATGATGCAGTAACAAACGAAGATAGAATCTTTCGCTTTCGGATGGACTGATGCTGTATAAACGTCCAATTGTGTTTCCCCGTTTCCGAGGTGACCATTTGCACGTCGTGCTGTTCCACGTGAAGTGTTGTGGGAACTCGTGCTATGGAACAGAACGGGCTTCAGGGTAGTCGCGGTTTCAGATAAACCATGCGGTGAGGGTTGCTTCTTTGGCGTGGTCTTAAGCTTCTGCAGCCTCTCCAGCAAAAGAGACGATTCTATTTTGGTTCGGATGAGGGATATCCAAATGTTGAATTCACGGTGATCATTCAAGTCGATCGTCGTGGAACAAATGGGGGCAGCCTTCGCATACAGAAACCTACCTCGCATCCACAAACCCGTTGATATCGTTCACATCGTTGTCAGTTTGTTGTTGATTATCTTGAGAAACAGCGGCCATCATAAAATTTGCTCCTTTATGGACATATTTGTAGAGATACTTGACTGCTATGACCGTCGAGCAGATTTCAACATTGATGTGGGCGTTCTTTTTGGAGGACAGGTACGGGTTATAAGGAACGACTCAGTGGTTATCAACGCTCACTCTGTTTTTTTGGACCTGAGGTAAGGAATCCCTTCTTCTGTGTAACAGGTAGCCATCGTGCATGCTTCGCGTCATTTCAAAGAATTGCTTGGGGAATTGTTTAGTGCATTTGCCTTGTTCCATGCAAGGCGATTGAGGATTAGCTGTGCCGCATGGTCCGTGTATTATGTTCTGTATGATCACGTATGGCAATCGAGTCTGCGATGAGTCGGAAATTTCTGCCCTGACGAATCTGTCATAATAGTCCGGTGATCGAGGCTTACTTTCTTGGTGGAGAATCATCAACGTGTGAAGGTGAGGCAGCCCTCGCTTCTGAAATTCCACGATGCAGATGTACAGGAGAACCTTTCTTAATATTTGACCAACCACAATATCGTGAAGGAAAGCCTTCTTCTTTTGATTGAAAAATATGGCTACGATGTCTGGTCGATCAATGGCAACCTGATTAGGGAACAACGCATTCCGGATTTATTCCCATTTGGGGTTGCACGTAAATGTTAAGAAGAGGTCAGGTTTCGAGTATCGCCGAACGATAGCGGTCGAATCCTGATACAGTTTATGCATATTTCGTTGGCTTCCGATAATAAATAATGACGGAAGGACAACTCGGCGACCGATTGAGGCACCGTCAGTATCTCCAGCGGTGACTGCATCAGATAGTCCTCAATACAGCTCTGCCCGCAATTGCCGTTGATTGTGGGAGATGGAGATTGTGGTGGATGTGGTTCAGGCATCCTTGTTCAACCTTTGAATATTGAATGACAATATAATGTTGTAGTAATCTACCACTGTGTAGTACCCAATGAAAGTTGCTTCTAACCATCAAGTGGTAAGCGTAAAACTCCATTGTGCTGTCGCATTTGCCATCTTGTTTCTTGATTGTAAATATCCAGCCCAGATCTTCATGTGGTAGTAGCAACAGGTAATGAAGAGGGTCATAATCGGGGTGAATCTCAATGATGCGGATAATATCACGATTTTCCGGATCCATGCTTGACCACTTGTACAAAATGATGTTGCAGTGTGATGGAACATCAGCACTTCCCGGTAAGATAACCGCTACTTCTGCTGCCATCGGTGGATGATAGCACCATAAATCTGTCGAAGGGTCCGCTCTCAAAACGAACTTCATGGAATCATTTTCTACTCAATCCCGGTAATTCGGCGGATTGCTTATGAGCACTTACGAACGGATTACAGTCATGCAGTACTGCCTGTAGCTTTTGAAGCAAATCACGGTGCAGGTCGCTGTTCCATGCTGTTCGATGAGCGATTTCGATGGCAGTGTCGTAGATAAAGATTTCTTTAAAATTCGGTGGTTTACCGTTCTCGTGAAAAAAAATGTCCGATTCGATGATAAACACTGCCATGGATTTTGAACGTATATGGGCCCCTTGAAGGTAACACATCTTCCTGTACACCCAATGATGCGAATGTTAAACTCGAGTTGTATGCCCGAATGTTTGATCGAAAATCCCTTGCTTCAGGTGTGCAGTCAGTGAAAAGGTGTGACAAAGTGAAAAGGCAAGAGGGGAGGTGGTTCACTGATGTTGGGAAGAACAATTTTTCCTTGCATACAGCAGGTGGAAAATTTAGCGTTCACCCCGAGGCAACCTGAATGCAGTTCAGCTTTCCACATATACACGCCAAAGGAATAGCACATAGTGTCCATCATGCCAATGCTGTTTATGGTGGGAAATGGTCTCTCATTGTCTTGCAATTCACAGAGCGCATGTGGCGAGATATTATTTTGATAGCTGCACTTCCTTTTTCGTACTGCTGTTGCACGCGTTTCTGCATTTTAACGTTTAGCATCGTGTGGCTTACAGAATGCTCACTAGAGTCTGGAAGGACTGGAAGGAAATAAACAGGGCCTCGCTTTATGATCACTGTTGGAAATGTCGGCATGCTCTTGGCTGAGTGGTTACATGCACTCCATCTCGCAACGCCATTTGTCCGGTGTTCGTATGGTGGTAGTGGGGCAACTTAGCTAAATATAACATCACAACTGTGCATTTTGTGAGGAAAGCACCAAATTTGGCACACCAGTAGCCTATCATATTATGAACAGATTTGGATATTGGGCCATGTCAAATTCAGCCACTGATGGCTGTGGCAGCCATTTTCCACTGCCATCAAAAAATTTGAGACGACCCAATATCCAAATCGGTTCATAATATGATAGGCTACTAGTGTGCCAAATTTGGTGCTTTCCTCACAAAAGGCAAAATTGTTATGCTAAGTTGCCCCACTCTGGGGGGTTATAGGCTGTTTCAAGTTGGGGACCCATCACACTAATTTTGGACCCTTTTATCATGGAACTCTGATAATGGATCCATTCCAAAAGGGACTTTAGGAATCTGAAGCAATGCTGGACATGTGTACCAAAGCTCAGACTCATCCCTCCGCCATGTGTCTCGGAAATCGGGGAGGTTTGTTCATTTAATAGTGTAGATACTATATGTCAGTGTGTGTTAAACACACCTTTTGAAGGTAATTAATGCCTTTATTTAATTATTCATTATCAAGGCTCATTCTTAGTCACCTCGCTGTTCCTTGCTGGGGTTTTCATTCACCTTGTTTTTTTTTGGCTTGGGAGACATAATTTTGATTTGGAATAGGCTGCAATGCTTTCTTCACGAATAAGTTTTTTTTCCACTTTCTTCACTCATATCATTGATTGCCTGATGATAGTACTTATGAATTGCTGGATACATTGCAATGCTTATAAATGCCTGGAGATGCCAGTGTTTATGGCTGTATTTCATTTGCGCACATACCATAACTTCTAGAATCTCTTAATCTCAGCCAAATTTCAAAATTTAAGCTTCTTTATTGACTTCAGCAGCAGTTCCCATTGCTAAAAAAAAGTGTAATATTGTCAAATTTGAAGATTGTATGACATTCCGGGCATCTCCGGTGTGTGGTGTTTATATGACTGATCTGCGATTGCTAATCCCATGCCAAGCCAGACATTCCTTATCAGCCGTTTCGTTGGAGTGCTTGCATGAGTCGTTAAGCCAGCTGGCAAGTATACTACAATATTCGCACTGTCTCTGAATATATCGATCGACTTGAACAAAGTTCAGGGCTTACTGGCCTGCTTTTGTCCCAGCATTGTCACATGGTGCATTGGGCGGTGGCTGGCTCGCTGGAAATGTGCAATATTATTTTACAACAGCTTTCCCCTTTTTGTGTGATCTTCTTTCATTATACAACCAGTTACTTCGGGATAGATAGGTACATATAAGGAATAAAAAGTTGCGTTTTTTAAAGTTTCTTCAACCGTTTTGTTGCAGTGCTTCCTTGAGTGGTTAAGCCTTTTGGCGAGCGCTTTTCAAGCTTTTATGATGATACCGCATGACTATTCTCCGTGTGGACATTTCTGGAGTTAGGAAGGCAAAATGATTGAGATGTTAACAATGAGTAAACCAGAAGGGTCTTCTCAGATGTCACGACGTCACCAGATATGCCTCTGCTCACATTTACCATCATTATACATACTTGTATTTTTTAACGCATGATAATAACGTTTTTAAACGTTTTTAAAAGTATGATTGAAATCCCTGAACCCAGATTCAGGATATGAAATAATTCTGGCTGCAAGATCATGTGTAATATCTCGTTGAAATTTTAAAATTTATATTCCCGATGATTACGCATTCTTCATTGTGACGTTTCACGTTGATAAATGAAGAGGGTCAACAGGAATAATTTCTTGAAGATTTTCATTCAATCCAATATGGCTGCCACACCATATGACCTATTAATTTTTCGTGAACACTTTAGTATCAACAAGGCTTGGGGAACATGTTGGTGAAGTTTCCCCTCGATCTGTGAAGCCATTCTGGAGAAGATGATATTTAATGGTTTATTCTTCAAAAAATCATCGCTTCCAATCCATGTGACGAAAGATGTCCAAGTTGGAGAACTTTTTGTTCCTCATGGATAGGCGATCATTCCTATCAAGTTTTGAATCGATATGTTCAGCCATTTCGGAGAAGAAGATTTTTAAATGTTTTTATGTTAAAAACAATATGGCTTCCGAACCATGTGACTGATGACATCATCAATTTCTTTCTCCTGTAAAATTTTGCCCTCGATGAACCTCAAAAATTTTCATACTGATTGGATAAAGCGTGACATGTATGCAATTGTGACGTCACAACGAAGCCACGTGTGACATCATCAAAAAAAATCACACTTGTTTTCCGTGGGGAGTCCTTCACATTTGCCAACTTTCAATTTTTTCCATGGAGCAGTTTTAAAGATACAAAAGACCAAATTTTTTCCTGTTTATACATCATGGGTGTCACACCCCGTGACCTATGACATAATAATTATGATTATAACAATCTGCATGACGAGTCGTGTTGATGGTGAAAATTTTGTGTCAATCCGACGAGTGGTTGCAGAGAAAACAGAGAAAATGAGAAGGGAAAATCAGACATATGTGCAGATGAACGGACAACCCAAAAACATAATTCCTCTGGCGACGACTTCAACAGAGGCAGAAAAAAGTTTTGAGTTGTCACAAAGCAATGAATCACCACATCATGGCAAGATTGCCGAGAGGTATGCACGCTCGCTCTAAGCTGTCGAGCTTGAGGTCGAATCCTGACCCAGTTATAAACTGTCATCCCGGTCTTTCACAGGAAGGGTGGTTCATCAATGTGTGTGCAAACTCTCGGATGGATGTTAAAATTGTCATCACATCTGCCAGAATGCCTCCCCTCTCCTCTACCCCTCCACATGCTCCTCGCCCCTCTCTCCCCTCTTCCCTCTTTCTCCCCTCTGTCTTACTTACTCTCTCTCTCTCTCTCTCTCTCTCTCTCTCTCTCTCTCTCTCTCTCTCTCTCTCTCTCTCTCTCTCTCTCTCTCTCCCAACCCTCTCCCTCCCTCTCTCTTCCATCCTCTCTCGCTCACCTTCTCTCTCCCACCTTTCCCAACCCCCCTCTCTCTGTCTATCTCTGTCTCTCTCTGTCTCTCTCTGTCTCACTCTGTCTCTCTCTCTCTCTCTCTCTCTCTCTCTCTCTCTCTCTCTCTCTCTCTCTCTCTCTCTCTCTCTCTCTCTCTCTCTCTCTCTCTCTCTCTCTCTCTCTCTCTCTCTCTCTCTCTCTCTCTCTCCCTCATATTGCTCTTACAAGACGATACATTTGATTCAAAAAACCCAAACCATCATTTATGAAATTTGAAAAATGTTTTATTTTATGGATGAAAAAACACCAAGGGCGGTCCATGAAAACGGCAGTATATTCATTCCCAATAATAAGGTGGTCACAAGTAACTTTCTCTTGTTCACGTCTTTTGTAGGATGTTTGACTCAAGCACTTCATGCTGCAGCGTACAGTTGTCACTTGTTTGTTAATATAACTTAAAATCACTTTTATACTGTCAGTAAATCCATCAAAACAAAATTTCACTTTTTGCGGCATTTCATATGCAGTTCATGAAAGACTCGAATGAATGTCAGACATATTTCCTGAACTCTGAAGCCGAATATTTGCGGATTAACAATAGCTGGTGCAACCACACCAATAATAGCAGCAAATAATTCGACTGTGGGATGTTGAGCAAATCTTTTTCGAAGACTGATGAAAACAAGCGAAATAAACTGAGTCAAAGATGCTGTGACAGACTAATAAGAGAAGGTAAGATCGCATCAGGGGAAGAGAAACAGGGGTGAAACGCTTTCACGTTGGCTTCCGTTGAAGATTGACGACATTTTCGAACAAGACAACAGTTGGATGCGCATTCGTTTTTGTGGAGAAAAGACACCACATGAGTTCATAGAGTCAAGAGATAATGGGATCTGACAGAAGGCCTTTCCTGGGTCTGTGGTAATGATACATGCCATTGATTCGTCTGTCACAGCACACTGTCAACTTTTGCGATTGGGGAGCGTTGGGGCTTACTGTCCTGCATGACATTCTCCAAGGATGGAACGAGTCTGCTCCCTCCACTTGGATTCCTGATAAGAGAGGAAGGGTTCAAATATTCTATGCGAAAGTTGACATGTTCAGGCTTAGCCACGACGCTTGCAGCCTCTAATTTATCAAACTTGTCTTGTAATTTTGTGCAAGTTGTTCTTGTTGAATTGGGGAAATATCCCGTTTCTCTGTGGAGGAAGCATCGGACCTATGTGGACAAAGGCTGCAATGGTGGTCGTATGGCAGCAGAGCTCCCGGGGTAGTATCATTTCTTGAAGTACGACATTGTCGCTGATGCAGTGCCCCTCTACCAGAACACACAATGGAACTGGTACTCATTTCGCCGACCTCGGAAGGATGACAGGCTGAGTCAATCCCCTGGTGTATTAATTCAGCAGCCGACGGGGCTTGAACTCAGGACCCAAGGATCCCAAGCCGCCACCCTAACCACCGAGCCAACACCAGGCTCCAAGGCTGCAATGTTACCACTAGACCCATTATATTTGGATATCTGAGGATTTAATACATTGTCATAGGCCTTATTGTTTTGATGCAACTAAGTACGCATATTCCAATATTGTATATTCCAATATCACAAGTAATATTGCATATTCGGGCTTGAAGAGAGTTTTAACATGACAGTCCAAACATGGTTCTATATCCCATGCAGTGTCTGACTCAGTACTGGCAGGAGTGTGCAGGTCGAGATATTCTTTGGGGATGAGAATAGTCATGTGAGGATTACGCAGTAAGAATGCTTAGTTGTGTCTGGCCAAAAGTACTTCACTGCATCGACTCGTGTATGAGCCATACTTAACAGAATCTTCAACTTTAATGATTATCTGCCTCTTTAAGGGTCGCA
Source organism: Eptatretus burgeri (assembly GCF_056783735.1). Taxonomy (NCBI): domain Eukaryota; kingdom Metazoa; phylum Chordata; class Myxini; order Myxiniformes; family Myxinidae; genus Eptatretus; species Eptatretus burgeri. The sequence goes on from NC_140962.1 coordinate 135,296,963, forward strand.
CAGCAATGTCATCAGTCACCAAAAATGGATTTTCAGCAAGCACTCTCAAATCAAGTTGATTGACAAACTATGGCATCAAATCGGAACTCGAGGCTTCCTCTCGACAAGTTGCCCAGTACCTCACTGATGACATGGAGTGGAGCAGCACCATCTGCCTGCTGAGCTATCTGAGAGGCCGGATGGATTGGTAGATTGTCGACCTTAGCTGTGGAGGAACGGATCAAATTGGTCATGGCCCCAGTGTCGAGTGCAAGTGCAACAGGATGGTGCTGATAGAATGTGTTCAAAAGCAGAAATTGGATGATATTCACTGTTTGGCTGGACAGAGGGCACTCAACACGGCAAGCTCAAATATTGCAATCATAAAACACCTGTTCAGTGGCATTGTCACTGGACAAGTGGTCCAGAACTCCCATTTATATATTATTCCTCACTATCAATGACATCACATCCCCGGTGTGTATCCCGGTCAGAATAGGTACACCGTATCCCTGCGTGTCGTAAAAGGTGACTAAAAGGGTTGGCATTAGGAAGGGCATCCGGCCATAAAAACATCGCCTCAAAAGGAAACCATGATGAGTACAACTGATGGGCAGGGTACAGCCCGAAGTACCCCGTGGGGGTCCTCACCCCCTCTCGTTAAAACTCAAGGTGGGGAACCCGATCGAAGCAAGGGAGGAAATTTTTCCATTTATGATGACCAATCGTCTGATGCCCCACGTGGAGATCGGTTTCTGAGGTTTGGTACATGGAATGTAGGGACAATGACAGGGAGATCTGGAGAAGTGGTTGAAACATTGGTCAGAAGAAGAGTGGACATATGTTGTGTGCAGGAGACACGGTGGAAGGGAAGTGGTGTGAGAATGGTGAAGGGCAAGGGCAGAAGTACAAGTTTATGTGGCAAGGGTGCCCGGAAGGCGTGCATGGTGTTGGTGTCATGTTTTCTGAGGAGTTTGTAGACAGTGTAGTGAGTGTGACTCGAGTGAGTGAAAGGTTGCTGATGGTGAGAATTGTGATCGAAAATCTCTTGGTGAACGTCATCTCTGGATATGCCCCGCAGGTCGGTCGAAGCGATGAAGAGAACAACATGTTCTGGTGTGCGATGGAGAAGTTGATGGAAAATGTGAAAGATGAGGAAGTTGTGGTTGGAGGAGACTTGAATGGACATGTGGGAAGGAGTCCAGACGGTTTTGAGGGAGTCCATGGGGGTTATGGATATTGTGTGAGAAATGGAGAAGGTGAAAGGATCTTGGAGTTTGCTGATGGAACTGTAATAATTTGATCTGTAATACTCTGTAATACTCAATTTTGATCTGTAATACGCAATTCCAGAAAGCGGATAATAAGCATATTACATACACGTCAGGTCGGTTGACGACAACCATTGATGGTGCGTCGGCGAGATAAGGGAAACCTCCGGGACACAAAGGTGATCCCAGGGGAGGAGACTGTTTCGCAGCACCACCTGGTTGTCTGCGATATAAGGGTGAAAGGTGCGCGGAGAATTCAGCGGGTGAAGTACCAACCGAGGATGAAGGTGTGGAGGTTGAAAGAGGCGACAGTGAAGGAAGCATTAAGAGAGAGGCTGAGTATGGTTGAAGATGATGTGGTTGAGCTTGAAAGTGGTTGGATGTCAATGAAAGATAGTCTATTGGGAGCCGTTGGTGAGGTATGTGGATGGACAAAAGGACCTCCGATGCACTCGGAAACATGGTGGTGGGGTGATGAAGTTGGAAAGACGATTGTAGAGAAGAGGAAGAAGTTCAAGGAATGGCAAAAGGCGAAGGATATGGTGGAAGAAGAGGCAGCACATGAAAGTTATAAGGAAGCCAAGAAGGCTGCAAAGAAAGAGGTTGCAAAAGCGCAGGAGGCCCATAGGAAAATGTTCGGAGAACTCTTGGATTCGGAGGAGGGTAAGAGAGCGGTATTTTGGATTGCAAAGCAGATAGCGAGAGAGATTTGATGTGACGGGGGTGAGTTGCTTGAAGGATGAAGTGGGACAAATCGTCGTGGACTCAGATGGAATTAAAGGAAGATGGAAGAGATATATGGAAAGGCTGTTGAATGTAGAAAATGAATGGGATAGCAACATCGAGAGTAACCCGGTTTTAGGACCAGCAGAGAATATAACTGAGAAGGAAGTTGAGGAAGCTATAAGAGCAATGAAGAGGAGAAAAGCAGGAGGGCCGACAGGAGTTGTGGGAGATATGTTGAAGGCAGTGGGAAGTTGGGGTGTGAAGAGAATGACAGAGATCTGTAATCTGGTGGTGAAAGAAGGCCGCATTCCAGTGGATTGGGAACTGAGTACCCTCGTCCCTCTGTACAAGGGGAAAGGTGACCCTCTGGACTGTGGCTCCTATCGAGCAATAAAGTTATTGAAGCATGGAATAAAGGATTGGAAAGGGTGTTGGAGAAGAGGATAAGGAAGAAGGTAAAGATTGACGAAATGCAGTTTGGATTTATACCAGGAAGAGGAATGACAGATGCAATTTTTATTGTGAGGCAGTTGCAGGAGAAGTACATGGAGAAGGGGTAGAAGTTGTTTTTTGGGTTTGTTGATCTGGAGAAAGCATTTGATGGGGTCCCACGTGAAGTCATGACATGGGCATTGAGGAAGTAAGGAGTGGAGGAATGGTTGATCAGAGTAGTGATGGCCATGTACGAGAGAGCACGCACAGCTGTAAGGACGAAGGATGGGAACGTGGTGAGTTTGAGGTGAGGATAGGAGCGCACCAGGGGTCGGTACTAAGTCCACTTCTATTTGTAGTTGTGATGGAGGTGCTGGCTCGGAGGGTAAAGGAGGGTTTACCGTGGGAGCTGCTGTATGCAGATGATCTGGTGTTGATTGCCGAGAGTATGGATGGACTGAAGGAGAAGATGAACAAGTGGAAGGAATGTATGGAGGCAAAAGGTTTGAAGGTGAATATCGGAAAGACGAAGGTGATTGCAAGTGGTAAAGCATGTGGTGAGGTGGAAAGGACTGGGAAGTGGCCGTGTGCTGTGTGCAGGAAGGGTGTAGGAGTGAACTCCATTCAGTGTACAATGTGTGCTGAATGGGTTAATCGAAAATGTAGTGGGGTGAGAGGGTCATTAACCAGTGTGGGAGCTCCACTCAAGTGTAAGGTGTGCATCGAGCGAGCAGCAGATGAAGGAATTGTTGAGTTGGATCTTGGAGATGGTGTGAAGCTGGAAGGTGTGAAAACATTTTGCTATCTCGGAGACATGCTGAATGGAGAAGGTGGATCAGACTCTTCGACGGTTGCTCGAGTGAGATGTGCATGGAAGAAGTTTCGGGAACTGAGTGGCGTGCTGACGAAGAGGGGAGTGTCGTTGAAGCTGAAGAGAAAGGTGTATGCTACATGTGTGAGGAGTACGATGATTTATGGGAGTGAGACATGGGTACTGAACATGGAGCAGCAACAAAGGCTGGAAAGGGTGGAAATGCAAATGGTTCGGTGGATGTGTGGAGTATCGTTGAGAGAGAGGAAGACAAATGATGACTTGCGCAAGATGATGGGAATCGAGTCTGTGATGGATGTTGTGAAGAGAAACAGGTTGAGATGGTTGGGTCATGTGTTGAGGAAGGATGAAAGTCTCTGGGTGAGAGGAGTGTTGAAAATGAGTGTAGTCGGAAGTAGAGGACGGGGAAGACCGAGAAAAACTTGGATAAATGTGGTGGAAGAGGAAATGTGGGAAAGGGGATTAAGAAGGGGAGATGCAGAAAACAGGGAAAAGTGGAGAAGATTGTCATGGGGCCCGCAAGGCTAACCCCTGCATTAGCGGGGAAAATGGCCTTTAAATGCTTGTGTGTGTGTGTGTGTGTGTGTGTGTGTGTGTGTGTGTGTGTGTGTGTGTGTGTGTGTGTGTGTGTGTGTGTGTGTGTGTGTGTGTGTGTGTCAATGACATCACATGTGTTTACGTTGGCAAAAACCAGAACACATACAAATTCATGTGAAACCTCTAATTTTCTTTGAAATTTATTGAATGACACGAGAATACATGTCATGTGTCATGACACGATGAAAACTTGAAAAACGTACAATTATTTAGATCACAATTAGAAATTACCGTGATTGACTAATGACGACGACAACAATGACAACAGCAGCAACAACCTTGAGCTGAGTAAGTGAGGCAAGACAATTCATGCATATATCAACGTTGTTTAATTCATAAGCATCTTCATATCTGGTTGGTTGTCCATCATAATCAAACACGACAAACTCCAGGGTGCCCCACAAAAAAACCAGGAAATTTGGTACAGTTTATTTAAAACGAAACAAAGCAAATTTAGATGTAGTGTAAAACAAAGATACACTATATTATATGTTCGTTTATTGATATGGTAAAATATGGCAAAATAAATCTCAAAATCTCAAATTTCCTGGAATTCTGTGGGGCACCCTTTAGTACGATTTATATCTCTCACCTTTCAAAACTAGCCTAACATCAGCCATGTTGAACTAATGTGAATGAATCCTAGCTGTATCCCAGAATGTTCAGTAATAAACGTGATGTTCTTCGGCGTGGGGGACATTTTGATAAAGAAACATCTTCATATTTTGAAAACTATATTTTCTGGTTAATTGCAACCTTGTTTGTCATTTTCACTTTTTTCCTTTCAAGATTATCATTCTCAATCACAACCATACCACCCGAATGAAATGGCTTTTGATGGTGAATTATTTGAATTTTACGGTAAACAAGAACGATCGTTGAGCGAATCTCCTGCATTCTGAAACCGAATATTAATGGATTCACAAAGGCTGGTGTAACTACATTCAAAAGATCCAAGATAAAACCAAACGTGGGAAGTCTTATAAATCGCTTCAACACCATCATAACAATAAGTGCAATAAACTGCGCTGAAGATGCAAACAATTGTGTAAAACATGTGTGCAACGCTTTTATATTTGCTTCTGTGGATGATTTACTACATTTACGAACAATACACCAATTAGAGTACATTGCTGAAAAAGCGGTTAAACCATACACAACATATTGAAAAAATAGAGAATGAATGAGAGAAGGATTAATATTTCCACAAGCTGATCTTGCAACAGGTGAAGAAACACAGACTACATCACGAACTACCACAGAGTAGTTGCAGTACCCCATTGTTGTTGGTACTACAACATAGCTTACACTCAACAACAACCCGATTGCCAAAACTACAACAACAAGTTTCACAGTACCACCTTTGTTCACCATCAGAGCCACGTAACTGTATGGCCAAAAAATAGCCCAATGTCGGTCAACGTACATTAACCAGGTGGTGAGAGACTGCTGAAACAATGTGCAATGTATAAAAAACAACTGAACCAAACACTCATTGAACGATATTATTTTACGTCTTGCAATTATTCTGCTGAAGTAGCTTGATATTCCCACAACTCCCCATAAAGTATCAGCGAGCGATGATAAAGCAATGTACAAGAGCATGGGTGAATGTAATCTACGATAAAAACAAGACGCTATGATTGCGGCGTTGAGAGGGATTGAAATACACATAATAAACGTGAAAACCGACATGATAACTCGCCCGCCGTAATCCAAAGGAATGTCCGAAACATCCAGTGTGACAGTGAGAGGCAAATATCCCACAACGTTTGTGTTCATGTCTCCTGAAAAAAACACTATGAAAATTGTAATAACTTGTTATATCAAGTTCACAATGATGATTACAATGAAACATTCACTTCGTTAAACATCCATGCATCTCTCACAATTTAATTTGATAACCATATATATTGAGAATGTATGGTGTTTGTTGAGTAAACCCTGAGACATGACTTTGGAATTTGAAGGTAAAGTTATGTTGGTTTGTCCTGTTCTCTTCCTCTGTAAGCAGGACAAGAAACAGGACAGTGCCATCAAGGTACTCATTTTGCCAACCTCAGAAGGATGACAGGCAGAGTCAACCCCACCTGGTTATAATTCAACAGTTAAGTGGGATTTGAACTCAGGATCCTCAGATCCCAAGCCCACCACCCAACCATTAAACCAACACCAGGCATAAATGAGTGCCAGCTTGCTCGTATCCTATGATGCAGTGGCGACCTGTCCAGGAGTGTGCCCGAAAGCCAAGGCGAATGCTTCCGCAATACCAAAGACTCCACACAGAGTATGGTCCATACAAATCAAGTGACTAAGTTAGAGGTTACGAGAATTCAAATCAACTGGAAGGAGTACCTGGCGAAAAATTAATTTCACCCTTTAAGAATAATGCGAATAAATTAATGAAATATCAGCTGCTGTTTTCGTATTCTTTTCTCACCTGTGTTGAAAATATAGCGAAAGGCAGTGTATATTCAGATGTACTGTTTGATAGGGCGATATATTGCTGTTATTTGAATAAAATGGAAAAGTTGAAAAACAAGTATTGAATACAGCAAACGTTTTCTGAATTCAATCGACAGGAGAAACTTGATTGAATGAGACTCGCCATTATTAAAAGGCAAGAAGAAGATGGAGGAAGAGATTATGTGTTAATGTAAATTGCAACTGACCCATCTATCTTCACCTTACTCAACGACATCACACTGATTGCAGCATTAGTCAACGTCATACTGTTTGTAGTTTGGGCTTGATTATTGGTATCCCCTGTAGGACAATCTTTGCCGGCCGAATGGACGCAGGCAGGGATGGATGCAGACAAGTCAAGATTGTGCTCCTATTATATTATAGATTATTATGGACTATAGATGAAATACACAAACCTAGCAAATAGGCTTCAAGCTCATACAATCGCAACATTCTCAAATATATAATCACGGCATAAATACTACCTGTACATGTGTTTAATATGTTCAAATGAGCAAAGTCAGCAAAAACACATGGATCCATTGCAATGGCATAGACATGTGTTATGCACGATTCCAGCATTCCGACGATATTTATTCTGTTCACTGCCTTCTTGGGATACACACGTCACATTTATCCATAACACACGACGAAGTAAGATTCTATGAGATGCACCAATCTATCGAACTCTACTATGAGATGCACTCTACTTTATGTGCACAATCACTTGTATAGTATCCAGAAACTTTCGGTCTTCATGAATATGTTTGATCCGATTCTCTGTTATATATATGCGAAGCACAATTCCAAAGAGAGTCGATGGGCCAGAGGTAGTCTGAGATTTTGGCCAAATTAGGACTGTCTTCTTTGATTGTTGATTGTTAAATACAGTGGAAACACCAGAAGAGCACTCAGTAAAGCACATACCTCCACCCCAGAATGCCTGATCTCGGAGAGCATATCTGGCCAAATACATTTTTGAACTATCATGCTATATGTCATTTTCGAGCCCTATCTCTCAATCGTGAAAAATCACTTTAAAATTCTAGTAGTTGGATCCGGATGCGGATCATCACCAAAATCGAAACAATTCGTCGAGGGGAAACAACCAACATGACCACCATGTTTCTTCCAAATCCATCCACAACTTTTAGAGATATCCTGTACACAAACAAACAGACAGAAAGGGTTGAAAACATAACCTCCTTCACCTTCGGTGGCGAGGTAATGAAAAAAATACTCCATTTAGTGCTCTCATCTAAACTCGTGGAACATGATTCTTGGAACCCAGGTTCAAATTCCCTATATCGTACTATCTGTTCCAACAGAAATGCCCTGAATCAAAATAGGCCTTTAATAGAGTTGAGATTCCAAAACTAAATTAAGAACACAACATTAAAAGGACCATTAATGCTTTGGCGAAATTTTGATTCACTCAAACACAAACAAAGTGAATGCTCATTAACATTAAAGGGGGAATGAGTTGAGAACCGAATAAAATCACACATCAACAAGAAAGGCATGTGGTAGGGCACATACCTCTGCTACGCAATGCCAGATATCGAGCCCAATACATTTTTGAAATATCATGCTATATATCGTTTTTGTCCCAATCTCTCAATGGTGAAAAATTACTTTACCAATTAAATAACTTGTATCCATATCCAGATTCTGATCTTCACCAAAATTGGATTCATTTTTTCGTTGTCACACACCAAACTTCTCCACATGCCTGGTGTTGGCTTAATGGTTAGGGTCGCGGGCTTGGGATCCCAGGATCCTGAGTTCAACTAATTCACCAGTTGAATTCAGTGACCTGAAATATACATCCTTTTCAAATTTTAATCAGATGAAAATTGAGGATTTAAGAAATCCCACCTTAGTTGTTGACCTTGAACCTTTGTTGACCTTTTGACCTCAAAAACAAGAGGCTTCTTCCTTATGACAAACTCTACCATGTGGTGAAGTTTCGTGAAGATCGGTTTAAAATTGTGACCTGCAGGCAATAAACAGACAGACAGACAGACAGACAGACAGACAGACAGACAGACGGACAGAAAAAACAACAAAATTGACCGACCAATTGAAAAGAAAAATCTTCGATTTTGCAAGGAACAAACAAACAACCAAGAAGAAGACGTCATGCAGAGTATGATACTTGCAAAAACCCTCAAACAAATTTGACCAAAAAAAGTAATTGGTGGTTGAATTCAAAGTCCAAATATGTAACTCCTCTTCAAATTTCAAGTCAATTGGATGAATATTGTCAATTTTGGAATTTTCCCTCTGTTGACCTTTTGGCTTATGTTGACCTCAAAAATCATTGGTGGTTGAATTAGTTGACCTGATATGCAAATCCTCTTCAAATTTCAAGTGAATGGAATGAAAATTGAGGATTTCAGTATTCTCACCTTTGGTGATGACCTTTGGATTATGTTGGCCTCAAAAAGAATTGGCTGGTTGGATTCAGTGACCTGAAATAGTTACGGATTTGGAAGCCTTTTGCACACAGACAGTCAGCGGTCCCTGTAGCTCAGTTATCTCGATAAGTATGTGTTTATAGTCCCTATGTCCCTATGTTTATGTCCCAAATCCTGTCCCTATGTTTAATTTGTGATTTAGTGTATGTGCTGCGAGTTATTTTGTAGTTAGTTTTTTTTATATCCAACAACAACAATACCACCTGCTTCATTCCGCCAACCAACCAAGCCTTCGCACACCGACTCCATTTCCCACATGTTTTGGGCTGAAGGCGTGGGCAGAGCCTCCATCACCTCAGATCAAGGCTCGGCTCCGAAGAAGAGCATGGAGCGTTTCCTCCAACCAATGGGAAGCCAGAATACCAGTACTCACTTCGGCAGTACATATGCAAAAATTGAAACAACCCTCCCCGAACCAGCTCATCTCGACCAGACCACACGAGGTGGAAAGGTGCCCGACCGAACTCTTACCCTCAGCTAGCCTTCCCTCCCGAGCTGAAGGGTCAAATAAAGGCCACCGGCTTTATTTCTTTTCTGTGTGTGTGTGTGTGTGTGTGTGTGTGTGTGTGTGTGTGTGTGTGTGTGTGTCTGTGGCGCCCTTCCTGTAAGTAGAGACTGTTGAGTACCTGTGTTCATTGTAAATTGCATTTCTTTTGTTCGGATAACTCTGCTCTTTGTCACCCTCTCCCCATCATAAATAAATCCCTGTTAACTGTACCAGCACGTTGCCTGTTGTATCTTCCATTGACCCAGCACGGTGCCATCTTGAGAAGTAGTAAGGCCGTTTGTGCCATAAGTTGTCATTGGGACCGGTGTGGATCTGGTAACTCCTGCTCGGTTACGCCGGACCAGAGTCGGTACATGCGACTCGGTTCGGACAGAGTCGGCCGAGGGTGTAGCTTCCCCGGTAGCGAGAAAACGTGAGTACTTCGGTAAATTGGAATAGTCAAGTTGACCCTACCTCACGCCGTCGAAATATTGGCGACCACTGTCCTTTAAGTAACCCGTCAACTCCGGAGTTATCTCGGGTAACGACATTTCCATTCCTGTTTTTGGTGGGAGACTGCCCAACTGCTCCATCTGGCGGTCGTCCTCACCACCGAACCCCGGCCCACAACAAATTGGTTTCAGGAGCGGGTTCGATCCCCTCCGCCTCCAGAGAAATTCACGGGACACGGATCAGGGGTGTGCGGAGAAAATCCCCACCCCCCGGTCCCTCCAAAGTAACAGCGTAAATTGTTCTCAGGACGCACCATGGAGGGCCAAGACAGGTTGGAGCAGGTGGGTTCAGACCTAAGTTTAAGGGAATCCATGGTCCAGGATAACACCCCCCTGACAAAGTCTAGTAACAACTGGAAATAAGTTGAAGATGGTATCACCACATCTCACAGCACTCTCAGTACTAGAGTTTAGCTTAGACATAAGATCAATCAATTTTGCTGGCACACTACAAAGACCAAGAATCCACCAGAGTGCTTCCTCATTTACTGAATCGAACACTTTGCAGAGATCAACATAGGCAGCAAGCAGCCCATGCCTGAACTCTCATCTGTGTTCAGTGAGGACCAGAAGGCCAAGGATACGGTCAATCGTTGACCCCTTTGGTGTTAAGCCTGATTGCTCTTGGTGCTGTTGTTCAAGCAGAATGTGGTGAACCCCATCAATAGTTTTCTGAGCAAAGACCTTGCCCTGCACTGAGAGCAGTTACCCATCGGTAGTTGTTGCAGTCCTGGCGATAACCCTTCCCTTTCCAGAGAGGGACAACAAGGTCCCCCTTCCAGTCAATTGGGATGATACCTGCGTTCCTGGCAGAGCACAAAACTACATGCAACGACATGATTTCAGCATTTCCACCAGCCTTGAGAAGTTCATCATGGATGCCACAGATCCGAGGAGCTTTACTCATTTCAACTGGTTCACCGCACCCTGAGTTTCCACAAACAAAGTTCGAATGCAGTTGATTTTGAAGGTCAGCAATATTGATAGTAACACCCCCGACATCTAATTCAACAGCTGGTGGATCAGCCTGATACAGCCGCTCAAAGTCACCGGCCCAGCGGGCCTTCACTTCGGACTCCTAGCTGAAGAGCCCACGACCCTCTGCTCTCATTGCAGTCCACTGAGGGACGGGCTTTACTTGGAGAAACGCAAAGTGCAAATTCCCCTGTAATCAGGATGAGATTCACTTGACCACAGGTGATGCTCGACTCTCTCAAAGATTCCTCGCACATCGGCCTCCTTGTCCACCCTCAGCACACGTACAGTTTTTTGCCTCAATTCCCTGAACAGCTGATCTCTGCCATTCAGCCTGGCACTGCGAATCTGGTCAATTTATCCAGACTCCCCCCAAATCCCCACTCAGCCTGTTCGCAAACTCGTCAGCTCCCCTCTCATCCTTGAGCTTGCAAACATCCAGCCTCGGCTGGGATGGTACCATTCTCTCAGATTAACTCAGCAAGCCCTCAGCTGGTGATGGTACCATTCTCTCAGATTAACTCGGCAAGCCCTCGGCTCGTGATGGTACCAAGTACAGGCAAGTTAAGAAAAGGACTCAGCAAGCCAAAAGAGAGTCTGAGAAGGGCATGGCTAAGAATATTATGGTATTCTTTATCGTCAAGTTGCCATGAAATGCATTTACATGACCAACTGTGCACTTCAGTATGACTCATGTTTTCAAAGGTTTCTGTTTCTTTTCTCTCTGTATTTTCAAAATATGGTTAAGGCCACCGTGGCACCATTGGGCGATTTGATATATTCAAGATTTCCCCCAAGTTTGCTGCTATTTGATGGAAATATACATAAATTGTGATCGTTTCCGTGTTATACCAGCTGAAAATGTGCATTTATTTCGGTGACTTATTATATAAAGTTTGCGTTTGTGTTTCCAGGCGATTGTGGGAGCAAGCTTTGTGTTTGGCTGTGGCGAAATGTCTTCCTGCACGGGGGTGTGATCCTGGACCATGGATTCCCTTAAACTTAGGTCTGAACCCACCTGCTCCAGCCTGTCTTGGCCCTCCATGGTGCATCCTGAGAACAATTTACAACCTTACTTTGGAGGGACCGGGGGGGGGGGGATTTTCTCCGCGCACCCCTGATCCGTGTCCCGTGAATTTATCTGGAAGCGGAGGGGTTCGAACCGGCTCTTGAAACCAATTTGTTGTGGGCCGGGGTTCGGTGGCGAGGATGACCGCCAGACGGAGCAGTTGGGCAGTCTCACACCAAAAATCGGAATGGAAAGGTCGTTACCCCAGATAACTCCGGAGTCAACGGCTCACTTAAAGGACAGAGGTCGCCAAAATTTCGACCGCGTGAGGAAGGGTCCACTTGTCTATTCCAATTTACCTAAGTACTCACGTTTTCTTGCTTCCGGCGAAGCTTCCACACCCTCGGCTTACTCTGTCCGAACCGAATCGCATGTACCGACTCTGGTCCAGCATAACCGAGCGGGAGTTACCAGATCCACAATGACAACTTACGGCTCAAACGACCTTAGTACTTATCAAGCCCGCACCGTGCTGGGTCAATGGAAGAAACGACAGGCAACGTGCTGGTACATTTAACAGGGATTTATTTATGATGAGGAGAGGGTGACAAAGAGCAGAGTTATCCAAATTAAAGAAAGGCAATTTACAATGAACACAGGAACTCAACAGTCTCTACTTTCAGGAAGGGCGCCACACACACACACACACACACACACACACACACACACACACACACACACACACACACACACACACACACACACACACACACACACACACACACACACCACACACACACAAAAGAAATAGGGCCAGATGGTCTTTATTTTACCCTTCAGCTACGGAGGTAAGGCGAGCTGATGGTAATAGTTCGGTCGGGCACCTTTCCACCTCGTGTGGTCTGGTCGAGACGAGCTGGTTAGGGGAGGGTTGTTTCAATTTTTGCATATGTACTGCCAAAGTGAGTACTGGTATTCTGGCTTCCCATTGGCTGGAGGAAACACTCCATGCTCTTCTTCGGAGCTGAGCCTTGATCTGAGGCGATTGAGGCTCCGCCCACGCATTCAGCCAAAAACACGTGGGAAATGGAGTCGGAGTGCGAAGGCTTGGTTGCTTGGCGGAACGAAGCAGGTGGTATTGTTTTTGTTGGTTATAAAAAAACTAACTACAAAATAGCTCGCAGCGCAGATACACTTAATCACCCATTAAACATAGGGACGGGATCGGAACGATAAACACATACTTATCGAGATAACTGAGCAACAGGGACCGCTGACTGTCTGTGTGCATAAGGCTTCCAAATCCATAACTATTTCAGGTCACTGAATCCAACCAGCCAATTCTTTTTGAGGCCAACATAATCCAAAGGTCATCACCAAAGGTAAGATTACTGAAATGCTCAATTTTCATTCCATTCACTTGAAATTTGAAGAGGATTTGCATTTCAGGTCAACTCATTCAACCACCAATGATTTTTGAGGTCAACATCAGCCAAAAGGTCAACAGAGGGAAAATTCCAAAATTGTCAATATTCATCAAATTGACTTGAAATTTGAAGAGGAGTTACATATTTGGTCTTTGAATTAAACCACCAATTAATTTTTAGGTCAAAACTTTTAATCTATTTTGCAAGTATCATACTCTGCATGACGTCTTCTTGTTTGTTTGTTCGTTCCTTGCAAAATCGAAGATTTTTCTTTTCAATTGGTCCATCAAATTTGTTATTTTTTCTGTCAGTCTATCTGTCTGTTTATTGCCTGCAGGTCACCGATCTATTTTATTTATTTATTTATTGCTTGCAGGTCACCGATCTTCACGAAACTTCACCACATGGTAGAGTTTGTCATAAGGAAGAAGCTTCTTGTTTTTGAGGTCAAAAGGTCAACATAGGTTCAAGGTCAACAACTAAGGTAGGATTTCTCAAATCCTCAATTTACATCTGATTGAAATTTGAAGAGGATGTATATTTCAGGTCACTGAATTCAACTGGTGAATTATTTGAACTCAGGATCCTGGGATCCGAAGCCCACAACCCTAATTATTATGCCAACACCAGGCATGTGGACAAGTTTGGTGTAAGAGAAGGAAGAAATGATTCCATTTTGGAGAAGTTCAGAATCGGGATCTGGATACAAGTTATTTAATTGCAAAAGTAATTTTTCACCAATGAGAGATTGGGACAAAAACGATATATAGCATGATATTTCAAAAATGTATTGGGCTTGATATGTTCTCGTGGATCTTCCATTGCGTAGCAGAGGGATGTGCCCTACCAAGTGCGATTCTTGTTGATCTGTGTTTTCTTTTGGTTCTCAACTCATTTCCCTTTAATTAGAATGAGCATACACTTTGTTTGTATTTGAGTGAATCAAAATTTCGCCAAAGCATTAATGGTCCTTTAAATGTTGTGTTCTTTTGTAGTTTTGGTATCTCAACTCGATTGAAGGCCTATTTTGATTCATGGCATTTCTGTTGGAACAGATAGTACGATATAGGGAATTTGAACCTGGGTTCCAATAATCATGTTCCACGAGTTTTGATGAGAGCACTAAACGGAATATCTTTTTCATTACCTCGCCACCGAAGGTGAAGGAGGTTATGTTTTCACCCCTTTCTGTCTGTTTGTTTGTGTACAGGATATCTCTAAAAGTTGTGGATGGATTGGACGAAACATGGTGGGCATGTTGGTTGTTTCCCCTCGACGAATTGTTTCTATTTTGGTGAAGATCCGTATCTGGATCCAACTACGAGAATTTTAAAGTGATTTTTCACCATTGAGAGATAGGGTTCAAAAACGATATATAGTATGATAGTTCAAAGATGTATTGGGCCAGATATGCTCTCCTGGATCAGGCATTCTGGGGTGGAGGTATGTGCTTTACTGAGTGCCCTTCTGGTGTTTCCACTGTATTCAACAATCAACAATCAAAGAAGAAAGTCCTAATTTGGCCAAAATCTCAGACTCCCTCTGGCCCAAGGTCTCTCTTTGGAATTGTGCTTAGCGTATATATAACAGAGAATTGGATCAAACATATTCATGAAGACCGAAAGTTTCTGGATACTATACAAGTAAGTGATTGTGCACATAAAGTAGAGTGCATCTCATAGTAGAGTTAGATAGATTGGTGCATCTCATAGAAGCTAACTTCGTCGTGTGTTATGGATAAATGTGACGTGTGTATCCCAAGAAGGCAGTGCACAGAATAAATATCGTCGGAATGCTGGAATCGTGCATAACATATGTATATGCCATTGCAATGGATCCATGTGTTTTTGCTGACTTTGCTCAATTTAATATATTAAACACATGTACAGGTGGTATTTATGCCGTGATTATATATTTGAGAATGTTGCGATTGTATGAGCTTGAAGCCTATTTGCTACGTTTGTGTATTTCATCTATAATCTATAATAATCTATAATATAATGGGAGCACAATCCTGGCTTGTCTGCATCCATCCCTGCCTGCGTCCATTCGGCCGGCAAAGAGTGTCCGACAGGGGATACCAATAATCAAGCCCAATCTGCAAACAGTATGACATTGTTGAATAAGGCTGCAATCAGTGTGAAATAGTTGAGTAAGGTGACGAGAGATGGGTCAGTTTCAATTTACATTGACACAAAATCTCTTCCTCCATCTTCTTCTTGCCTTTTAATAATGGCGAGTCTCATTCAATCAACTTTCTCCTGTCGATTGAATTCATAAAACGTTTGCTGTATTCAATACTTGTTTTTCAACTTTTCCATTTTATTTAAATCACAGCAATATATCGCCCGATCAAACAGTACATCTGAATATACATTGCCTTTCGCTATATTTTCAACACAGGTGAGAAAATAATACGAAAACAGCAGCTGATATTTCATTAATTTATTCGCATTATTCGTAAAGGGTGAAATTAAATTTTCGCCAGGTACCCCTTCCAGTTGATTTGAATTATTGTAACCTCTAACTTAGTCACTTGATTTGTATGGACCATACTCTGTGTGGAGTCTTTCGTGTTGCTGAAGCATTCGCCTTAGCTATTGGGCACACTCCTGGACAGGTCGCCACTGCAGCATAGGATCCGAGCAAGCTGGCACTCATTTCTGCCAGGTGTCGGTTTAATGGTTGGGGTGGTGGGCTTGGTATCCGATGATCCTTAGTTCAAGTCCCACTTCACTGATGAATTATAACCAGGTGGGGTTGTCTCCGCCTGTCATCCTTCTGAGGTTGGCAAAATGAGTACCTTGATGGCACTGTCCTGTTTCTTGTCCTGCTTACAGAGGAAGAGAACAGGACAAACCAACATAACTTTAGCTTCAAATTCCAAAGTCATGTCTCAGTGTTTATTCACGAAACACTACACATTGTCAATATATATGGTTATCAAATTAAATTGTGAGATGTGCATGGATGTTTATCGAAGTAAATGTTGCATTGTAATCATCATTGTGATCTTGATATAACAAAAGTTATTTACAGTTTTCATAATGTTTTTTCAGGAGACATGAACACAAACGTTGTGGGATATTTGCCTCTCACTGTCACACTGGATGTTTCGGACATTCCTTTGGATTACGGCGGGCGAGTTATCATGTCGGTTTTTACGTTTATTATGTGTATATCAATCCCTCTCAACGCCGCAATCATAGCGGCTTGTTTTTATCGTAGATTACATTCACCCATGCTCTTGTACATTGCTTTATCGTCGCTCGCTGACACTTCATGGGGAGTTGTGGGAATATCATGCTACTTCAGCAGAATAATTGCAACACGTAAAATAATATCGTTTAATGAGTGTTTGGTTCAGTTGTTTTGTATATATTGCACATTGTTTCAGCAGTCTCTCACCACCTGGTTAATGTACGTTGACCGACATTGGGCTATTTTCTGGCCATACAGTTACGTGGCTCTGATGGTGAACAAAGGTGGTACTGTGAAACTTGTTGTTGTAGTTTTGACAATCGGCTTGTTGTTGAGTGTAAGCTATGTTGTAGTACCAATAACAATGGGGTACTGCAACTACTCCGTTGTAGTTCCTGACGTTGCCTGTGTTTCTTCACCTGTTGCAAGATCAGCTTGTGGAAATATTAATCCTTCTCTCATTCATTCTCTATTTTTTCAATATGTTGTGTTTGGTTTCACCGGTTTTACAGCAATGTACTCCACTTGGTGTATTGTTCGTAAATGTAGTAAATCATCCACAGAAGCAAATATAAAAGCGTTGCACACATGTTTTACACAATTGTTTGCGTCTTTAGCGCAGTTTATTGCACTTATTGTTATGATGGTGTTGAAGCGATTTGTAAAACTTCCCATGTTTGGTTTTATCCTGGAACTTTTGAGTGCAGTTACACCGGCCTTTGTTAATCCATTAATATTCGGTTTCAGAATGCAGGAGATTCGCTCAACGATCGTTCTTGTTTACCGTAAAATTCAAAGAATTCACCATCAAAAGCCATTTCATCCGGGTGTTATGGTTGTGATTGAGAATGATAATCATGAAAGGAAAGAAGTGAAAATAACCAACAAGGTTGCAGTTTCACAGAAAATATTATTTTCAAAATCTGAAGATGTTTCTTTATCAAAATGTCCCCCACGCCAAAGAACATCACATTTATGACGAGACATTCTTGGATACAGCCAGGATTCATTCACATTAGTTGACTATGGCAGATGTTTGACTGGTTTTGAAAGGTGAGAGAAATATATGGTACTAGTCTACCATGTTTGATAATCATGGACAACCAACCAGATATGAAGATGCTTATGAATGAAACAACGTTGATATGTTCCTGGATTTTCTTGCCTCACTTCCTCAGCTCAATGATGTTGCTGCTGTTGTCATTGTTGTCGTCGTTGTGGAAGAAAAGAATTATATTAATGGACTCTAAATTGTAATTGGTGCTGGTGTTTTATAAATTTAATTTTATGCTATAAATCGAATTGGCTGTCAGTGATGTTTTTCCTTTAGCCAAGAGTCTTTGACCTATATGTTGATAAAAGGAATGTCTTGCTATGGACAAAGTGACCTGGTTGATAACAGTAACTTTTGTTATGATGACATCATTTGCTTTTCACTTCATAGACACGTATTGCAGTTGGAGTTCTTTGTTTAAGGTTTGACTGCCCCCTCCACTCTCCCATGATAGCATTATAAATTCGAGGAAATGTAATCCCGTTTTAGTGCAAATCATTGAAGATGTCTCACCATCTCGGTGACTTGTGCTCCTTGGAACTAGCCAAGTACCAAGTATAATAAAACTCTCTGATGTGATGTACTTTCTCGTTGTGGTAGTGAATTAATCGGTGTCTTTCATTTGAGTAACACGAGTTACATCGAGTCGGTTAAATGGTTAACTAAAAGTAATAAAGCTAATAAAACGTTAAGAAATAAATTCCACAACAAATGGGGGCTCGTCCGGGATGTACTAACTCCCTGGAGGCGGTCCATGGTATGGAGGGACGGCAATTGCTTGAGCATGGTAAGCGGAGAGCGTTCGCCCTTTCCCTCTGATGACGGGGCTGTCCTTATCGGGTAACATACATCGAGAACAAAGGAAAGTACATGCCAGAGAATTTTATTGATAGGCCTGAGGGGATCCTTTGAGAGGTTCCGCCGCGGTTCGGGTCCGCTTCAGCCTGAGGCTGAATAGAGATCGTGATCTCTGGATGGGAAGCTCGAGTCTTCGCAGTACCTTGAGCAAGTTCGGTACTCGGCTCACTGGGCTGTACTGGGTACAGAGAATAACATAAGAGAAGGGTTTGATTCCCATCTCGCTGTGTGATTGTGTGGATTGAATTTATGTGCTTCAAACAATAGGTATTATAGTTGTTTTAGAAAAGTGCTATCCAGCATTTAGAGCATTATTGCATTTTGTGTTTTGTTGTATTTTTGAGCATTGACGGATTATATGGTATTTGTGACCTGTTTGCAAGATGGGAAATACAGGTGGGAAAAAGTAATGACATTGGGTATAACGAAGCGACATGCCACAGACCGCGCAAAGGACATGCGAGAGGTAGATGTTTGACAAATATGGACCTGATTCTGTGAGAGACAGACAGACAGACAGAGACAGAGACAGGCAGAGAGACAGAGAGAGAGGCTGAAGAGCAGCGGCTGAGAGAGGCCGAAGAGCAGTGGCTGAGAGGCCGATGAGCAGCGAGTGAGAGAGGCTGAGATAGGTCTCCTCTTGGTGGCAATGTCGGAGTGTAGACCCGATAAAAAAAGGCCACGGAGGCTGCGACGGATGGAAATTAAGAGGTCTGGAGACGTGCAAGTAATATTTCCGAGCCAGGTAAATGGGCGAGGTAAACGAGCAAGGACAATGGTTAAGCGGGAAATAGATAAGAGTAACCTGTTTGTATTTCTGGTTTACTTGCTGTGAAGCTGTTGTATTGTATTGTGTGGAGGCGTTACGGATTTGTAAATGCAATGATTTTCACGAAACCTTTTGTCAAGTGCAGGAAACGATTGACCGGCTGGGAGCGTGGCTGGAGATTTGCTTTGATCTGCATGTGTTGCTGAGTGAGTGGAGAAATGGAACTTGTGCGAATCTAATAGATTTTACTGCAATGAAATGTGCTCTATTGGGATTTTGGCGATATTTTTAACAACTAAAGAAACTTCAGGCAGAGAGTTAAAGCAGCCTGGCTGTTCGTGGTTTGGTGCTGATAATGCCAAGGTCGCGAGTGTGTGTGTGTGTGTGTGTGTGTGTGTGTGTGTGTGTGTGTGTGTGTGTGTGTGTGTGTGTGTGTGTGTGTGTGTGTGTGTGTGTGTGTGTGTGTGTGTGTGTGTGTGTGTGTGTGTGTGTGTGTGTGTTCAATCGGTGGGGGTCTGAATTGGAAGCGATTGTGAGCTCGATGGGGAATTGGAGATTGCTGGACGATGTGATACATGAATGTCTTGTTAGAAATTATATTGCAGTCGATAAAGCGTGAAGAGAGATGGACATTCATAGGGTAATATGGGATGGTTGTGGACACCTCGGCAAGACAGTCTGGGGACGGACTCGTGCTTTGGTTGAGCTGTGGGAGTCAAATGGATCAAGGCTCGGGTTTTCTCACTGTTTGATAACTTTGCATGCTATTTTTTGGTTTTGTGTTGATTACGCGAAGGTCGCGAGCTACACTGTATGGGCCAGCCCTCTCCACTGAATCTGTTTAAAGTGAAGTCCATTTAGGGAAGCAAGTTTTAGTTAAAAGCCATCGGGATTTTGGATAAATTGTGAAATAACAATTGTGAATGTGGAATATATTCGGAAGGTGAAGTCCAGTTGGGAGGTGAGCTCTCGCTGGCATTGTGAGGATTTGTAATTACTCAACCCAGCAGGTTTAAGTGCTGGGCAAGCTGTTAGTGCGGCTCGAAGAGATTGATGAGCCCTCGACCCGATTCATACTTTAAAGATGTGATCTAAATGTAGAAACGTGATTTGGAATGATTTAAAATGATTTGATGCTGTTTAGCAGGAAGGGAAATTCACAGATAATGCATGATGCCCTCGGATGGACGTTTAACTTGCGTGCTGGTTTTATTCGTCTGAAAATGTTGAAGTTGATAGATTTAACATTCGTTCATGTATAATGTATATGTTAAAGACAAATTCCTGTCCAAACAACTGCTGGGAAGGCAATGGCAAACAACCCAATGTAATCTTTTGATCGATTCAGTCAGGGTAAATTCATAAGATTTAATTGGATAGACACTAATACTTTATTTTTAATTTTTGATTTTAAAAGAAAATATTTATTGTCACAATGACAGACCATAAAGCTGTTTAAGCTAAATTGGATAAATAATGCACTTAAAAGGTGGAGTTTTAACCGAGTTGGAGAGAGGAGAAAGAGTGGCCAATCAGGAGAAAGAGGGCAAATCTCCCATGCCTTCCCCATGACAGTGATAAAGTTTGGGAAGGTTCCAGATACATGTGTGGACGGAGTGTTTGAGCTGCAATTTAAAAGATATTCGCCTGATGACAAATTTGACAAATGATTTGACAATTTTTGTCACCTGTTTTAAGAAAAAAAACAGAGGTTTAAGCTGTATTTATTTGTTTTGATATTTTGTTTGTTTCGGAGTGTTGAGAGCAGTTGAACCATGCAATGTACGATTTCGTCTGATGAAGCTTTGGAAGAACTTCCACTGAAAGATTGGACGATGTGGAGAACCCAGATTTGGGTGATTGGGCATTCAACACGTGATCATGAAACTACCCCCTTCCTGAGGAGATAAGATGAGCAATGGGGGAAAAAAAGAAAAGAAAAAAACCCACTGAGGAGAAGGTTGGACAAGTCAAGCTATTGCAAAGCAACGACTTAACGTCGCTGTTGTGTGGTGCCTGCCTGGAGGAATGTCCTTAACCACACTCGCGGATTGCTGCTCTTCAAATAGATCATGAACTTGCTGTGGTTGCTTCAATGCACAACGAAGGCCCTGAAGGTCCACACGGCGAGTCCTCTGCAACATGTGTTCAATGGTGCGGGTTGGGGCTCGTGCTGCCACCGCGGCTGCATTCAATGTGCACAGCTCATTTGATGAATCAACCTTGATTGCAGAATCTGCTGATACGAGGGCCCAAACTCTGTTAGGGTTGGATCTCTGTTTACCACTCGAGTCCTTTTAAACTTCTTCAACCCAATGTCGGGCCCAAGCTCCTACCTGCCAAGATCTACCTTCTCTTCAGCTCAAGGAGTGCTTCGACTGTGTTTCCCATTGGGTGCTGCGCTATCTACACCCTGACCTATTTATCTTCTGACTTTGGGTGGCATGTCTTTTCAATGTGTGACAGATGCTGATGAACAGGCCATGAAATAAATGGAAACGCACTCACTCACATGGCTGGAACACTATTGAAATGGTCGTTATCCAGCATTCTTCTGATATGAGTACTCGCTGCCATTGTTGACTGAACTTGTGTAACAGATATCTTTTCTCCTCCAGGAACGGTTATGGTGATCATGTGTAATATAATTATTCTAAATTTTCCTTGTAAGGAAAAAGGGGGAATTGTGGAAGAAAATAATTATATTAATGTACTCTAAATTGTAATTGGTGCTGGTGTTTTATAAATTTAATTTTATGCTATAAGTGGAATTGGCTGTCAATGATGTTTTTCCTTTTGCCAAGCGGAAGGGAAGGGTGGTAAAACGCCAGCAAACAGCAACATTTTCTTTTTGCCCACCAGGTTCTCTATAAAACTGGGCAGGAGCATTTTAAACCCACACTATCTGCCTGCAGGCATGCATGCTCGCACATGCAGTGACCTTTGCACCCCTCCGGTCGGATCACTGTGAATCTGATCCGTGCATGTTTCACTCTGGGGAAGCGGATTTAAGTTCAGAACTAAATCGTCAGTCCTTAACAGTCAACTGAAGCAGAGGGAGAGGAGGGAGATGGGTAGGAGAGAGTGGGGTGGGAGAGATAGGGATGGGAGAGAGAGTGATGGGGGTGGGAGAGCAAGAGGGTGAGAGTGGGAGAGAGAGGGGGATAATGAAGGGAGGGGAAGGGGTGTGAGAGGGGTGAGAGAGAGGGAGAGGAGTGGCAGAGAGAGGGAGGGAGAGGGATGGGAGAGAGAGGGAGGTGGAGGAGTGGGAGAGAGAGAAACAGAGAAAGGTGGGATAGAGAGGGAGGGAGATGGGTGGGAGAGAGAGAGAGTGTGAGAGAGAGAGGGTGGGAGAGAGAGAGTGTGAGAGAGAGTGTGTGAGAGAGAGAGAGAGAGAGAGAGAGAGAGAGAGAGAGAGAGAGAGAGAGAGAGAGAGAGAGAGAGAGAGAGAGAGAGAGAGAGAGAGAGAGAGAGAGAGAGAGAGAGAGAGAGAGAGAGAGAGAGAGAGGAATGGGGATGGGTGGGAGAGAGAAGGTGAGAGAGAGGGAGGGGTGAGGGAGGCAGAGGAGAGAGAGAGAGAGAGAGAGAGAGAGAGAGAGAGAGAGAGAGAGAGAGAGAGAGAGAGAGAGAGAGAGAGAGAGAGAGGGAAGAGGAGAGAGAGGGGAGTGGAGCATGCGGAGGGGCAGAGGAGAGGGGAGGGATTCTGGCAGATGTGATGACGAGTTTAACATCCATCCGAGAGATGGCACACACATTGATGAATCACCCAACCCTTGAAACACCAGGATGACAGTTTATAGCTGGGTCGGGATTCGACCTCAAGCTGGACAGCTTCGAGTGAGCATGCATACCTCTCGGCAATCTTGCCATGATGTGGTGATTTGTCGCTTTGTAACAACTCAAAACTTTTTTTATGCCTCTGTTGAAGAAGTCGCCAGAGGCATAATGTTTTTGGGTTGTCCATTCATCTGTACATATTGTTACGAATTTGGAAACCTATCGCACACAACATTCAGGTCCTATAGATTAGTTATATCAGTAAGTATGTGTTTTATCGATAGCTTCCTTTCCCTTTTCTAATCGTTAAATAAATGTCCATGCACTGTGATTTATTTTATGGTTAAGATTTTGCTTTAGTGGAAAACCTCATCTTCCGCAACGGCATCAACAAAATGACTGTTGCGTTGCAGCAGTGTTGCAGAGAAGCGAACAGGCCCGGAATTCTCCGCGGCTCGAGGTGGGAAGGGTCGGCCCGGCGGAGATGGATAAAAGGGGAGCCAGAAGCTGGTCAGGGAGAACCCTCGCGATCGAGAGACGACAAGCGACCTTCCTGGATAAGGGACCTTCCTCGACAAAGGAGAGCGCAGAGTGGAAGAAAGAGGAGAGAATAAGCAGAGGAACGGAAGAGCATTTCCCGACCTGGACATCCCGGCCTGCTGGAGCACTCGTCCCAAGGAGCCTGTCTTGCCGGTCGTGGTCAACGACGTCCTTCTCCTCCTCACCACAACCGAGAGCTCCAGGAACCCAGTTCCCTCAGGAACCGCAAGGGTTGCCTGCCGGTGTCCGGGTTCGTCTCGCCTCCCGCCAGACCGACCGACTTGAAGACCGCACGAGGCGGACAGGTCCAAGTTAGACACTGGTCTTCAGCCCACTTAGACCAAGTTAGACACTGGTCCAAGTTAGACACTGGTCTTCACCTGTCCCTGTGAGCTGAAGGTCCTAATAAAGACCATTGGTCTGATTCTTTGGGTGTGTGTGCGTTTGTGTGTATTTGGGCCTGTCTGATAAGTAGTGAAATGCATGTGTTTTTTCCTGTATTTACGTGTTTAATAATAATATTTCTTCCTTCCATTCTCCATTCTTCCTTCCGTTCCTTCCATTCTCATTTTCTCTGTTTTGTCTGCAACCACTCGTCAGATTGACCCAAGATTTTCTCCATCAGTGTGACTACTCATGCAGATTGTAATAATCATAATTATGTTGTCATAGGTCACGTGGTGTGACACCCATGTTGGAAAAACAGAAAAATTTTGGTCTTTTGTATCTTCAAAACTGCTCCATGGAAAAAAATGGCAAATGTGAAGGACTCCCCATAGGAAACAAGTGTGATTTTTCTCATGATGTCACACGTGGCTTCGTTGTGACGTCCTAATTGCATACATCTAACGCTTTATCCAATCAGTATGAAAAATTTTGAGGGTCATCGAGGGCAAAATTTTACAGGGGAAAGAAATTGATGATATCATCAGTCACATGGTTCGGCAGCCATATTGTTTTTAACATAAAAACATTCAAAAATCTTCTCCGAAATGGCTGAACTTATCGATGCAAAACTTTATAGGTATGATCGCCTATCCATGAGGAACAAAAAGTTCTCCAACTTGGACATCATTAGTCACATGGATTGGCAGCTATGATTTTTTGATGAATAAACCATTAAATATCATCTTCTCCAGAATGGCTTGACAGATCGAGGGGAAACTTCACCAACATGTTCCCCAAGCCTTGTTGATACGAAAGTGTTCACGAAAAATTAATAGGTCACATGGTCTGGCAGCCATATTGGATTGAATGAAAATCTTCAAGAAATTATTCCTGTTGAGCCTCTTCATTAATCAACGTGAAACGTCACATTTAAGATTGCGTAAACACAAGGCATATAAATTTTAAAATTTCAACGAGATATTACACATGGTCTTGCAGCCAGAATTATTTCATATCCTGAATCTGGGTTCAGGGATTTCAATCATACTTTTAAAAACGTTTAAAAACGTTATTATCATGCGTTAAAAAATACAAGTATGTATAATGATGGTAAATGTGAGCAGAGGCATATCTGGTGACGTCGTGACATCAGAGAATACCCTCCTGGTTTACTCATTGTAATCATCTCAATAATTTTGCCTTCCTAACTCCAGAAATGTCCCCACGGAGAACCGTGATGCGGTATCATCATCTAAGCTTGAAAAGCGCTCGCCAAAAGGCTTAACCACTCAAAGAAGCACTGCAACAAAACGTTTGAAGAAACTTTAAAAAACGCAACTTTTTATTATTTATATGTATATATCTATCCCGAAGTAACTGGTTGTATAATGAAAGAAGATCGTACAAAAAGGGGAAATCTGGTGTAAAATAATATTTCACATTTCCAGCGAGCCAGCCACCGCCCAATGCACCATGTGACAATGCTGGGCCAAAAGCAGGCGAGTGAGCCCTGAACTTTGTTCAAGTCGATCGATATATTCAGAGACAGTGCGAATATTGTAGTATACTTGCCAGGTGGCTTAATCACTCATGCAAGCACTCCAACGAAACGGTTGATAAGGAATGTCTGGCTTGGCAAGGGATTAGCAATCGCAGATCAGTCATATAAACAACACACACCGGAGATTCCCGGAATGTCAGACAATCTTCAAATTTGACAATTTTACACTTTTTTTTAGCAATGGGAACTGCTGCTGAAGTCAAGAAAGAAGCTTAACTTTTGAAATTTGGCTGAGATTAAGAGATTCTAGAAGTTATGGCATGTGCGCAAATGAAATACAGCCACAAACACTGGCATCTCCAGGCATTTATAAGCATTTCAATGTATCCAGCAATTCATAGGTACTATGACCAGGCATTCAATGATATGAGTGAAGAAAGTGGAAAAAAAAACTTATTCGTGAAGAAAGCATTGCAGCCTATTCCAAATCAAGGTGATGTCTCACAAGCCAAAAAAAAAACAAGGTGAATGAAGACCCCAGCAAGGAACAGCGAGGTGACCAAGAATGAGCCTTGATAAAGAATAATTAAATAAAGGCAATAATTACCTTCAAAAGGTGTGTTTAACACACACTGACATATTGTATCTATACTATTAAATGAACAAACTGCCCCAGTTTCCGAGACACATGGTGGAGGGATGAGTCTGAGCTTTGGCACACAAGTCCAGTATTGCTTGGATTCCCAATGTCCCCTTTTGGAAGGGATCCATTATCAGAGTTCCCAGACAAAAGGGTCGAAAATTGCTGGGATGGGTCCCCAACTTGAAACAGCCTATAACCTCCCCATAGTCGGGCAACTTAGCATAACAATTTTGCATTTTGTGAGGAAAGCACCAAATTTGGCATACTAGTGGCCTATCATATTACGAACCGATTTGGATATTGGGCCATCTCAAAATTTTTGATGGCAGTGGAAAATGGCTGGCACAGCCATCAGCGGCTGAATTTGAGATGGCCCAATATCCAATTCTGTTCATAATGTGATAACCAACTAGTGTGCCAAATTTGGTGCTTTCGTCACAAAATGAACAGTTGTTATGCTATATTTAGCTAAGTTGCCCGACTAGCACCATACGAACATCGGACGAATAGCGTTGCGAGATGGAGTGCATGCAACCACTCAGCAACGAGTGCGCCGACATTTCCAACAGTGATAATAAAGTGAGGCCCTGTTTATTTCCTTCCAGTCCTTCCAGATTGTAGTGTGCATTCTGCAAGCCACAAGATGCCAAAACGTAAAAATGTAGAAACGCGTGTAACAGCAGTACGAAAAAGGAAGTGCAGCTATCAAAATAATATCTCGCCACATGCTCTCAGTGAATTGTAAGACGACAATGAGAGACCATTTCCCCCCATACACAGCATTGGCATGATGGACACTATGTGCTCTTCCTTTGGCGTGTATATGTGGAAAGCTGAACTGCATTCCGGTTGCCTCGGGGTGAACGCTAAATTTTCCACCTGCTGTATGCAAGGAAAAATTGTTCTTCTCAACATCAGTGAACCACCTCCCCTCTTGCAACACCTTTTCACTGACTGCACACCTGAAGCAAGGGATTTTCGATCCAACATTCGGGCATACAACTCGAGTTTAGCATTCGCATCATTGGGTGAACAGGAAGATGTGTTACCTACAAGGGGCCCACATACGTTCAGAATCCATGGCAGTGTTTATCATCGAATCGGATATTTTTTTCACGAGAGCGGTAAACCACCGAAGTTTAACCAAATCTATATCTACGACACTGCCATCGAAATCGCTCATCGAACAGCATGGAACAGCAACCTGCACCGTGATTTGCTTCAAAAGATACAGGCAGTAATGCATGCCTGTAATCCATTCGTAAGTGCTCATAAGCAATCCGCCGATTTACTGGGATTGAGCAGAAAATGATTCCATGAAGTCCGTTTTGAGAGCAGACCAACGACAGATTTATGGTGCTATCATCTACCGATGGCAGCAGAAGTAGCGGTTATCTTACTGGGAAGTGCTGATGTTCCATCGCACAACGACTTCATTTTGTACAAGTGGTCAAGCATGGATCCTGAAAATCGTGACATTATCCGCATCAATGAGACTCACCCCAATAATGACCCTCTTCATTACGTGTTGCTGCTACCACATGAAGATCTGGGCTGGATATTTACAATCAAGAAACAAGATGGCAAATGCGACAGTACAATGGAGTTTTACGCTTACCACTTGATGGTTAGAAGTAACTTTTATTTCATTGGGTACTACGTAGTGGTAGATTACTACAACATCATATTGTCATTCAATATGCAAAGGTTGAAAAGGGATGCCTGAACTACATCCACTACAAACTACATCTCCCACAATCGACGGCAATTGTGGGGGGAGCTGTATTAAGGACTATCTGATGCAGTCGCCGCTGGGGATACTGACGGTGCCTCAATCGGTCGTCGAGTTGTCCTTCCGTCATCATTTATCGGAAGCCAACGAAATATGCATAAACTGTATCAGGATTCGACCGCTATCGATCGCCGATACTCGAAACCTGACCTCTTCTTAACATTTACGTGCAACCCCAAATGGGAATAAATCCGGAATGCGTTATTCCCGAATCAGGTTGCCATTGATCGACCGCACATCATAGCCAGAGTTTTCAATCAAAAGAAGATGGCTTTCCTTAACAATATTGTGGTTGGTCAAATATTCGGAAAGGTTCTCCTGAACATCTGCACAGTGGAATTTCAGAAACGAGGGCTGCCACACCTTCACACGTTGATGATTCTCCACCAAGAAAATTAGCCTCGATCACCGGACCATGATGATAGATTCCTCAGGGCAGAAATTTCCGACCCATCGCAGACTCGATTGCATAACGTGATCGTACAGAACATAATACACGGACCATGCGGCACAGCTAATCCTCGATCGCCTTGCATGGAACAAGGCAAATGCACTAAACAATTTTCCAAGCAATTCTTTAAAATGACGCGAAGCATGCACGATGGCTACCTGTTACACAGAAGAAGGGATTCCGGACCTCAGGTCAAAAAAAACAAAGTGAGCGTTGAGAACCGCTGAGTCGTTCCTTATAACCTGTACCTGTCCTCCAAGTATAACGCCCACATCAATGTTGAAGTCTGCTCAACGGTCATAGCAATCAAGTATCTCTACACATATGTCTATAAAGGAGCACATTTTATTATGGCCGCTGTTTCTGAAGATAATCAACAACAAACTGACAACGACGTGAACGAGATCAACGGGATTGTGGACATGAGGTAAGTTTCTGTATGCGAAGGCTGCTGGAGTTTGTTCCACGACGATCTACATGAATGATCACCGTCGATTCAACATTTGGATATCCCTCTTCCGCACCAAAATAGAATCGTCTCTTTGGCTGGACAGGCTGCAGAATCTTGAGACCACGCCAAAGAAGCAACCCTCACCACATAGTTTATCTGTAACCGCGACTACCCTGAAGCCCGTTCTGTTCCATACCACGAGTTCCCAGAACACTTCACGTGGAACACCACGACGTGCAAATGGTCGCCTCGGATACGGGGAAACACAATTGGACGTTTATACAGCGTCAGTCTATCTGAAAGCGAAAGATTCTATCTTCGTTTGTTACTGCATCATTCAACTGGATGTACATCATTCGAAGATCGACGGTGACTCCCTGATGGCACCATTGCGGACAAATTCCAAGCGACAGCATTGGGTCAAGGTTTCTTGGAAGATAACTGTGAATGGCATGACTGCTTCGAAGAGGCCGTCATGTCAGGTTTCCCGACTCAACCGCGCACTCTCTTCGGCACTATTCTCTTATTCTGCCAACCTGCCCAACCTGCACAATTGTTCTCATTCAGACATTGTTTTAGCGAGGACATACTCAACAATTCCAACTGCGCTGGCATCACATTGACCGACAACAACTTAAACAACAGGAACCTCGGAGCCATCGAGGAACTCCTGCGCGACCATGGAAAATCATTGCAAGATGAATGTGACATGTCCCAACTCAGCCACGCGACCGATGCCGAACATGATCCATCCTCTTTTCTCATGACTGACTCTGCTATTCAAACAGAAAAAAAAAACAAGGCGGATCACAACTGCAGACTCCTCAACCAAGACCAAAGGGTGGTATATGAAGCGGTGATGGAAAATGTGATAATGAAGAATGGGGCAGTGTTCATCATCTATGGCCCTGGGGGCACTGGAAAAACGTTTCTTTACATCACCATCCTCCATGGCGTTCGTTCGATGAAGCTCACCACACTCGCAGTAGCATCTTCCAGAATAGCGGCTGAGTTGTTGGACGGAGGTCGAACTGCTCATTCTCAGTTCAAAATACCGATACCTATACAGCCGCACAGCACGTGCAATATTCCAAAGAACTATGCATTGCTGACACTGATCAAAGGAATGTCTGTCATAATCTGGGAGGAAGCTCCAGTGATGCACAAGCAGTTCTCCAAATGTTTGCATCGCTCATTACGTGACATTATGGAGACAGAAATGTCTTTCGGATGCTTAATCGTCCTATTGGGTGGTGATATCATACAAGTGTTACCAGTCATGAGACATGAACGTGCGACAGACATTGTTTAAAGTAACCTGAAGAGATCGTTCCTCGGGTAGGAGATTCAATTGTCTCACCTCACCATAAACATGCGTGCTCTGATGGGCCCGTCTCACCAAAACCAATCCGTCAAAGATTTTCAGACTTTCTTGCTGTCGATTGGAGACGGCAGAAACCCTACAAATCCAGATGTAGGGAAGTGCAACATATGTCTATCGTCAGAAATCCAAATTGATCCCATCATTGGTGGCGTCAACGAGCTCAGCAGGTCCATTTTCCCCGACTTGACTATAATCGACTACAGCAGAGCAATACTGTGTCTGACAAACGAAGATGTTGACATGATCAACGATAAAGTCTTCCAACTCTTTCTGGCTGGTGAAACGCAGACATATCTCAGTGCTGACAGCATATCTGATCCAGAACAGACGCAACTCTATACGACGGAGTTCTTAAACTCATTAACACCAGCAGGCTTACCACCACATAAACTCTGTCTTCGAGTGTCCACCCCATTAATACTGCTCAGCAATTTGGACCAGCGTAATGTATTACTGAACGGAAGGAGACTTTGTATAATCAGTCTTGGAAGCCAGCCAATCGAGGCCGAGATCATGAACTGCAAAAAGACAGGCAAATACGTGTTCAATCCCAAAATAACTCTTACCCCATCGGACTCTGAACTGCCTCTTGATCTTCGACGATGCCAATTCCCAATATGACCAGCGTATGCGATGACCATCAACAAGAGCCAGGGAAAAACTCTCACTTTAATGGGAATTCATCCAACCATTCCTGTATTCTCACACGCTCACTTGTATGTGGCATTATCGCATGCGCAATCGATGGAGTGTATTAAAATACTGCCACAACTGAGTCAACCCAACCGCAGCTTCTACTACACAGATAACATCGTTTACAGTGGACTGGGTTAACATTAGAAAGTTTGCTTTGCTTTTTTCGATAACAGGCACTCATTTCACGATATTCTACAGCGTCATATCCGTGGGTTATCTTTTCGTTATAAATAAAATAACAAGACTGGAGTTATATTGATTTCTGTAGCAGAGTAAGCAGAGGTCAGGTCAGGTCAGGTATCCCTGGTCAGAGTCCAAGTCACACATACATAGAGCAAGACCCGAAACACCAATGACCTGAAGACTCGGACTTTCCTCCTCCTGCACAGATCCCGCCAACGCCACACCCCATAATCCAGAGAATCCATGACTCCGCATTCAGCACCTCGAGGGCCCCCAAAAGGATATCTAGAGTCTACGCAATGATGACTGCATCATCTGCCAAATCAAGGTCAGAGATCTTGGCATTTCCAAACGATGCACCGCAGCTTGATCTCTCCAACATCCTCACCAGAATCTAGTCCATACAAGCGCTGGAAAGTATGTGGGGCAGTATACACCCCTGACAAAGTCCAGTAACAATTGGAAATAAGTTGAAGATGGTATCACCACATCTCACAGCACTCTCAGTACCAGAGTTTAGCTTCCACATCAGATCAATCAATTTTGCTGGCACACCACAAAGACCAAGAATCCACCAGAGTGCTTCCTCATTTACTGAATCGAACACTTTGCAGAGATCAACATAGGCTGCAAGCAGCCCCTGCCTGAACTCTCATCTGTG
Organism: Eptatretus burgeri; assembly: GCF_056783735.1. NCBI lineage: Eukaryota > Metazoa > Chordata > Myxini > Myxiniformes > Myxinidae > Eptatretus > Eptatretus burgeri. The sequence goes on from NC_140962.1 coordinate 135,328,504, forward strand.
TTCAGTGAGGAACAGAAGGCCAAGGATACGGTCAATCGTTGACCCCTTTGGTGTTAAGCCTGTTTGCTCTGGGTGCTGTTGTTCGAGCAGATGGTGGTGAACCCCATCAATAGTTTTCTGAGCAAAGACCTTGCCCTGCACTGAGAGCAGTCACCCATCGGTAGTTGTTGCAGTCCTGGCGATAACCCTTCCCTTTCCAGAGAGGGACAACAAGGTCCCCCTTCCAATCAATTGGGATGATACCTGCGTTCCAGGCACAGCACAAAACTGCATGCAACGACATGATTTCAGCATTTCCACCAGCCTTGAGAAGTTCATTATGGATGCCACAGATCCCAGGAGCTTCACTCATTTCAACCGGTTCACCGCAACCTGAGTTTCCACAAACAAAGTTCGAATGCAGTTGATTTTGAAGGTCAGGAATGGGGATAGTAACACCCCCGACATCGAACTCAACAGCTGGTGGATCAGCCTGATACAGCTGCTCAAAGTAACCGGCCCAGCGGGCCTTCACGTCGGACTCCTATGTCAAGAGCCCACCATCCTCTGCTCTCATTGCAGTCCACTGAGGGACGGAATATAATTGGAGAAACGCAATGTGCCAATTCCGCTGTAAGCAGGATGACATTCACTTGACCACAGGTGATGCTCTACTCTCTCAAAGATTCCTCGCACATAGGCCTCCTTTTCCACCCTCAGCACACGTACAGTTTTACTCCTCAATTCCTTGAACAACTCAGCTCTGCCATTAAGCCTGGCCCTGCGACTCTGGTCAATTGTCTCCATACCCCCCCCCAAATCCCCAATCAGCCTGTTTCAAACTCCTCAGCTACCCTTTCATCCTTTAGCTTGCCAACATCCAGCCTAGGCTGGGATGGTACCATTCTCTCAGATTAACACAGCAAGCCCTCAGCTGGTGATGGTACCAAGTTGAGGCAAGTTAAGAAAAGGACTCAGCAAGCCAAAAAGTCTATGAGAAGGGCATGGCTAAGAATATTCTGGTATTTTTTATCGTCAAGTTGCCATGAAATGCATTGACATGACCAACTGTGCACTTCAGTCTGACTCATAGTCCGGGAGCCAACCGATCAAAATTAAAAAAAAATTGCCCGGTCTGCTATAAAATTTTTGTGTTGATTTTCATAAAGAGACACCCTTTGAGTATATGAAAACCAATGTTGGCAATGGTGAAACTCTTGCGCAACAACACAGTCAACACTTATGCGAGCCCCCTCTGATAACAAAATGTTGGCAAAAGCGAAGATGTAGGATGGGGGTAGGGGTAATTCATATTGTCCTAAAATCATAACCACTAAACCTATATACACAAATGACCCCTCATATTAAAGAGGAGTTCATTTCCTATATCACAATTGGTGATTTAACCTACCTACAATTGACAAGGTTATATGTCAAACAACAAAAGATTTATGCAACTCAGAAATGCTTGACTATCAATGGGGTCAGGAACAAGAACATACTTTTACATGCCATGGTTTTAAGGAAGATAAAATTAGAAATGGATTAACACAATATTGTGACATGAAACATCCTCTTCAGAGGAAGAGTCACTCTCTGAAACAACTCCACCACATGAACCTCTCTGACGAAGGCATATGCATGTCACTCAGCAAGGCACAGCAGCCTTTTGCATGAACATCGTTTCAGACATTTGGATAATTTGCACATGCAAGACACCGTTTTGTCTATGTTTGGCTTGGCTGGCTTAGACATGAGAATTGGGACCAGTTTTCCATTGATAAGGGTTCTGCCAAATGTTGTGGCTGGGGGAAGTGCTCGGTCACTGAGATGTGCACGTCTATACAGAAGCAATTGATACAATGCTCTTAAAACAAGGAAGTAAAACGCATCTTCTGTTGCTGGCAGTGACCTAAGGTCTAATTTTGAAGAGACAAACATATGCTGCCTGAGGGTATCCAAACAGCTGAACCCTTTTTGGCCATACAGAGCAGTCCAGTATACTCTGGCCTCATCAATGACACATTCTGTTGCTGCCATTTCACTATCTCTTCCAAAATCAACAAGGTGGGGAAGGTTTCCTATCAGTCCCAGAGAAACCTGTGCCGCTCTTCTTTTCACAGGAACACAGGCATCATCCCAACTGACTGGAAGAGGGGCCTTGTTGTCCCTCTCTGGAAAGGGAAGGGTGATCGCCAAGACTGCAACAACTACCGAGGGGTGACGCTGCTCTCAGTGCCGGGCAAGGTCTTTGCTCGGATAATTCTTGATAGGGTTCGCCACCATCTGCTTGAGCACCAGCGTCCAGAGCAGTCAGGCTTTACACCAAAGAGGTCAATGATTGACCGTATCCTTGCCCTTCGTGTCCTCACCGAACGCAGACGAGAGTTTCGGCAGGGGCTGCTTGCAGCCTATGTTGATCTCTGTAAAGCGTTCGATTCAGTGAATCGGGATGTCCTCTGGAGGATTCTTGGTCTTCGTGGGGTGCCACCAAAACTGATCGATCTGATGTCTGAACTCTACTCTGGTACTGAGAGTGCTGTGAAGTGTGGTGGTACCATCTCTGACTTATTTCCAGTTGTTACTGGAGTTCGTCAGGGATGTGTACTTGCCCCCACACTTTTCAGCACTTGTATGGACTGGATTTTAGGGAGGATGTCGGAGAGATCAAGTTGCGGTGCATCGTTTGGCAATGTCAAGATCTCAGACCTTGATTTTGCAGATGATGCAGTCATCTTTGCGGAGACTTTAGACATCCTCTTGGGGGCCCTCGAGGTGCTGAATGAGGAGTCGGAGCCGTTGGGATTACGGATTTCTTGGGTCAAAACTAAGATCCAGGCTTTCGGTGACATCTTGGATGCTGCTGTCCTGTCTGTGTCTGTTTGTGGTGAGGATGTTGAGGTCGTGGATAGATTCACTTACCTTGGCAGTGATATTCATGTCTCCGCAGGTTGTGAGCCGGAGGTCAATAGACGTCTGGGTCGGGCCTGGGGAGTCATGGATTCACTGGATCATGGGGTGTGGCGCTGCCGGTACCTGTGCGGGAGGACGAAAGTCCGAGTCTTCAGGTCCTTGGTACTTCCAGTCTTGCTCTATGGGTGCGAGACTTGGACTTTTGACCAAGGATCTGAGACAGAGACTTAATTCCTTTGGTACCAGGTCTCTTCGAAGAATCCTTGGCTATCGCTGGTCGGATTTTGTGTCCAACGAGCGGTTGCTGAGAGAGACTCGGATGAGATTTGTTACCTGCATAGTTCGTGAGCGTCAGTTGCGGCTGTATGGACATGTGGCTCGTTTTCCTGACGCTGATCCTGCTCACCAGATTCTCTCAGCGAGGGAGTCTCATGAGTGGAGGAGGCCAGTGGGCCGACCACGTGCCTCATGGTTGCAGCAGGTTGACCATCATCTCAAGGAGATGGGGATGGGCCTGACATCTGCCTGGGGGATGGCCAGATGGAGGCCCCTGGAGTACCGGCGGAAAGTGGACGCAGCGACGCGCTGTTCTGGCACATGCTCCCATACCTGACCTGACCTCTTCTTTTCCCCTTCTGAATGGGTAGCTCACTGTGTCACATCCACACAACACATATGTGCACAGAAGTGTAGTGCGACATCAAGAGGATTTTCTGGTACTTCTTGCTCAACACTTCTACCAGCTCATGAATAGGTAGGTATTGATTCTGCCGTTGTATCCAGAGTTCTTGCAATGTGTTCAAGCAGCAGAAGTGATATATACACAGCATAATTATGTCTGTATCTGTTGCTTGCACAACAGCTCGATGGTGATCAAGATATTCCACACAATATGCAAGATGAGCAATAATCCTTGTGTCTGCCTCTTCATGTTCTTCACAAGGTAAGTCCAGAACTGAACTTGATGCTGATGTGATGGAAAGAGTGTGACCTTTGTTTTCCATCATACCACCAAGAATGATGGTCACTCCATCCGGAATAGCTTCAGGACTCTCACAAAGGGAAGTGCCAATGAAGTTCTGAAGATTTCCTTTATTTCTTGGATTCTTCATGAGTAAATTCCAATCCGGAATTTCTAGACTCTTGGATGGTGAGAATTGTCTTGCCTGGTCTGTCTGGTTTCTCCTCTGCTGCTCATCACCCTTCAAAGTATGGGTATCATCAAAATCATACTGATCACCAATGATGTTGACACAGTTGCACATTTCAGGTTTCAACTGCAGGAGCTTGCGAAGATACAGCTGGGGAAGTTCACCAAATGTTTTCACACCCATTTTTTGGTATTTATTTACAAATGCCATTGTGTCTACCAGATAAACTGTGTATAGGTCACTCTGTGGTAATGATGGCAGCTGTAAAACAACATCCTGCTCAGCTTCAGCAATTAGCACTGCCACGAAATCAGACTTGTTGCCTTTGCGCATTACAAACCCCTGTGCTAAGCGTGGATCAACCTCAAACAGGGATGATGGGTAGTCTGTCCACTCATGGGAAAATGCAATCTGTCTTGTGACTGGGTCGGCATCTCGATAGAAACACAGCACACGTGTAGCTGCAGTCTCATCTTGATAGATCCTGATTAAACTCTGTTTCCTTGATGGGTTTGATTTCTTCTGTGAGGAGAAAGTTACCAGCTTCAGTGGTTCAATCTTAATAGAGACCACCTCTTCTGCTTTCATAATGGCTTCCATGCCCTTAGCTTGAGCATGGACCAAGTCTTTTGAAGCATCCTTCTCACCAGTTGCTCTATTGAGCAGATCCACTTGGTTGTTACACTGGAATGGGTTTATCATCTGCTGGCATATCACTTTCTTGATCTCCTCAACATGCATATGTTCTTCTGTTGCCTGCTTATGTGTTTCTCCATGATGAGTAGATTCCTGTTGGCCTAGATTAGCCATAGACTTTATGTTCTCTGATACAGCTGTGAGAAATGGTGCTGTCTTCACATATTTATCTCGAGCAGCTGGTGCCTGAGATATGCCTTTGAACAGAGATGTCTTCCCTTCATTGTTGTATGTCTGCTCCAGGGCCATGTCACTCCAAACACCATTGAATTTTCCTTTGGAAGAGTGAACTGTGAAGTACCCAACCTGGATCCAGCAAACCTTAACCGAACTGTGTTCAATAGAGTAAGAGGATTTTGGGCGTAGGGGTAACTTTGGTTGACAAAAATGTTTATTTTCTCTTTAAAAATTGATAGAACTCACTCAAATTTGCTGTTTTAATTAGCCATGGATACCATGTTCATATCACATTAAGAGAAATTAGTATTCTAATGCAGCATCTGCCTATGATAAGAAAAGTTCTAAAGGCCATCTTCAAAAAACGTTATTTTTAAGGCATTTTTCACAAAATTATGTACTTTTATGAGGTTTACTTCCACAAAGGCAATTTTTTTTTGTCATTTTACAATGCACTGATTGAATTCTTACATTTAGTTCACATTTATTTTTCATGAATGTGATTTTTTAATTTTTTTAGAAATTTTATTGACAATTGCTGTTTTATCAAATTTTTCAAATCTTCCTCAAACAAAAACGTCCGCCAAAATTTTTCGCAAGAGCTTATGAATTGCCAACATTGGTTTTCATGAACTGCAAACATATATCTAAACATCCTGGGGGTGTAAAATTTTATAGCAGAGGCTGTAAGGTCCAACCCTAAAACAGCCTCGTACACAGGTTGGCTCCCGGACTATCATGTTTTCAACGGTTTCTGTCTCTTTTCACTCTGTATTTTCAAAATATGGTTAAGGCCACCCTGGCACCCTAGGGTGATTTGATATATTCAAGATTGCCCCCCAAGTTGGCTGCAATTTGATGGAAATATACATAAATTGTGATCGTTTCCGTGTTATAAGGCCGAGTCACACTTTGACGTTTTCGCCAGCTTCTGCCGATTTTTGAAAATTTGTGTAAAACGCTGGTACACGTCAAATACGTTATGGGCACGTTTTGTATATGTTAAGACCACGCTTTAAAACACTGCCATAAGTGGTGGTACGCTGGCTTTAAACGTTGAACTTTTGGGTTTTCCTCGAATTTTTTCATGCTTGAAATTTTGCGACGTATGCCGGCGTATGACTCACACGTTCTGCTACGCTGGCCATAAGTTGTAGGCACGTTATGCGATCGTTGACACACGTTAAAACACGTTACTTGTCAGTTACTCATAAGTCGAAACACGTCGAGGTAATGTTTAGCGTACCCGAAATTTATTTCTAACCTATGTGTAATGTTTTGTAAGCACGCTACACTTTGCAACACGATACTTGAAAGTACTACTACTACCACTACTTCTACTACTACTACCAACATCGACATCACTAAATTCTCTCAAACTACTACTGATACTACGACTACTACTACTAACATCGACATCACTAAATTCTCTCAAACTACTACGACGACTACTAATAACATCGACATCACTAAATTCTCTCAAACTACTACTACGACTACTAATAACATCGACATCACTAAATTCTCTCGAACTACGACTACTACTGCAACTACTAACATCTACATCACTAAATTCTCTCGAACTACTACTGCTTCTACTACTGCTACTACTAATACTAATACTACTACTACTAACATGGACAACACTAAATTCTCTCGAACTACTACTACTACCAACATCGACATCACTTTATTCTCTCAAACTACTACTGATACTACTATTACTACTACTACTACTACTACTACTACTACTACTAACATCGACATCACTAAATTCTCTCGAACTACTACTACGACTACTAATAACATCGACATCACTAAATTCTCTCGAACTACTACTACTACTACTAGTACTACTACTACTATGACTACTGCTACTGCCACTGCGACTGACATTGACATCTACTCAACATGGAGTCTGGAACACTGACGGGTTCCTCTTGTGAAGCCCATTTGTATATACCAATTCCCCAAAACCGCTGCCAATACGCCATCATACGGTAGCTGTAAGTTAGAAACACATTCAGTAAGTTCTGTGGTCGTACGGAAGACGTCAATCAAATTCGTCTGCATACGCCAATGTGCGTTTGAGATACGTTACACATAGGTTCAAAGCACGCTACTCATAGGTTCAAAGCACGCTACTAATAGATTCAAAGCACGTTCCTCGTCGGTTAAAAATTAACTTTCGGGTATGCTAAACATTACCTCGACATGTTTCGACTTATGAGTAACTTACAAGTAACGTGTGGCCGACGTGTGTAAACGATCGCGGAACGTGCCGAGAACTTATGCCAGTGTATGCGGAACTTGTGAGCCATACGTCGAGTACGTCGTGAAATTTTCAGCATGCTTGAAATTTCACGACGTACTAGACGTACCACGTAATATGCCAGAGTACTTCATTGTTTTTCATCGTGCTCCTAACGTATACACAACTTACCCATACCGTATTCGACTTGTCCCAGCGTTTTAGACACATTTTTCATAGGTCGGCATACTTTGGCTAAATCGTCAAGGTGTGACTGCGATGTTGACACTTCCAATTTTCAGGCGGTTATGATTTAAATCTGCGTGCGGCAGGTTTTTACCAGAGAACGCCACGAGTTCGTCGGCGATACGTGCAGCATGCTATGCCTAAGTTAAACTATCGTTTGGCAAAGGTTGTGAACGCCGACAACAGGCTAAGCATTCGTTGGTGTAAGTTATCTTTAACACAACGAAACGTTCTGTGCCCATGACTAATACATTATGCATACGACCAACACGTTATGAATACGACCAAAACTTAAAAAAAAAAACCTCAAAACTTCAGCGTACGCCAAGGTTTTACGTGCATTTTTATACGTTGCCATTCCTGGCTAAAACGTCAAGGTGTGACTGGGCCTTTACTCTGCTACAGAAATCAATATAACTCCAGTCTTGTAATTTTATTTATAACGAAAAGATAACCCATGCAAAACACGGCATAACACGGATGTGACGCTGTAGAACATCGTGAAATGAGTGCCTGCTATCGAAAAAAGCAGAGCATACTTTCTAATGTTAACCCAGTCCACTGTAAACGATGTTATCCGTGTAGTAGAAGCTGTCGTTGGGTTGACTCAGTTGTGGCAGTATTTTAATCCACTCCATCGATTGCGCACGCGATAATGCCACATACAACTGAGCGTGTGAGAAGACAGGATTGGTTGGATGAATTCCCATTAAAGTGAGAGTTTGTCCCTGACTCTTGTTGATGGTCATCGCATACGCTGGTCATATTGGGAATTGGCATCGTCGAAGATCAAGAGGCAGTCCAGAGTCCGATGGGGTAAGAGTTATTTTGGGATTGAAGACGTATTTGCCTGTCTTTTTGTAGGTCATGATCTCGGCCTCGATCAGCTGGCTTCCAAGACTGATTATACGAAGTCTTGTTCCGTTCAGTAATCCATTACGCTGGTCCAAATTTCTGAGCAGTATTAAGGGGTGGACACTCGAAGACAGAGTTTATGTGGTGGTAAGCCTGCTGGTGTTCATGAGTTGAAGAACTCCGTCGGACAGAGTGACGTCTGTCCTGGATCAGATATGCTGTCAGCACTGAGATATGTCCGCGTTTCACCAGCCAGAAAGGTTCGTAAGACTTTATCATTGATCATGTCAACATCTTCGTTTGTTAGACACAGTATTGCTCTGCTGTAGTTGATTATAGTCAAGTCGGGGAAAATGGACCTGCTGAGCTCGTTGACGCCACCAATAGTGGGATCAATGTAGATTTCTGACGATAGACATATGTTGCACTTCCCAACCTCTGGATTTGTAGGTTTTCTGCCGTCTCCAATCGACAGCAAGAAAGTCTGAAAATCGTTGACGGTTGGTTTTGGTGATACGGGCCCATCAGAGCACGCATGTTTATGGTGAGGTGAGATAATAGAATTTCCTGCCCGAGGAATGATCTCTTCAGGTTACTTTAGACAATGTCTGTCTCACGTTCATGTCTCATGACTGGTAACACTTTTAGGAAATCACCACCCAATAGGACGATCAAGCATCCGAAAGACATTTTTGTCTCCATAATGTCGTACAATGAGCGATGCAAACATTAGCAGAACTGCTTGTGCATCACAGGAGCTTCCTCCCAGATTATGACAGACATTCCTTTGATCAGTGCAGCCAATGCATAGTTCTTTGGAATATTACCCGTGCTGTGCGGCTGTAGAGGTATTGTTATTTTGAACTGAGAATGAGCAGTTCGACCTCCGTCCAACAACTCAGCCGCTATGCCGGAAGATGCTACTGCGTGCGGTGAGCTTCAGGGAACGAACGCCGTGGAGGATGGTGTTGTCAAGAAACGTTTTTCCAGTGCCCCCAGGGCCATCGACGATGAACACTGCCCCATTCTTCATTATCACATTTTCCATCACCGCTTCGTATACCACCCTTTGGTCTTGATTGAGGAGTCTGCAGTTGTGATCCGCCTTGTTTTTTTCTGCTTGAACATCGTAGTCAGTCATGAGAAAAGAAGATGGATGATGTTCGGGATCGGTCGCGTGGCTGAGTTGGGACATGTCACATTCATCTTGCAATGATTTTCCATGGTGGCGCAGGAGTTCCTCGATACTTCCTCGGGTCCTGTTGTTTAAGTTGTTGTCGGTTAATGTGATGCCAGCCCAGTTGGCATTGTTGAGTATGTCCTCACTAAAACACTGTCTGAATGACGAGAACAATTATGCAGGTTGGGCAGGTTGTCAGAAGAAGAGAATAGTGCCGAAGAGAGTGCGCGGTTGAGTCGGGAAACCTCACATGGCGGCCTGTTCGAAGCAGCCATGCCATTCACAGTCATCTTCCAAGAAACCTTGACCCAATGCTGTCGCTTTGAATGTGTCCGGAATGCTGCTATCAGGGAGTCGCCGTCGATCTTCGAATGATGTACATCCAGGTGAATGATGCAGTAACAAACGAAGATAGAATCTTTCGCTTTCGGATGGACTGATGCTGTATAAACGTCCAATTGTGTTTCCCCGTTTCCGAGGCGACCATTTGCACGTCGTGCTGTTCCACGTGAAGTGTTGTGGGAACTCGTGCTATGGAACAGAACGGGCTTCAGGGTAGTCGCGGTTTCAGATAAACCATGCGGTGAGGGTTGCTTCTTTGGCGTGGTCTCAAGCTTCTGCAGCCTGTTCAGCAAAAGAGACGATTCTATTTTGGTTCGCATGAGGGATACCAAATGTTGAATTCACGGTGATCATTCAAGTCGATCGTCGTGGAACAAATGGGGGCAGCCTTCGCATACAGAAACCTACCTCGCGTCCACAAACCCGTTGATATCGTTCACGTCGTTGTCAGTTTGTTGTTGATTATCTTGAGAAACAGCGGCCATCATAAAATTTGCTCCTTTATAGACATATTTGTGGAGATACTTGACTGCTATGACCGTCGAGCAGATTTCAACATTGATGTGGGCGTTCTTTTTGGATGACAGGTTCGGGTTATAAGGAACGACTCAGTGGTTATCAACGCTCACTCTGTTTTTTTGGACCTGAGGTAAGGAATCCCTTCTTCTGTGTAACAGGTAGCCATCGTGCATGCTTCGCGTCATTTCAAAGAATTGCTTGGGGAATTGTTTAGTGCATTTGCCTTGTTCCATGCAAGGCGATTGAGGATTAGCTGTGCCGCATGGTCCGTGTATTATGTTCTGTATGATCACGTATGGCAATCGAGTCTGCGATGAGTCGGAAATTTCTGCCCTGACGAATCTGTCATAATAGTCCGGTGATCGAGGCTTATTTTCTTGGTGGAGAATCATCAACGTGTGAAGGTGAGGCAGCCCTCGTTTCTGAAATTCCACGATGCAGATGTACAGGAGAACCTTTCTTAATATTTGACCAACCACAATATCGTGAAGGAAAGCCTTCTTCTTTTGATTGAAAAATATGGCTACGATGTCTGGTCGATCAACGGCAACCTGATTAGGGAACAACGCATTCCGGATTTATTCCCATTTGGGGTTGCACTTAAATGTTAAGAAGAGGTCAGGTTTCGAGTATCGCCGAATGATAGCGGTCGAATCCTGATACAGTTTATGCATATTTCGTTGGCTTCCGATAAATGATGACGGAAGGACAACTCGGCGACCGATTGAGGCACCGTCAGTATCTCCAGCGGCGACTGCATCAGGTAGTCCTCAATACAGCTCTGCCCGCAATTGCCGTTGATTGTGGGAGATGTAGATTGTGGTGGATGTGGTTCAGGCATCCTTGTTCAACCTTTGCATATTGAATGACAATATAATGTTGTAGTAATCTACCACTATGTAGTACCCAATGAAAGTTGCTTCTAACCATCAGGTGGTAAGCGTAAAACTCCATTGTGCTGTCACATTTGCCATCTTGTTTCTTAATTGTAAATATCCAGCCCAGATCTTCATGTGGTAGTAGCAACACGTAATGAAGAGGGTCATAATCGGGGTGAGTCTCAATGATGCGGATAATATCACGATTTTCCGGATCCATGCTTGACCACTTGTACAAAATGATGTCGCAGTGTGATGGAACATCAACACTTCCTGTTAAGATAACCGCTACTTCTGCTGCCATCGGTGGATGATAGCACCATAAATCTGTCGTTGGGTCCGCTCTCAAAACGAACTTCATGGAATAATTTTCTTCTCAATCCCATTAATTCGGCACATTGCTTATGAGCACTTACGAACGGATTACAGTCATGCAGTACTGCCTCTAGCTTTTGAAGCAAATCACGGTGCAGGTCGCTGTTCCATGCTGTTCGATGAGCGATTTCGATGGCAGTGTCATTGATATAGATTTGGGAAAACTTCGGAGGTTTACCCTTCTCGTGAAAAAATGTCCGATTCTATGATAAACACTGCCATGGATTATAAACCTATATGGGCCCCTTGAAGGTAACACATCTTCCTGTGCACCCAATGACGCGAACGCTAAACTCGGGTTGTATGCCCGAATGTTGGATCGAAAATCCCTTGTTTCAGGTGTGCAGTCAGTGAAAAGGTGTTGCAAGAGAGGAGGTGGTTCACTGATGTTGGGAAGAACAATTTTTCCTTGCATACAGCAGTTGGAAAATTGAGCGTTCACCCCGAGGAAACTGGAATGCAGTTCAGCTTTCCACATATACACGCCAAAGGAATAGCACATAGTGTCCATCTTGCCAATGCTGTGTATGGGGGGAAATGGTCTCTCATTGTCGTCTTGCACTTCACAGAGCGCATGTGGCGAGATATTATTTTGATAGCTGCACTTCCTATTTCATACTGCTGTTGCACGTGTGTCTGCATTTTTACGCTTCGGCATCGTGTGGCTTACAGAATGCTCACTAGAGCCTGGAAGGACTGGAAGGAAATAAACAGGGCCTCGCTTTCTGATCACTGTTGGAAATGTCGGCATGCTCTTGGCTGAGTGGTTACATGCACTCCATCTCGCAACGCCATTTGTCCGGTGTTCGTCTGGTGGTAGTGGGGCAACTTAGCTAAATATAACATCACAACTGTGCATTTTGTGAGGAAAGCACCAAATTTGGCACACTAGTAGCCTATCATATTATGAACAGATTTGGATATTGGGCCATCTCAAATTCAGCCAGTGATGGCTGTGGCAGCCATTTTCCACTGCCATCAAAAATTTTGAGATGACCCAATATCCAAATCGGTTCATAATATGATAGGCTACGAGTGTGCCAAATTTGGTGCTTTCCTCACAAAAGGCAAAATTGTTATGCTAAGTTGCCCCACTATGGGGGGTTATAGGCTGTTTCAAGTTGGGGACCCATCACACTAATTTTGGACCCTTTTATCATGGAACTCTGATAATGGATCCGTTCCAAAAGGGGACTTTAGGAATCCGAAGCAATGCTGGACATGTGTACCAAAGCTCAGACTCATCCCTCCGCCATGTGTCTCGGAAACCGGGGAGGTTTGTTCATTTAATAGTGAAGATACTATATGTCAGTGTGTGTTAAACACACCTTTTGAAGGTAATTATTGCCTTTATTTATTTATTTTTTATCAAGGCTCATTCTTGGTCACCTCGCTGTTCCTTGCTGGGGTTTTCATTCACCTTGTTTTTTTTTGGCTTGGGAGACATAATTTTGATTTGGAATAGGCTGCAATGCTTTCTTCACGAATAAGTTTTTTTTCCACTTTCTTCACTCATATCATTGATTGCCTGATCATAGTACCTATGAATTGCTGGATATATTGCAATGCTTATAAATGCCTGGAGATGCCAGTGTTCATGGCTGTATTTCATTTGCGCACATACCATAACTTCATGAATCTCTTAATCTCAGCCAAATTTCAAAATTTAAGCTTCTTTATTGACTTCAGCAGCAGTTCCCATTGCTAAAAAAGTGTAAAATTGTCAAATTTGAAGATTGTCTGACATTCCGGGCATCTCCGGTGTGTAGTGTTTATATGACTGATCTGCGATTGCTAATCCCATGCCAAGCCAGACATTCTTTATCAGCCGTTTCGTTGGAGTGCTTGCATGAGTCGTTCAGCCACCTGGCAAGTATACTACAATATTCGCACTGTCTCTGAATATATCGATCGACTTGAACAAAGTTCAGGGCTCACTGGCCTGCTTTTGTCCCAGCATTGTCACATGGTGCATTGGGTGGTGGCTGGCTCGCTGGAAATGTGCAACATTATTTTACAACAGCTTTCCCCTTTTTGTGTGATCTTCTTTCATTATAGAACCAGTTACTTCGGGATAGATAGATACATATAAGGAATAAAAAGTTGCGTTTTTTAAAGTTTCTTCAACCGTTTTGTTGCAGTGCTTCCTTGAGTGGTTTAGCCTTTTGGCGAGCGCTTTTCAAGCTTTTATGATGATACCGCATGACTGTTCTCTGTGGGGACATTTCTGGAGTTAGGAAGGCAAAATGATTTAGATGATTACAATGAGTAAACCAGAAGGGTATTCTCTGATGTCACGACGTCACCAGATATGCCTCTGCTCACATCTACCATCATTATACATACTTGTATTTTTTAACACATGATAATAACGTTTTTAAACGTTTTTAAAAGTATGATTGAAATCCCTGAACCCAGATTCAGGATATGAAATAATTCTGGCTGCAAGACCATGTGTAATATCTCATTGAAATTTTAAAATTTATATTCCCGATGATTACGCATTCTTCATTGTGACGTTTCACGTTGATAAATGAAGAGGCTCAACAGGAATAATTTCTTGAAGATTTTCATTCAATCCAATATGGCTGCCACACCATGTGACCTATTAATTTTTCGTGAACACTTTAGTATCAACAAGGCTTGGGGAACATGTTGGTGAAGTTTCCCCTCGATCTGTCAAGCCATTCTGGAGAAGATGATATTTAATGGTTTATTCTTCAAAAAATCATCGCTTCCAATCCATGTGACTAATGATGTCCAAGTTGGAGAACTTTTTGTTCCTCATGGATAGGCGATCATTCCTATCAAGTTTTGAATCGATATGTTCAGCCATTTCGGAGAAGAGGATTTTTAAATGTTTTTATGTTAAAATCAATATGGCTGCCGAACCATGTGACTGATGACATCATCAATTTCTTTCTCCTGTAAAATTTTGCCCTCGATGAAGCTCAACAATTTTCATACTGATTGGATAAAGCGTTACATGTATGCAATTATGACGTCACAACGAAGCCACGTGTGACATCATCAAAAAAAATCACACTTGTTTCCCGTGGGGAGTCCTTCACATTTGCCAACTTTCAATTTTTTCCATGGAGCAGTTTTAAAGATACAAAAGACCAAATTTTTTCCTGTTTTTACATCATGGGTGTCACACCCCGTGACCTATGACATCATAAATATGATTATAACAATCTGCATGACGAGTCGTGTTGATGGTGAAAATTTTGTGTCAATCCGACGAGTGGTTGCAGAGAAAACAGAGAAAATGAGAAGGGAAAATCAGACATATGTGCAGATGAACGGACAACCCAAAAACATAATGCCTCTGGCGACGACTTCAACAGAGGCAGAAAAAAGTTTTGAGTTGTCACAAAGCAATGAATCACCACATCATGGCAAGATTGCCGAGAGGTGTGCATGCTCGCTCTAAGCTGTCGAGCTTGAGGTCGAATCCCGACCCAGTTATAAACTGTCATCCCGGTGTTTCACAGGAAGGGTGGTTCATCAATGTGTGTGCAAACTCTCAGATGGATGTTAAACTGGTCATCACATCTGCCAGAATCCCTCGCCTCTCCTCTACCCCTCCACATGCTCCTCGCCCCTCTCTCCCCTCTTCCCTCTTTCTCCCCTCTGTCTTACTCACTCCTCTCTCTCTCTCTCTCTCTCTCTCTGTCTCTCTCTCTCTCTCTCTCTCTCTCTCTCTCTCTCTCTCTCTCTCTCTCTCTCTCTCCCAACCCTCTCTCTCTCTCTCTCTCTCTCTCTCTCTCTCTCTCTCTCTCTCTCTCTCTCTCTCTCTCTCTCTCTCTCTCTCTCTCTCTCTCTCTCTCTCTCTCTCTCTCTCCCAACCCTCTCCATCCCTCTCTCTTCCATCCTCTCTCGCTCCCCTTCTCTCTCCCACCTTTCCCAACCCCCCTCTCTCTGTCTCTCTCTGTCTCTCTCTCTCTCTCTCTCTCTCTCTCTCTCTCTCTCTCTCTCTCTCTCTCTCTCTCTCTCTCTCTCTCTCTCTCTCTCTCTCTCTCTCTCTCTCTCTCTCTCTCTCTCTCTCTCTCTCTCTCTCTCTCTCTCTCTCTCTCTCTCTCTCTCCCTCATATCGTTCTTACAAGACGATACATTTGATTCAAAAAACCCAAACCATCATTTATGAAATTTGAAAAATGTTTTATTTTATGGATGAAAAAACACCAAGGGCGGTCCATGAAAACGGCAGTATATTCATTCCCAATAATAAGGTGGTCACAAGTAACTTTCTCTTGTTCAAGTCTTTTGTCGGATGTTTGACTCAAGCACTTCAGACTGCAGCGCACAGTTGTCACTTGTTTGTTAATATAACTTAAAATCACTTTCATACTGTCAGTAAATCCCTCAAAACAAAATTTCACTTTTTGCGGCATTTCATATGCAGTTCATGAAAGACTCGAATGAATTTCAGGCGTATTTCCTGAACTCTGAAGCCGAATATTTGCGGATTAACAATAGCTGGTGCAACCACACCAATAATAGCAGCAAAGAATTCGACTGTGGGATGTTGAACAAATCTTTTTCGAAGACCGATGAAAACAAGCGAAATAAACTGAGTCAAAGATGCTGTGACAGACTAATAAGAGAAGGTAAGATCGCATCAGGGGAAGAGAAACAGGGGTGAAACGCTTTCACGTTGGCCTCCGTTGAAGATTGACGACATTTTCGAACAAGACAACAGTTGGATGCGCATTCGTTTTTGTGGAGAAAAGACACCACATGAGTTCATAGAGTCAAGAGATAATGGGATCTGATAGAAGGCCTTTCCTGGGTCTGTGGTAATGATACATGCCATTGATTCGTCTGTCACAGCACACTGTCAACATTTGGCATTGGAGAGCGTTGGGGCTTACTGTCCTGCACAACATCCTCTAAGGATGTCACGAGTCTGCTCCCTCCACTTGGATTCCTGATAAGAGAGGAAGGGCTCAAATATTCTATGCGAAAGTTGACATGTTCAGGCTTAGCCACGACGCTTGCAGCCTCTAATTTATCAAACTTGTCTGGTAATTTTGTGCAGGTTGTTCTTGTTGAATTGGGGAAATATCCCGTTTCTCCATGGAGGTAGCATCGGACCTATGTGGACAAAGGCTGCAATGGTGGTCGTATGGCAGCTGAGCTCCCGGGGTAGTATCATTTCTTGAAGTACGACATTGTCGCTGATGCAGTGCCCCTCTACCAGAACACACAATGGAACTGGTACTCATTTCGCCGACCTCGGAAGGATGACAGGCTGAGTCAATCCCCTGGTGTATTAATTCAGCAGCCGACAGGTCTTGAACTCAGGACCCTAGGATCCCAAGCCGCCACCCTAACCACTGAGCCAACACCAGGCTCCAAGGCTGCAATGTTACCACTAGACCCATTATCTTTGGATATCTGAGGATTAAATACATTGTCATAGGCCTTATTGTTTTGATGCAACTAAGTGCGCATGTTCCAATATTGTATATTCCAATATCACAACTAATATTTCATTTTCGGGCTTGAAGAGAGTTATATCATGACAGTCCAAACATGGTTCTATATCCCATGCAGTGTCTGACTCAGTACTGGCAGGAGTGTGTAGGTCGAGATATTCTTTTGGGATGAGAATAGTCATGTAAGGATTACGCAGTAAGAATGCTTCGTTGTGTCTGGCCAAATGTACTTCACTGCATCGACTCCTGTGCGAGCCATACTTAACAGAATCTTCAACTTTCATGATTATCTGCTTCTTTAAGAGTCGCACAGCAATCTCATCAGTCACCAAAAATGGATTTTCAGCAAGCACTCTCAAATCAAGTTGATTGACAAACCATGGCATCAAATCGGAAATCGAGGCTTCCTCTCGACAAGTTGCAATCTCCCTCACTGATGACATGGAGTGGAGCAGCACCATCTGCCTGCTGAGATATCTGAGAGGCCGGATGGATTGGTAGATTGTCGACCTTAGCTGTGGAGGAACGGATCAAATTGGTCATGGCCCCAGTGTCGAGTGCAAGTGCAACAGGATGGTGCTGATAGAATGTGTTCAAAAGCAGAAATTGGATGATATTCACTGTTTGGCTGGGCACAGGGCACTCAACACGGCAAGCTCAAATATTGCAATCATCAGACACCTGTTCAATGGCATTGTCACTGGACAAGTGGTCCAGAACTCCCATTTATATATTATTCCTCACTATCAATGATATCACATCCCCGGTGTGTATCCCGG
The DNA here is from genome assembly GCF_056783735.1 of Eptatretus burgeri. Taxonomy (NCBI): domain Eukaryota; kingdom Metazoa; phylum Chordata; class Myxini; order Myxiniformes; family Myxinidae; genus Eptatretus; species Eptatretus burgeri. The sequence continues at coordinate 135,346,289 of NC_140962.1, forward strand.
TCAGAATAGGTACACCGTATCCCTGCGTGTCTTAAAAGGCGACTAAAAGGGTTGGCGTCAGGAAGGGCATCCGGCCATAAAAAACATCGCCTCAAAAGGAAACCATGATGAGTACAACTGATGGGCAGGGTACAGCCCGAAGTACCCCGTGGGGGTCCTCACCCCCTCTCATTAAAACTCAAGGTGGGGAACCCGATCGAAGCAAGGGAGGAAATTTTTCCATTTATGATGACCAATCGTCTGATGCCCCACGTGGAGATCGGTTTCTGAGGTTTGGTACATGGAATGTAGGGACAATGACAGGGAAATCTGGAGAAGTGGTTGAAACATTGGTCAGAAGAAGAGTGGACATATGTTGTGTGCAGGAGACATGGTGGAAGGGAAGTGGTGTGAGAATGGTGAAGGGAAGGCAGGGGCAGAAGTACAAGTTTATGTGGCAAGGGTGCCCGGAAGGCGTGCATGGTGTTGGTGTCATGTTTTCTGAGGAGTTTGTAGACAGTGTAGTGAGTGTGACTAGAGTGAGTGAAAGGTTGATGATGGTGAGAATTGTGATCGGAAATCTCTTGGTGAACGTCATCTAGGGATATTCCCCACAGGTCGGTCGAAGCGATGAAGAGAAGAACATGTTCTGGTGTGCGATGGAGAAGTTGATGGAAAATGTGAAAGATGAGGAAGTTGTGGTTGGAGGAGACTTGAATGGACATGTGGGAAGGAGTCCAGACGGTTTTGAGGGAGTCCATGGCGGTTATGGATATTGTGTGAGAAATGGAGAAGGTGAAAGGATCTTGGAGTTTGCTGATGGAGCTGATTTGTTGATCTGTAATACTCAATTCCAGAAAGCGGATAATAAGCTTATTACATACACGTCAGGTGGGTTGATGACAACCATTGACTACCTGATGGTGCGTCGGCGAGATAGGGGAAACTTCCGGGACACAAAGGTGATCCCAGGGGAGGAGACTGTTTCGCAGCACCACCTGGTTGTCTGCGATATAAGGGTGAAAGGTGCGCGGAGAATTCGGCGGGTGAAGTACCAACCGAGGATGAAGGTGTGGAGGTTGAAAGAGGCGACAGTGAAGGAAGCATTAAGAGAGACTGAGTATGGTTGAAGATGATGTGGTTGAGCTTGAAAGTGGTTGGATGTCAATGAAAGATAGTATATTGGGAGCCGTTGGTGAGGTATGTGGATGGACAAAAGGACCACCGAGGCACTCGGAAACATGGTGGTGGGGTGATGAAGTTGGAAAGACGAATGAAGAGAAGAGGAAGAAGTTCAAGGAATGGCAAAAGGCAAAGGATACGGTGGAAGAAGAGGCAGCACATGAAAGTTATAAGGAAGCCAAGAAGGCTGCAAAGAAAGAGGTTGCAAAAGCGCAGGAGGCCCATAGGAAAATGTTCGGAGAACTCTTGGATTCGGAGGAGGGTAAGAGAGCGGTATTCAGGATTGCAAAGCAGATAGCGAGAGAGAGATTTGATGTGACGGGGGTGAGTTGCTTGAAGGATGAAGTGGGACAAATCGTTGTGGACTCAGATGGAATTAAAGGAAGATGGAAGAGATATATGGAAAGGCTGTTGAATGTAGAAAATGAATGGGATAGCAACATCGAGAGTAACCCGGTTTTAGGACCAGCAGAGAAGATAACTGAGAAGGAAGTTGAGGAAGCTATAAGAGCAATGAAGAGTAGAAAAGCAGGAGGGCCGACGGGAGTTGTGGGAGATATGTTGAAGGCAGCGGGAAGTTGGGGTGTGAAGAGAATGACAGAGATCTGTAATCTGGTGGTGAAAGAAGGCCTCATTCCAGTGGATTGGGAACTGAGTACCCTCGTCCCTCTGTACAAGGGGAAAGGTGACCCTCTGGACTGTGGCTCCTATAGAGCAATAAAGTTATTGGAGCATGGAATGAAGGATTGGAAAGGGTGTTGGAGAAGAGGATAAGGAAGAAGGTAAAGATTGACGAAATGCAGTTTGGATTTATACCAGGAAGAGGAACGACAGATGCAATTTTTATTGTGAGGCAGTTGCAGGAGAAGTACATGGAGAAGAGGAAGAAGTTGTTTTTTGGGTTTGTTGATCTGGAGAAAGCATTTGATGGGGTTCCACGTGAAGTTATGACATGGGCATTGAGGAAGTTAGGAGTGGAGGAATGGTTGATCAGAGTAGTGATGGCCATGTACGAGAGAGCACGCACAGCTGTAAGGACGAAGGATGGGAACAGTGGTGAGTTTGAGGTGAGGGTAGGAGTGCACCAGGGGTCGGTACTAAGTCCACTTCTATTTGTAGTTGTGATGGAGGTGCTGGCTCAGAGGGTAAAGGAGGGTTTACCGTGGGAACTGCTGTATGCAGATGATCTGGTGTTGATTGCAGAGAGTATGGATGGACTGAAGTAGAAGATGAACAAGTGGAAGGAATGTATGGAGGCAAAAGGTTTGAAGGTGAATATCAGAAAGATGAAGGTGATTGCAAGTGGTAAAGCATGTGGTGAGATGGAAAGGACTGGGAAGTGGCCGTGTGCTGTGTGCAGGAAGGGTGTCGGAGTGAACTCCATTCAGTGTACAATGTGTGCTGAATGGGTTCATCGAAAATGTAGTGGGGTGAGAGGGTCATTAACCAGTGTGGGAGCTCCATTCAAGTGTAAGGTGTGCATCGAGCGAGCAGCAGATGAAGGAATTGTTGAGTTGGATCTTGGAGATGGTGTGAAGCTGGAAGGGGTGAAAACATTTTGCTATCTCGGAGACATGCTGAATGGAGAAGGTGGATCAGACTCTTTGACGGTTGCTCGAGTGAGATGTGCATGGAGGAAGTTTCGGGAACTGAGTGGCGTGCTGAGGAAGAGGGGAGTGTCGTTGAAGCTGAAGGGAAAGGTGTATGCTACATGTGTGAGGAGTACGATTATTTATGGGAGTGAGACATGGGTACTGAACATGGAGCAGCAACAAAGGCTGGAAAGGGTGGAAATAAGAATGGTTCGGTGGATGTGTGGAGTATCGTTGATAGAGAGGAAGACAAATGATGACTTGCAGAAGATGATGGGAATCGAGTCTGTGATGGATGTTCTGAAGAGAAACAGGTTGAGATGGTTGGGTCTTGTATTGAGGAAGGATGAAAGTGACTGGGTGAGAGGAGTGTTGGAAATGAGTGTAGTCGGAAGTAGAGGACGGGGAAGACCGAGAAAAACTTGGCTAAATGTGGTGGAAGAGGAAATGTGGGCAAGGGGATTAAGAAGGGGAGATGCAGAAAACAGGGTAAAGTGGAGAAGATTGTCATGGGGCCCGCAAGGCTAACCCCTGCTTTAGCGGGGAAAATGGCCTTTAAATGCTTGTGTGTGTGTGTGTGTGTGTGTGTGTGTGTGTGTGTGTGTGTGTGTGTGTGTGTGTGTGTGTGTGTGTGTGTGTGTGTGTGTGTGTGTGTGAGTGTGTGTGTGTGTGTGTCAATGACATCACATGATGTTTACGTTGGCAAAAACCAGAACACATACAAATTCCTGTGAAACCTCTAATTTTCTTTGAAATTTATTGAATCATACGAGAATATATGTCACGTGTCATGACACGAGGAAAACTTGAAAAACGTACAATTATTTAGATCACAAATTAGAAATTACCGTGATTGACTAATGACGATGACAACAATGACAACAGCAGCAACAATCTTGAGCTGAGTAAGTGAGGCAAGAAAATTCATGCATATATCAACGTTGTTTAATTCATAAGCATCTTCATATCTGGTTGGTTGTCCATCATAATCAAACACGACAAACTCCAGGGTGCCCCACAGAAAACCAGGAAATTTGGTACAGTTTATTTAAAACGAAACAAAGCAAATTTAGACGTAGTGTAAAACAAAGATACACTATATTATATGTTCGTTTATTGATATGGTAAAATACGGCAAAATAAATCTCAAAATCTCAAATTTCCTGGAATTCTGTGGGGCACCATTTAGTACCATTTATATCTCTCACCTTTCAAAACCAGCCGAACATCTGCCATGTTGAACTAATGTGAATGAATCCTAGCTGTATCCCAGAATGTTCAGTAATAAACATGATGTTCTTCGGCGTGGGGGACATTTTGATAAAGAAACATCTTCAGATTTTGAAAACTATATTTTCTGTTTAATTGCAACCTTGTTTGTCATTTTCACTTTTTTCCTTTCAAGATTATCATTCTCAATCACAACCATAACACCCGGATGAAATGGCTTTTGATGGTGAATTATTTGAATTTTACGGTAAACAAGAACGATCGTTGAGCGAATCTCCTGCATTCTCAAACCGAATATTAATGGATTCACAAAGGCTGGTGTAACTACACTCAAAAGATCCAAGATAAAACCAAACGTGGGAAGTCTTATAAATCGCTTCAACACCATCATAACAATAAGTGCAATAAACTGCGCTAAAGATGCAAACAATTGTGTAAAACATGTGTGCAACGCTTTTATATTTGCTTCTGTGGATGATTTACTACATTTACGAACAATACACCAAGTAGAGTACATTGCTGTAAAAGCGGTTAAACCATACACAACATATTGAAAAAATAGAGAATGAATGAGAGAAGGATTAATATTTCCACAAGCTGATCTTGCAACATGTGAAGAAACACAGACTACATCACGAACGACCACAGAGTAGTTGCAGTACCCCATTGTTGTTGGTACTACAACATAGCTTACACTCAACAACAACCCGATTGCCAAAACTACAACAACAAGTTTCACGGTACCACCTTTGTTCACCATCAGAGCCACATAACTGTACGGCCAGAAAATAGCCCAATGTCGGTCAACGTACATTAACCAGGTGGTGAGAGACTGCTGAAACAATGTGCAATGTATACTAAACAACTGAACCAAACACTCATTAAAAGATATTCTTTCACGTGTTGCAATTATTCTGCTGAAGTAGCTTGATATTCCCACAACTCCCCATAAAGTATCAGCGAGCGATGATAAAGCAATGTACAAGAGCATGGGTGAATGTAATCTACGATAAAAACAAGCCGCTATGATTGCGGCGTTGAGAGGGATTGAAATACAAATAATGAACGTGAAAACCGACATGATAACTCGCCCGCCGTAATCCAAAGGAATGTCCGAAACATCCAGTTTGACCGTGAGAGGCAAATATCCCACAACGTTTGTGTTCATGTCAACTGAAAAAACATGATGAAAATTGTCATAACTTGTTATATCAAGTTCACAATGATGATTACAATGAAACATTCACTTCGTTAAACATCCATGCATCTCTCACAATTTAATTTGATAACCATATATATTGAGAATGTATCGTGTTTGTTGAGTAAACCCTGAGACATGACTGTAATTTGAAGCTAAAGTTATGTTGGTTTGTCCTGTTCTCTTCCTCTGTAAGCAGAACAATAAACAGGACAGTATAATCAATGTACTCCTTTTGCCAACCTCAGAAGGATGACAGGCAGAGTCAACCCCACCTGGTTATAATTCAACAGGGAAGTGGGATTTTAACTCAGGATCCTCGGATCCCAAGCCCACCACCCCAACCATTAAACCAATACCAGGCATAAATGAGTGCCAGCTTGCTCGTATCCTATGATGCAGTGGCGACCTGTCCAGGAGTGTGCCCTCGAGCCAAGGCGAATGCTTCGGCAACACCAACAAAGACTCCACACAGAGTATGGTCCATACAAATCAAGTAACTAAGTTAGAGGTTACGAGAATTCAAATCAACGAGAAGGGATACCTGGCGAAAAATTAATTACACCCTTTAAGAATAATGCGAATAAATTAATGAAATATCAGCTGCTGTTTTCGTATTCTTTTCTCACCTGTTGCAAATATAGCGAAACGCAGTGTATATTCAGATGTTTTGTTTGATAGGGCGATATATTGCTGTTATTTGACTAAAATGGAAAAGTTAAAAAACAAGTATTGAATACAGCAAACGTTTTTTGAATTCAATCAACAGGAGAAACTTGATTGAATGATACTCGCCATTATTAAAAGGCAAGATGAAGATGGAGGAAGAGATTTTGTGTTAATGTAAATTGAAACTGACCCATCTATCTTCACCTTACTCAACTATTTCACACTGATTGCAGCCTTATTCGACAATGTCATACTGTTTGCAGATTGGGCTTGATTATTGGTATCCCCGTAGGACAATCTTTGCCGGCCGAATGGACGCAGGCAGGGATGGATGCAGACAAGTCAAGATTGTGCTCCTATTATATTATAGATTATAATGGACTATAGATGAAATACACAATCCTAGCAAATATGCTTCAAGCTCATACAATCGCAACATTCTCAAATATATAATCATGGCATTAATACCACCTGTAATATGTTCAATTGAGCAAAGTCAGCAAAAACACATGGATCCATTGCAATGGCATATACATATGTTATGCACGATTCCAGCATTCCGACGATATTTATTCTGTGCACTGCCTTCTTGGGATACACACGTCACATTTATACATAACACACGACGAAGTAAGATTCTATGAGATGCACCAATCTATCGAACTCTACTATGAGATGCACTCTACTTTTTGTGCACAATCACTTACTTGTATAGTATCCAGAAACTTTCGGTCTTCATGAATATGTTTGATCCGATTCTCTGTTATATATACGCTAAGCACAATTCCAAAGAGAGACCTTGGGCCAGAGGGAGTCTGAGATTTTGGCCAAATTAGGACTGTCTTCTTTGATTGTTGATTGTTCAATACAGTGGAAACACCAGCAGGGCACTCAATGGAGCACATACCTCCACCCCAGAATGCCTGATCTCGGAGAGCATATTTGGCCCAATACATTTTTGAACTATCATACTATATGTCATTTTCGAGCCCTATCTCTCAATCGTGAAAAATCACTTTCAAATTCTAGTAGTTGGATCCGGATGCGGATCATCACCAAAATCGAAACAATTCGTCGAGGGGAAACAACCAACATGCCCACCATGTTTCTTCCAAATCCTTCCACAACTTTTCGAGATATTCTGTTACAAAAACAAACAGACAGAAAGGGTTGAAAACATAACCTCCTTCACCTTCGGTGGCGAGGTAATGAAAAAAATACTCCGTTTGGTGCTCTCATCTAAACTCGTGGAACATGATTCTTGGAACCCAGGTTCCAATTCCCTATACAGTACTATCTGTTCCAACAGAAATGCCCTGAATCAAAATAGGCCTTCAATAAAGTTGAGATACCAAAACTAAAGTAAGAACACAACATTCAAAGGACCATTAATGCTTTGGCGAAATTTTGATTCACTCAAACACAAACAAAGTGTATGCTCATTCACATTAAAGGGGGAATGAGTTGAGAACCGAATGAAAACACACATCACAAGAAAGGCACTTGGTAGGGCACATACCTCTGATACGCAATGCCAGATCCACGAGAACATATCGAGTCCAATACATTTTTGAAATATCATGCTATATATCGTTTTTGTCCCAATCTCTCAATGGTGAAAAATTACTTTAGCAATTTAATAACTTGTATCCATATGCAGATTCTGCTCTTCACCAACATGGAATCATTTCTTCGTTGTCACACACCAAATTTGTCCACATGCCTGGTGTTGGCTTAATGGTTCGGGTCGTGGGCTTGGGATCTCAGGATCCTGAGTTCAAATAATTCACCATTTGAATTCAGTGACCTGAAATATACATCCTCTTCAAATTTCAATCAGATGAAAACTGAGGATTTGAGAAATCCCACCTTCGTTGTTGACCTTGAACCTATGTTGACCTTTTGACCTCAAAAACAAGAGGCTTCTTCCTTATGACAAACTCTACCATGTGGTGAAGTTTCGTGAAGATCGGTTTGAAATTGTGACCTGCAGGCAATAAACAGACAGACAGACAGACGGACAGAAAAAACAACAAAATTGACCGACCAATTGAAAAGAAAAATCTTCGATTTTGCAAGGAACGAACAAACAACCAAGAAGAAGACGTCATGCAGAGTATGATACTTGCAAAATCCCTCAAACAAATTTGACCGAAAAAAAAGTAATTGGTGGTTGAATTCAAAGATCAAATATGTAACTCCTCTTCAGATTTCAAGTCAATTGGATGAATATTGACAATTTTGGAGTTTTCCCTCTGTTGAACTTTTGGCTTATGTTGACCTCAAAAATCATTGGTGGTTGAATTAGTTGACCTGATATGCAAATCCTCTTCAAATTTCAAGTGAATGGAATGAAAATTGAGGATTTCAGTATTCTCACCTTTGGTGATGACCTTTGGATTATGTTGGCCTCAAAAATAATTGGCTGGTTGGATTCAGTGACCTGAAATAGTTACGGATTTGGAAGCCTTTTGCACACAGACAGTCAGCGGTCCCTGTAGCTCAGTTATCTCGATAAGTATGTGTTTATAGTTCAGATCCTGTCCCTATGTTTAATAGGTGATTAAGTGTATGTGCGCTGCGAGTTATTTTGTAGTTAGTTTTTTATATCCAACAACAACAATACCACCTGCTTCGTTCCGCCAACCAACCAAGCCTTCGCACACCGACTCCATTGCCCACATGTTTTGGGCTGAAGGCGTGGGCGGAGCCTCCATCACCTCAGATCAAGGCTCGGCTCCGAAGAAGAGCATGGAGCGTTTCCTCCAACCAATGAGAAGCCAGAATACCAGTACTCACTTCGGCAGTACATATGCAAAAATTGAAACAACCCTCCCCGAACCAGCTCATCTCGATCAGACCACACAAGGTGGAAAGGTGCCCGACCGAACTCTTACCCTCAGCTCGCCTTCCCTCCCGAGCTGAAGGGTCAAATAAAGACCAACCGGCACCATTTCTTTTGTGTGTGTGTGTGTGTGTGTGTGTGTGTGTGTGTGTGTGTGTGTGTGTGTGTGTGTGTGTGTGTGTGTGTGTGTGTGTGTGTGTGTGTGTGTGTGTGTGTGTGTGTCTGTGGCGCTCTTCCTGTAAGTAGAGACTGTTGAGTTCCTGTGTTCATTGTAAATTGCATTTCGTTTATTCGGATAACTCTGCTCATTGTCACCCTCTCCCCATCATAAATAAATCCCTGTTAACTGTACCAGCACGTTGCCTGTTGTATCTTCCATTGACCCAGCACGGTGCCATCTTGAGAAGTAGTAAGGCTGTTTGTGCCGTAAGTTGTCATTGTGGATCTGGTAACTCCCGCTCGGTTACGCCGGACCAGAGTCGGTACATGCGACTCGGTTCGGACAGAGTCGGCCGAGGGTGTAGCTTCCCCGGTAGCGAGAAAACGTGAGTACTTCGGTAAATTGGAATAGACAAGTGGACCCTACCTCACGCCGTCGAAATATTGGCGACCACTGTCCTTTAAGTGACCCGTCAACTCCGGAGTTATCTGGGGTAACGACCTTTCCTTTCCGGTTTTTGGTGGGAGACTGCCCAAATGCTCCGTCTGGCGGTCGTCCTCACCACCGAACCCCGGTTGGTTTCAGGAACGGGTTCGAACCCCTCCGCCTCCAGAGAAATTCAAGGGACACGGATCAGGGGTGCGCGGAGAAAATCCCCCCCCCCCGATCCCTCCAAAGTAAGAGTGTAAATTGTTCTCAGGACGCACCATGGAGGGCCAACACAGGCTGGAGCAGGTGGGTTCAGACCTAAGTTTAAGGGAATCCATGGTCCAGGATCACACCCCAATGCAGGAAGACATTTCCCCACAGCCAAACCCAAAGGTTGATCTCACAATCGCCTGGAAACACAAACGCAAACTTAATATCATAAGTCACCGAAATAAATGCACACTTTCAGCTGGTATAGGCCCAGTCACACCTTGACGTTTTAGCTAGGAATGGCAACGTTTAAAAATGCACGTAAAACGTTGGCATATACAAGTTTTGAGTTTTTTTTTTTAAGTTTTGGTCGTATTCATAACGTGTTGGTCATATGCATAACGTATTAGTAATGGGCACAGAACGTTTCTTTGTGTTAAAAATAACTTATACCAACGAATGTTTAGACTGTTGTCGGCGTTCACAACCTATGCCCAACGATAGTTTAACTTAGCCATAGCGCGCTGCACGTATCACCGACGAACTCGTGGCGTTCTCTGTTAAAAACCTGCCGCACGCAGATTTAAATCATAACCGCCTGAAAATTGGAAGTGTCAACATCGCAGTCACACCTTGACGATTTCGCCAGCGTATGCCGACCTATGAAAAATGTGTCTAAAACGCTGGGACTCGTCGAATACGTATGGGTACGTTGAGTATACGTTAGGAGCACGATGAAAAACAATGAAGTATGCTGGCATATTACGTGGTACGTCTTGTATGTCGTGAAATTTCAAGCATGCTGAAAATTTTACGACATACTCGACGTATGGCTCACAAGTTCCGCATACGCTGGCATAAGTTCTCGGCACGCTCCGCAATCGTTTACACACGTCGGCCACACGTTACTTGTAAGTTACTCATAAGTCGAAACACATCGAGGTAATGTTTAGCATACCCGAAACTTAATTTTTAACCGACGATTAACGTGCTTTGAACCTATTAGTAGCGAGCTTTGAACCTATGAATAGCGTGCTTTGAACCTAAGTGTAACGTATCTCAAACGCACATTGGCGTATGTAGACGAATTTGATGTCGATGTTATGAGTAGTAGTAGTAGTTCGAGAGAATTTAGTGATGTCGATGTTATTAGTAGTAGTCGTAGTTCGAGAGAATTTAGTGTTTTCCATGTTAGTCATCGTAGTATTGGTATGAGTAGTAGCAGTAGTAGAAGGAGTAGTAGTTCGAGAGAATTTAGTGATATCGATGTTATTAGTAGTAGTAGTAGTTCGAGAGAATTTAGTGATGTCGATGTTGGTAGTAGTAGTAGTTCGAGAGAATTTAGTGTTTTCCAAGTTAGTCGTAGTAGTATTAGTATGAGTAGTAGCAGTAGTAGAAACAGTCGTAGTTCGAGAGAATTTACTGATGTCGATGTTGGTAGTAGTAGTAGTAGTAGTAGTAGTAGTAGTAGTAGTAGTAGTAGTAGTAGTGTAGTAGTAGTACTTTCAAGTTACGTGTTGCAAAGTGTGAACAACGTTCGTGCAGCATGCTTAAAAAACGTTACTCAGAGGTTAGAAATAAGTTTCGGGTACGATAAACATTACCTCGAAGTGTTTTGACTTATGAGTTACTTACAAGTGACGTGCTTCAACGTGTGTCAATGATCGCATAACGTGCCTACAACCAATGGGCAGCATAGCGGAACGTGTGAGTCATACGCCGACATACGTCGTAAAATTTCGAGCATGAAAAAATTCGAGGAAAACCCAAAAGTTCAAGGTTTAAAGCCAGCGTACTACCACTTATGGCAGTGTTTTTCAGCGTGGTCTTAACATATACAAAACGTGCCCATAACGTATTTGACATGTACCAGCGTTTTACACAAATTTTCAAAATTCGGCATAAGCTGGCTAAAACGTCAAGGTGTGATTGGGCCTTAAGGCCCGGTCACACCTTGACGTTTTCGCCAACTTATGCCGATTTTTGAAGTTTTTTTTCTAAAACGCTGGCACACGTTGAATACGTTATGGGTAAGTTTTGATAACATTGAGAGCACGCTGAAAAACACTGCCATACGTCGTTGTACGTTGGCTTTATACGTTGTACTTTTTGGTTGTCTTCAAATTTTTTCATGCTTGAACTTTCACGACGTATGCCGGCGTATGATTCATACGTTCCGCTACGCTGGCCACAGCTTGTATGCACGGTCTGCGATCGTTGACAGACGTCAACACATGCTACTTGTAAGTTAATCATAAGTTGAGACACGCCGACGTAATGTTTAGCGTACCCGAAACTTATTTCTAACCTATGATTAACGTGTTGTTGGCACGTTACGCGATCGTTGCCACACATCGACAGACGTTACTTTTAAGTTACTCATAGGCTGAAAGACGTCGGTATAATGGATCGTCCTTGCGTCAGAGTCTATGGCCACGGCCAGGACACTTAGTTGCAGCATTCTTCAAACTTTTCTTCGGCATGACGAGGATGTTCACACTTCGATGTCGAGCTTGGCTATGATTCCAATTGTCCATCGGCAGCGTCTATTTAAAATAGTCGAGTTTGAGCGTTTTAACACGTTCAGAAGAAACGCTTCAAATTTCCAAACCCCAGCGTCAAAAAACAAAGGCGAGTGACAGCAATTTAAATCGTTCATTGTAAACAATGAAAATAGTTGAGTGGTACCGTTGAAAAGTCGTTGAGTGTTAAAAAATCTAGTTGTTGAGCGCAAGCGTCTACTTTCAATAGTGGGGTTTGAGCGATTTAGCAAGTTCAATAGAAACGATTAAAATTTCCGAGCGCCAGCGTCAAAAAACAAAGGCGAGTGACAGCAATTTAAATCGTTCATTGTAAACAATGAAAATCGCTGAGTGGTACTGTTTAAAAGTCGTTAAGTGTAAAAAAAATCTAATTGTTGAGCGCAAGCGTCTACTTTCAATAGTGGAGTTGCAGCCATTTAAATCGTTGAGTTTATCATTCAAATCGTTAAATCGTTAAACGCAAGGACGATCCATCATAACCCACACCCTCCCCCTCACACTCACCTACTACTGCCAACATGAACAAACTACTACTAATACTAATACTAATACTGATACTGATACTGATACTGTTACTGCTGACATGGACATCGACTCAAAAAGGACTCGAAAACACTGTTGGGTTCCCCTTTTATGAGCAGCATTTTTATATACCAATTCCCAAAACCGCTGGGAACACGTCTTTATATGGCAGTTGTAAGCTAGAAACACGTTCATTTATTTTTTATGTGGACCGGAAGACGTCATTGGAATACGTCTACATACATCGATGTGTGTTGGGACTACGTAAAGAATTGGTTCAAAGCACGTCAAACATAAGTTAGAAATAAGTTTCGCGTAAAAAAGACATTACCGCGACGTGTTTCGACTTATGAGTAGCTTATAAGTAGCCTTTGTGGATGTGTGTAAGCGTCCACATATCGGGTGTAAAACTTATCCCCATCGCATGCGGAACGTGTGTCATATGCCGAGTACGTCGTAAAATTTTGAACATGTTTAAAATTTATTGACGTACTCTACTTACTATGACATATGATAGCGTACTTTAGCGTTCTACTCACGTATACCAAACTTACTCATACCGTATTTGACGTGCCCCCAACGTTTTAGACACATTTTTCTTAGGTCGGCATACGCTGGCAAGATCGCCAAGGTGTGACCGCGATGTTGTCACTTCCATTTCTACGGCAGTTATGATTCGAATCGTTGTGCGTCAGCCTTTTAATAGGCTACGTCACGACATCGTCGGCGATGCGTGCAACACGCTATGCCTAAGTTAGACTATCGTTGGGCATAGGTTGTGTTGGCCAACAACAGGTTCAGCATTCGTTGGTATAAGTTATCTATAACACAACGAAACGTTCTGTGTCCATTACTAATATGTTATGCATACGACCAACTCGTTATGAATACGTCCGAAAAAAAACCATCAAAAGTTCAACGTCAGGCAGCGTTTTACATACATTTTAATACGTTGCCATCGCTGGCTAAAACGTCAAGGTGTGACCGGGCCTTTAAGCAGAGTTCAGGTCAGGTCAGGTATCTTGGTCAGAGTCCAAGTCACACATCCACAGAGCAAGACGAGAAACACCAATGACCTGAAGACTCGGAATTTCCTCCTCCTACACAGATCCCGCCAACGCCACACCCCATAATCCAGTGAATCCATGACTCCTCATTCAGCACCTCGAGGGCCCCCAAAAGGATATCTAGAGTCTACGCATTGATGACTGCATCATCTGCCAAATCAAGGTCAGAGATCCTGGCATTTCCAAACGATGCACCGCAGCTTGATCTCTCCGACATCCTCCCCAGAATCTAGTCCATACAAGCGCTGGAAAGTATGTGGGGCATTATACCCCCCGACAAAGTCCAGTAACAACTGGAAATAAGTTGAAGATGGTATCACCACATCTCACAGCACTCTCAGTACCAGAGTTTAGCTTAGACATAAGATCAATCAATTTTGCTGGTACACCACAAAGACCAAGAATCCACCAGAGTGCTTCCTCATTTATTGAATCGAACACTTTGCAGAGATCAACATAGGCTGCAAGCAGCCCCTGCCTGAACTTCCATCTGTGTTCACTGAGGACTAGAAAGGCAAGGATACGGTCAATCGTTGACCCCTTTGGTGTTAAGCCTGATTGCTCTTGGTGCTGTTGTTCAAGCAGATGGTGGTGAACCCCATCAATAGTTTTCTGAGCAAAGACCTTGCCCTGCACTGAGAGCAGTCACCCATCGGTAGTTATTGCAGTCCTGGCGATAACCCTTCCCTTTCCAGAGAGGGACAACAAGGTCCCCCTTCCAGTCAATTGGGATGATACCTGCGTTCCAGGCAGAGCACAAAACTACGTGCAACGACATGATTTCAGCATTTCCACCAGCCTTGAGAAGTTCATCATGGATGCCACAGATCCCAGGAGCTTTACTCATTTCATCCTTTTCACCGCAACCTGAGTTTCCACAAACAAAGTTCGAATGCAGTTGATTTTGAAGGTCAGCAATATTGATAGTAACACCAACGACATCCAACTCAACAGCTGTTGGATCAGCCTGATACAGCCGCTCAAAGTAACCGGCCCAGCGGGCCTTCACTTCGGACTCCTAGCTCAAGAGCCCACGACCCTCTGCTCTCATTGCAGTCCACTGAGGGACGGGCTTTACTTGGGGAAACGCAAAGTGCAAATTCCCCTGAAAGCAGGATGAGATTCACTTGACCACAGGTGATGCTCTACTCTCTCAAAGATTCCTCGCACATAGGCCTCCTTTTCCACCCTCAGCACACGTACAGTTTTACGCCTCAATTCCCTGATCAGCTCAGCTCTGCCATTCAGCCTGGCACTGCGAATCTGGTCAATTTATCCAGACCCCCCCTCAAATCCCCACTCAGCCTGTTCGCAAACTCCTCAGCTACCCTTTCATCCTTTAGCTTGCCAACATCCAGCCAAGGCTGGGATGGTACCATTCTCTCAGATTAACACAGCAAGCCCTCAGCTGGTGATGGTACCAAGTTGAGGCAAGTTAAGAAAAGGACTCAGCAAGCCAAAAAGAGTATGAGAAGGGTATGGCTAAGAATATTCTGGTATTTTTTATCGTCAAGTTGCCATGAAATGCATTTACATAACCAACTGTGCACTTCAGTCTGACTCATGTTTTCAACGTTTTCTGTCTCTTTTCACTCTGTATTTTCAAAATATGGTGAAGGCCACCCTGGTACCATTGGGCCATTTGATATATTCAAGATTTCCCCCAAGTTTGCTGCTATTTGATGGAAATATACATAAATTGTGATCGTTTCCGTGTTATACCAGCTGAAAATGTGCATTTATTTAGGTTACTTATTATATAAAGTTTGCGTTTGTGTTTCCAGGCGATTGTGGGAGCAACCTTTGCGTTTGGCTGTGGGGAAATGTCTTCCTGCATGGGGGTGTGATCCTGGACCATGGATTCCCTTAAATTTAGGTCTGAACCCACCTGCTCCAGCCTGTCTTCGCCCTCCATGGTGCGTCCTGAGAACAATTTACACTCTTACTTTGGAGGGACCGGGGGGGGGGAGGGGATTTTCTCCGTGCACCCCTGATCCGTGTCCCGTGAATTTCTCTGGAGGTGGAGGGGTTCGAACCGGCTCCTGAAACCAATTTGTCATGGGCCGGGGTTCGGTGGCAAGGATGACCACCAGATGGAGCAGTTGGGCAGTCTCCCACCAAAAATCGGAATGGAAAGGTCGTTACCCCAGATAACTCTGGAGTCGACGGGTCACTTAAAGGACAGAGGTCGCCAATATTTCGACCGTGTGAGGAAGGGTCCACTTGTCTATTCCAATTTACCGAAGTACTCACGTTTTCTCGCTACCGGGGAATCTACACCCTCGGCCGACTCTGTGCGAACCGAGTCGCATTTACCGACTCTGGTCCGGCATAACCGAGCGGGAGTTACTAGATCCACAATGACAACTTACGGCACAAACGGCCTTAGTACTTATCAAGCCCGCACCGTGCTGGGTCAATGGAAGAAACGACAGGCAACGTGCTGGTACATTTAACAGGGATTTATTTATGATGAGGAGAGGGTGACAAAGAGCAGAGTTATCCAAATTAAAGAAAGGCAATTTACAATGAACACAGGAACTCAACAGTCTCTACTTTCAGGAAGGGCGCCACACACACACACACACACACACACACACACACACACACACACACACACACACACACACACACACACACACACACACACACACACCCAAAAGAAATGGGGCCGGATGGTCTTTATTTGACCCTTCAGCTCCGCAGGTAAGGCGAGCTGAGGGTAATAGTTCGGTCGGGCACCTTTCCACCTCGTGTGGTGTGGTCGAGATGAGCTGGTTAGGGGAGGGTTGTTTCGATTTTTGCATATGTACTGCCAAAGTGAGTACTGGTATTCTGGCTTCCCATTGGCTGGAGGATACGCTCCATGCTCTTCTTCGGAGCCGAGCCTTGATCTGAGGCGATTGAGACTCCGCCCACGCATTCAGCCAAAAACACGTGGGAAATGGAGTCGGAGTGCGAAGGCTTGGTTGGTTGGCGGAACGAAGCAGGTGGTATTGTTTTTGTTTGTTATAAAAAAAAACTAACTCCAAAATAGCTCGCAGCGCAGATACACTTAATCACCCATTAAACATAGGGACGGGATCGGAACGATAAACACATACTTATCGAGATAACTGAGCAACAGGGACCGCTGACTGTCTGTGTGCAAAAGGCTTCCAAAATCCGTAACTATTTCAGGTCACTGAATCCAACCAGCCAATTCTTTTTGAGGCCAACATAATCCAAAGGTCATCACTAAAGGTGAGATTACTGAAATGCTCAATTTTCATTCCATTCACTTGAAATTTGAAGAGGATTTGCATATCAGGTCAACTCATTCAACCACCAATGATTTTTGAGGTCAACATAAGCCAAAAGGTCAACTGAGGGAAAATTCCAAAATTATCAATATTCATCAAATTGACTTGAAATTTGAAGAGGAGTTACATATTTGGTCTTTGAATTAAACCACCAATTAATTTTTAGGTCAAAATTTTTAATGGATTTTGCAAGTATCATACTCTGCATGACGTCTTCTTTGTGTTTGTTTGTTCGTTCCTTGCAAAATCGAAGATTTTTCTTTTCAATTAGTCCATCAAATTTGTTATTTTTTCTGTCTGTCTGTCTGTCTCTTTATTGCCTGCAGGTCACAATTTCAAACCGATCTTCACGAAACTTCACCACATGGTAGAGTTTGTCATAAGGAAGAAGCTTCTTGTTTTTGAGGTCAAAAGGTCAACATAGGTTCAAGGTCAACAACTAAGGTGGGATTTCTCAAATCCTCAATTTACATCTGATTGAAATTTGAAGAGGATGTATATTTCAGGTCACTGAATTCAACTGGTGAATTATTTGAACTCAGGATCCTGGGATCCTAAGCCCACGACCCTAACTATTATGCCAACACCAGGCATGTGGACAAGTTTGGTGTATGACAAGGAAGAAATGATTCCATTTGGAGAAGATCAGAATCTGGATCTGGATACAAGTTATTTAATTGCAAAAGTAATTTTTCACCATTGAGAGATTGGGACAAAAACGATATATAGCATGATATTTCAAAAATGTATTGGGCTTGATATGTTCTCGTGGATCTTGCATTGCATAGCAGAGGGATGTGCCCTACCAAGTGCCTTTCTTATTGATCTGGGTTTTCATTTGGTTCTCAACTCATTCCCCCTTTAATTAGAATGAGCATACACTTTGTTTGTATTTGAGTGAATCAAAATTTCGCCAAAGCATTAATGGTCCTTTAAATGTTGTGTTCTTATGTAGTTTTGGTATCTCAACTCGATTGAAGGCCTATTTTGATTCATGGCATTCCTGTTGGAACAGATAGTACGATATAGGGAATTTGAACCTGGGTTCCAATAATCATGTTCCACGAGTTTCGATGAGAGCACTAAACGGAATATATTTTTCATTACCTCGCCACCGAAGGTGAAGGAGGTTATGTTTTCACCCCTTTGTGTCTGTTTGTTTGTGTACAGGATATCTCTAAAAGTTGTGGATGGATTGGACGAAACATGGTGGGCATGTTGGTTGTTTCCCCTCAACAAATTGTTTCTATTTTGGTGAAGATCCGTATCCGGATCCAACTACGAGAATTTTAAAGTGATTTTTCACCATTGAGAGATAGGGTTCAAAAACGATATATAGTATGATAGTTCAAAGATGTATTGGGCCAGATATGCTCTCTTGGATCAGCCATTCTAGGGTGGAGGTATGTGCTTTACTGAGTGCCCTTCTGCTGTTTCCACTGTATTTAACAATCAACAATCAAAGAAGACAGTCCTAATTTGGCCAAAATCTCAGAATCCCTCTGGCCCAAGGTCTCTCTTTGGAATTGTGCTTAGCGTATATATAACAGAGAATTGGATCAAACATATTCATGAAGACCGAAAGTTTCTGGATACTATACAAGTAAGTGATTGTGCACATAAAGTAGAGTGCATCTCATAGTAGAGTTCGATAGATTGGTGCATCTCATAGAATCTTACTTCGTCTTGTGTTATGTATAAATGTGATGTGTGTATCCCAAGAAGGGAGTGCACAGAATAAATATCGTTGGAATGCTGGAATCGTGCATAACACATGTTTATGCCATTGCAATGGATCCATGTGTTTTTGCTGACTTTGCTCAATTTAATATATTAAACACATGTACAGGTGGTATTTATGCCGTGATTATATATTTGAGAATGTTGCGATTGTATGAGCTTGAAGCCTATTTGCTACGTTTGTGTATTTCATCTATAATCTATAATAATCTATAATATAATGGGAGCACAATGCTTGCTTGTCTGCATCCATCCCTGCCTGCGTCCATTCGGCCGGCAAAGAGTGTCCGACAGGGGATACCAATAATCAAGCCCAATCTGCGAACAGTATGACATTGTTGAATAAGGCTGCAATTAGTGTGAAATAGTTGAGTAAGGTGACGATAGATGAGTCAGTTTCAATTTACATTGACACAAAATCTCTTCCTCCATCTTCTTCTTGCCTTTTAATAATGGCGAGTCTCATTCAATCAAGTTTCTCCTGTCGATTGAATTCAGGAAACGTTTGCTGTATTCAATACTTGTTTTTCAACTTTTCCATTTTATTCAAATAACAGCAATATATCGCACTATCAAACAGTACATCTGAATATACATTGCCTTTCGCTATACTTGCAACACAGGTGAGAAAAGAAACAGCAGCTGATATTTCATTAATTTATTCGCATTATTCTTAAAGGGTGAAATTAAATTTTCGCCAGGTACCCCTTCCAGTTGATTTGAATTCTCGTAACCTCTAACTTTGTCACTTGATTTGTATGGACCATACTCTGTGTAGAGTCTTTCGTGTTGCCGAAGCATTCGCCTTAGCTATTGGGCACACTCCTGGACAGGTCGCCACTGCATCATAGGATCCGAGCAAGCTGGCACTCATTTCTGCCAGGTGTCGGTTTAATGGTTGGGGTGGTGGGCTTGGTATCCGATGATCCTGAGTTCAAGTCCCACTTCACTGTTGAATTATAACCAGGTGGGTTTGTCTCCGCATGTCATCCTTCTGAGGTTGGCAAAATGAGTACCTTGATGGCACTGTCCTGTTTCTTGTCCTGCTTCCAGAGGAAGAGAACAGGACAAACCAACATAACTTTAGCTTCAAATTCCAAAGTCTTGTCTCAGTGTTTATTCACCAAACACTACACATTGTCAATATATATGGCTATCAAATTAAATTGTGAGATGTGCATGGATGTTTATCGAAGTAAATGTTGCATTGTAATCATCATTGTGATCTTGATATTACAAAAGTTATAACAGTTTTCATAATGTCTTTTCAGGAGACATGAACACAAACGTTGTGGGATATTTGCCTCTCACTGTCACACTGGATGTTTCGGACATTCCTTTGGATTACGGCGGGCGAGTTATCATGTCGGTTTTCACGTTTATTATGTGTATTTCAATCCCTCTCAATGCCGCAATCATAGCGGCTTGTTTTTATCGTAGATTACATTCACCCATGCTCTTGTACATTGCTTTATCGTCGCTCGCTGACACTTTATGGGGAGTTGTGGGAATATCAAGCTTCTTCAGCAGAATAATTGCAACACGTAAAATAATATCGTTTAATGAGTGTTTGGTTCAGTTGTTTTTTATACATTGCACATTGTTTCAGCAGTCTCTCACCACCTGGTTAATGTACGTTGACCGACATTGGGCTATTTTCTGGCCGTACAGTTATGTGGCTCTGATGGTGAACAAAGGTGGTACTGTGAAACTTGTTGTTGTAGTTTTGACAATCGGGTTGTTGTTGAGTGTAAGCTATGTTGTTGTACCAATAACAATGGGGTACTGCAACTACTCTGTGGTCGTTCGTGATGTAGTCTGTGTTTCTTCACATGTTGCAAGATCAGCTTGTGGAAATATTAATCCTTCTCTCATTCATTCTCTATTTTTTCAATATGTTGTGTTTGGTTTCACCGGTTTTACAGCAATGTACTCCACTTGGTGTATTGTTCGTAAATGTAGTAAATCATCCACAGAAGCAAATATAAAAGCGTTGCACACATGTTTTACACAATTGTTTGCATCTTTAGCGCAGTTTATTGCACTTATTGTTATGATGGTGTTGAAGCGATTTGTAAAACTTCCCATGTTTGATTTTATCCTGGCTCTTTTGAGTGCAGTTACACCGGCCTTTGTGAATCCATTAATATTCGGTTTCAGAATGCAGGAGATTCGCTCAACGATCGTTCTTGTTTACCGTAAAATTCAAATAATCCACCATTAAAAGCCATTTCATCCGGGTGTTATGGTTGTGATTGAGAATGATAATCATGAAAGGAAAGAAGTGAAAATAACAAACAAAGTTGCAATTTCACAGAAAATATAGTTTTCAAAATCTGAAGATGTTTCTTTATCAAAATGTCCCCCACGCCAAAGAACATCACATTTATGACGAGACATTCTTGGATACAGCCAGGATTCATTCACATTAGTTAACTATGGCAGATGTTAGACTGGTTTTGAAAGGTGAGAGAAATATATGGTACTAGTCTACCATGTTTGATAATCATGGACAACCAACCAGATATGAAGATGCTTATGTATGAAACAACATTGATATGTTCCTGGCTTTTCTTGCCTCACTTCCTCAGCTCAATGATGTTGCTGCTGTTGTCATTGTTGTCGTCGTTGTGGAAGAAAATAATTATATTAATGGACTCTAAATTGTAATTGGTGCTGGTGTTTTATAAATTTAATTTTTTGCTATAAATCGAATTGGCTGTCAGTGATGTTTTTCCTTTAGCCAAGAGTCTTTGACCTATATGTTGATAAACGGAATCTCTTGCTATGGACAAAGTGACCTGGTTGATAACAGTAACTTTTGTTATGATTACATCATTTGCTTTCCACGTCGAAGACACGTATTGCAGTTGGAGTTCTTTGTTTAAGGTTTGACTGCCCCCTCCACTCTCCCATGATAGCATTATAAATTCGAGGAAATGTAATCCCGTTTTTGTGCAAATCATTGAAGATGTCTCACCATCTCGGTGACTTGTGCTCCTTGGAACTAGCCAAGTACCAAGTATAATAAAACTCTCTGATGTGATGTACTTTCTCGTTGTGGTAGTGAATTAATCGGTGTCTTTCATTTGAGTAACACGAGTTACATCGAGTCGGTTAAATGGTTAACTAAAAGTAATAAAGCTAATAAAACGTTAAGAAATAAATTCCACAACAAATGGGGGCTCGTCCGGGATGTACTAACTCCCTGGAGGCGGTCTATGGATGGCAATTGCTTGAGCATGGGAAGCGGAGAGCGTTCGCCCTTTCCCTCTGATGACGGGGCTGTCCTTATCGGGTAACATACATCGAGAACAAAGGAAAGTACATGCCAGAGAATTTTATTGATAGGCCTGAGGGGATCCTTTGAGAGGTTCCGCCGCGGTTCGGGTCTGCTTCAGCCTGAGGCTGAATAGAGATCGTGATCTCTGGACGGGAAGCTAGAGTCTTCGCAGTACCTTGAGCAAGTTCGGTACTTGGCTCACTGGGCTGTACTGGGTACAGAGAATAACATAAGAGAAGGGTTTGATTCCCATCTCGCTGTGTGATTGTGTGGATTGAATCAATGTGGTTCAAACGATAGGTATTATAGTTGTTTTAGAAAAGTGCTATCCAGCATTTAGAGCATTATTGCATTTTGTGTTTTGTTGTATTTTTGAGCATTGACGGATTATATGGTATTTGTGACCTGTTTGCAAGATGGGAAATACAGGTGGGAAAAAGTAATGACATTGGGTATAACGAAGCGACATGCCACAGACCGCGCAAAGGACATGCGAGAGGTAGATGTTTGACAAATATGGACCTGATTCTGTGAGAGACAGACAGACAGACAGACAGAGACAGAGACAGACAGAGAGACAGAGAGAGAGGCTGAAGAGCAGCGGCTGAGAGGCCGATGAGCAGCGAGTGAGAGAGGCTGAGATAGGTCTCCTCTTGGTGGCAATGTCGGAGTGTAGACCCGATAAAAAAAGGCCACGGAGGATGCGACGGATGGAAATTAAGAGGTCTGGAGACGTGCAAGTAATATTTCCGAGCCAGGTAAATGGGCGAGGTAAACGAGCAAGGACAATGGTGAAGTGTGAAATAGGTAAGAGTTACCTGTTTGTATTTCTGGTTAACTTGCTGTGAAGCTGTTGTATTGTATTGTGTGGAGGCGTTACGGATTTGTAAATGCAATGATTTTCACGAAACCTTTTGTCGGGTGCAGGAAACGATTGACCGGCTGGGAGCGTGGCTGGAGATTTGCTTTGATCTGCATGTGTTGCTGAGTGAGTGGAGAAATGGAACTTGTGCGAATCTAATAGATTTTACTGCAATGAAATGTGCTCTATTGGGATTTTGGCGATATTTTTAACAACTAAAGAAACTTCAGGCAGAGAGTTAAAGCAGCCTGGCTGTTCGTGGTTTGGTGCTGGTAATGCCAAGGTCGCGAGAGTGTGTGTGTGTCTGTGTGTGTGTGTGTGTGTGTGTGTGTGTGTGTGTGTGTGTGTGTGTGTGTGTGTGTGTGTGTGTGTGTGTGTGTGTGTGTGTGTTCAATCGGTGGGGGTCTGAATTGGAAGCGATTGTGAGCTCGATGGGGAATTGGAGATTGCTGGACGATGTGATACATGAATGTCTTGTTCGAAATTATATTGCAGTAGATAAAGCGTGAAGAGAGATGGACATTCATAGGGTAATATGGGATGGTTGTGGACACCTCGGCAAGACAGTCTGGGGACGGACTCGTGCTTTGGTTGAGCTGTGGGAGTCAAATGGATCAAGGCTCGGGTTTTCTCACTGTTTGATAACTTTACATGCTATTTTTTGGTTTTGTGTTGATTACGCGAAGGTCGCGAGCTACACTGTACGGGCCAACCCTCTCCACTGAATCTGTTTAAAGTGAAGTCCATTTCGGGAAGCAAGTGTTGAAGTTTTAGTTAAAAGCCATAGGGATTTTGGATAAATTGTGAAATCACAATTGTGAATGTGGAATATATTCCGAAGGTTTTATTCGTCTGAAAAAGTTGAAGTTGATAGATTTAACATTCGTTCATGTATAATGTATATGTTAAAGACAAATTCCTGTCCAAACAACTGCTGGGAAGGCAATGGCAAACAACCCAATGTAACCCTTTGATCGATTCAGTCAGGGTAAATTCATAAGATTTAATTGGATAGACACTAATACTTTATTTTTAATTTTTGATTTTAAAAGAAAATATTTATTGTCACAATGACAGACCATAAAGCTGTTTAAGCGAAATTGGATAAATAATGCACTTAAAAGGTGGAGTTTTAACCGAGTTGGAGAGAGGAGAAAGAGTGGCCAATCAGGAGAAAGAGGGCAAATCTCCCATGCCTTCCCCATGACAGTGATAAAGTTTGGGAAGGTTCAAGATAAATGTGTGGACGGAGTGTTTGAGCTGCAATTTAAAAGATATTCGCCTGATGACAAATTTGACAAATGATTTGACAATTTTTGTCACCTGTTTTAAAAAAAAACAGAGGTTTAAGCTGTATTTATTTGTTTTGATATTTTCTTTGTTTCGGAGTGTTGAGAGCAGTTGAACCATGCAATGTACGATTTCGTCTGATGAAGCTTTGGAAGAACTTCCACTGAAAGATTGGACGATGGGGAGAACCCAGATTTGGGTGATTGGGCATTCAACACGTGATCATGAAACTACCCCCTTCCTGAGGAGATAAGATGAGCAATGGGGGAAAAAAAAGAAAAGAAAAAACCCACTGAGGAGAAGGTTGGATAAGTCAAACTATTGCAAAGCAACGACTTAACGTCGCTGTTGTGTGGTGCCTGCCTGGAGGAATGTCCTTAACCATACTCGCGGATTGCTGCTCTTCAAATACATCATGAACTTGCTGTGGTTGCTTCAATGCACAACGAAGGCCCTGAAGGTCCACACGGCGAGTCCTCTGCAACATGTGTTCAATGGTGTGGGTTGGGGCTCGTGCTGCCACCGCGGCTGCATTCAACGTACACAGCTCATTTGATGAATCAACCTTGATTGCGGAATCTGCTGATACGAGGGCCCAAACTCTGTTGGGGTTGGATCTCTGTTTACCACTCGAGTCCTTTTAAACTTCTTCAACCCAGTGTCGGGCCCAAGCTCCTACCTGCCAAGATCTACCTTCTCTTCAGCTCAAGGAGTGCTTCGACTGTGTTTCCCATTGGGTGCTGCACGATCTACACCCTGACCTGTTTATCTTCTGACTTTGGGTGGCATGTCTTTTCAATGTGTGACAGATGCTGATGAACAGGCCATGAAATAAATGGAAACGCACTCACTCACATGGCTGGGACACTATTGAAATGGTCGTTATCCAGCATTCTTCTGATATGAGTACTCGCTGCCATTGTTGACTGAACTTGTGTAACAGATATCTTTTCTCCTCCAGTAACGTTTATGGTGATCATGTGTAATATAATTATTCTAAATTTTCCTTATAAGGAAAAAGGGGGAATTGTGGAAGAAAATAATTATATTGATGTATTCTAAATTGTAATTGGTGCTGGTGTTTTATAAATTTAATTTTATGCTATAAGTGGAATTGGCTGTCAGTGATGTTTTTCCTTTAGCCAAGCGGAAGGGAAGGGTGGTAAAACGCCACCAAACATCAACATTTTCTTTTTGACCACCAGGTTCTCTATAAAACTGGGCAGGAGCATTTTAAACCCACACTATCTGCCTGCAGGCATGCATGCTCGCACATGCAGTGACCTTTGCACCCCTCCGGTCGGATCACTGTGAATCTGATCCGTGCATGTTTCACTCTGGGGAAGCGGATTTAAGTTCAGAACTAAATCGTCAGTCCTTAACAGTCAACTGAAGCAGAGGGAGAGGAGGGAGATGGGTAGGAGAGAGTGGGGTGGGAGAGATAGGGATGGGAGAGAGAGTGATGGGGGTGGGAGAGCAAGAGGGTGAGAGTGGGAGAGAGAGAGGGATAATGAAGGGAGGGGAAGGGGTGTGAGAGGGGTGAGAGAGAGGGAGAGGAGTGGCAGAGAGAGGGAGGTGGAGGAGTGGGAGAGAGAGAAACGGAGAAAGGCGGCATAGAGAGGGAGGGAGATGGGTGGGAGAGAGAGAGAGAGAGAGAGAGAGAGAGAGAGAGAGAGAGAGAGAGAGAGAGAGAGAGAGAGAGAGAGAGGGGGAAGAGGGGAGAGAGGGGAGTGGAGCATGCGGAGGGTTAGAGGAGAGGGGAGGGATTCTGGCAGATGTGATGACGAGTTTAACATCCATCCGAGAGATGGCACACACATTGATGAATCACCCAACCCTTGAAACACCGGGATGACAGTTTATAACTGGGTCGGGATTCGACCTCAAGCTGGACAGCTTAGAGCGAGCATGCATACCTCTCAGCAATCTTGCCATGATGTGGTGATTCGTCGCTTTGTAACAACTCAAAACTTTTTTTATTCCTCTGTTGAAGAAGTCGCCAGAGGCATAATGTTTTTGGGTTGTCCATTCATCTGTACATATTGTTACGAATTTGGAAACCTATCGCACACAACATTCAGGTCCTATAGATTAGTTATATCGGTAAGTATGTGTTTTATCGATAGCTTCCTTCCCCTTGTCTAATCGGTAAATAAATGTCCATGCACTGTGATTTATTTTATGGTTAGGATTTCGCTTCAGTGGAAAACCTCATCTTCCGCAACGGCATCAACAAAATGAGTGTTGCGTTGCGGCAGTGCTGCAGAGAAACGAACAGGCCCGGAATTCTCCGCGGCTCGAGGGGGGAAGGGTCGGCCCGGCGGAGATGGATAAAAGGGGAGCCAGAAGCTGGTCAGGGAGAACCCTCGCGATCGAGAGACGACAAGCGACCTTCCTGGATAAGGGACCTTCCTCGACAAAGGAGAGCGCAGAGTGGAGGAAAGAGGAGAGAATAAGCAGAGGAACGGAAGAGCATTTCCCGACCTGGACATCCCAGCCTGCTGGAGCGCACGTCCCAAGGAGCCTGTCTTGCCGGTCGTGGTCAACGACGTCCTTCTCCTCCTCACCACAACTGAGAGCTCCAGGAACCCAGTTCCCGCAGGAACCGCAAGGGTTGCCTGCCGGTGTCCGGGTTCGTCTCGCCTCCCGCCGGACCGACCGACTTGAAGACCGCACGAGGTGGACAGGTCCAAGTTCGACACTGGTCTTCAGCCCACTTCGACCAAGTTAGACACTGGTCCAAGTTAGACACTGGTCTTCACCTGTCCCTGTGAGCTGAAGGTCCGAATAAAGACCATTGGTCTGATTCTTTGGGTGTGTGTGCGTTTGTGTGTATGTGGGCCTGTCTGATAAGTAGTGAAATGCATAAGTGTTTTTGCCTGTATTTACGTGTTTAATAATAATATGTCTGGCCTTCCATTCTCATTTTCTCTGTTTTGTCTGCAACCACTCGTCAGATTGACACAAAATTTTCACCATCAGTGTGACTACTCATGCAGATTGTAATAATCATAATTATGTTGTCATAGGTCACATGGTGTGACACCCATGTTGGAAAAACAGAAAAATTTTGGTCTTTTGTATCTTCAAAACTGCTCCATGGAAAAAAATGGCAAATGTGAAGGACTCCCCATAGGAAACAAGTGTGATTTTTTTGATGATGTCACATGTGGCTTCGTTGTGACGTCCTAATTGCATACATCTAACGCTTTATTCAATTAGTATGAAAATTTTTGAGGGTCATCAAGGGCAAAATTTTACAGGGGAAAGAAATTGATGATATCATCAGTCACATGGTTCGGCAGCCATATTGTTTTTAACATAAAAACATTCAAAAATCTTCTTCTCCGAAATGGCTGAACTTATCGATGCAAAACTTTATAGGTATGATCGCCTATCCATGAAGAACAAAAAGTTCTGCAACTTGGACATCATTAGTCACATGGTTTGGCAACTATGATTTTTTTGAAGAATAAACCATGAAATATCATATTCTCCAGAATGTCTTGACAGGTCGAGGGAAAACTTCACCAACATGTTCCCCAAGCCTTGGTGATATTAAAGTGTTCACGAAAAATTAATAGGTCACATGGTCTGGCAGCCATATTGGATTGAATGAAAATCTTCAAGAAATTATTTCTGTTAAGCCTCTTCAATAATCGTCGTGAAATGTCTCAATTAAGACTGTATAATCATAGGGAATATATATATTTTAAAATTTCAACTGGATTGGACACATGGTCTTGCAACCAGAATTATTTCATATCTTGAATCTGGGTTCAGGGATGTCAATCAAACTTTTAAAAACGTTTAAAAACATTATTATCGTGTGTTTAAAAATAAAACAACAATGTATAATGATGGTAAATGTGAGCAGAGGCATATCTGGTGACGTCGTGACATCAGAGAATACCCTTCTGGATTCTTCATTGTAATCATCTCAATAATTTTGCCTTCCTAACTGCAGAAATGTCCCCACGGAGAACCGTGATGCGGTATCATCATCAAAGCTTGAAAAGCGGTCGCCAAATGGCTTAACCACTCAAGGAAGCACTGCAACAAAACGGGTTAAGAAACATTTAAAACGCAACTTTTAATTTTTTATATGTATCTATCTATGCCGAAGTAACTGGTCATATAATGAAAGAAGATCATACAAAAGGGGGAAACGTGGTGCAAAATAATATTGCACATTTTCAGCGAGCCAGCCACCGCCCAATGGACTGCATGACAATGCTGTGCCAAAAGCAGACCAGTGAGTCCTGAACTTTGTTCAAGTCGATCGATATATTCAGAGACAGTACAAATGTTGTAGTATGCTTGCCAGGAGGCTGAATCACTCATGCAAGCACTCCAACTAAACGGTTTAGAAGGAATAGCTGGCTTGGTTAGGGATTAGCAATCACCGATCAGTCATATAAATACCACACACCGGAGATGCCCGGAATGTCAGGCAATCTCCAAATTTGACAATTGAACACTTTTGTTTCGCAATGGGAACTGCTGCTGTAGTCAATAACGAAGCATAAATTTAGAAATTTGGCTGAGATTAATAGATTCTCGAAGTTACGGCATGTGCGCAAATGAAATAAAGCCATGAACACTGGCATCTCCAGGCATTTATAAGCATCACAATGTATCCAGCAATTCATAGGTACTATGATCAGGCATTCAATGATTTGAGTGAAGAAAGTGGAAAATTTTTTTATTCATGAACAAAGCATTGCAGCCTATTCCAAATCAAGGTGATGTCCACAATCCCCAAAAAAAAGGTGAATGAAGACCCCAGCAAGGAACAGCGAGGTTACCAAGGATGAGCCTTGATAAAGAATAATTAAATAAGGACATTAATTAGCTTCAAAAGGGGTATATAACACACAGTGACATTCGTATCTATACTATTAAATGAACAAACTGCCACTGTTTACGAGACACATGGCGGAGGGATGATTCTGAGTTTTGGCACACATGTCCAGTATTGCTTCGGATTCCAAATGTGCCCTTTTGGAACGGATACATTATCAGAGTTGCCTCACAAAAGAGTCCAAAATTGCGGTGATGGATCCCCAACTTGAAACAGCCTATAACCCCCCATCATACGAATACACGATGAATAGCGTGGTGAGATGGAGTGCACGCAACCACTCAGCCAAGAGCATGCCGACATTTCCAACAGTGATCATAAAGCGAGGCCCTGTTTATTTCCTTCCAGTCCTTCCAGACTCTAGTGAGCATTCTGTAAGCCACACGATGCCGAAGCGTAAAAATGCAGACACACGTGCAACAGCAGTATGAAATAGGAAGTGCAGCTATCAAAATAATATCTTGCCACATGCGCTCTGTGAAGTGCAAGATGACAATGAGAGACCATTTCCCCCCATACACAGCATTGGCAAGATGGACACTATGTGCTATTCCTTTGGCGTGTATATGTGGAAAGCTGAACTGCATTCCAGTTTCCTCGGGGTGAACGCTCAATTTTCCAACTGCTGTATGCAAGGAAAAATTGTTCTTCCCAACATCAGTGAACCACCTCCTCTCTTGCAACACCTTTTCACTGACTGCACACCTGAAACAAGGGATTTTCGATCCAACATTCGGGCATACAACTCGAGTTTAGCGTTCGCGTCATTGGGTGTACAGAAAGATGTGTTACCTTCAAGGGGCCCATATACGTTTATAATTATAATCCATGGCAGTGTTTATCATAGAATCGGACATTTTTTCACGAGAAGGGTAAACCTCCGAAGTTTAACCAAATCTATATCAATGACACTGCCATCGAAATCGCTCATCGAACAGCATGGAACAGCGACCTGCACCGTGATTTGCTTCAAAAGCTACAGGCAGTACTGCATGACTGTAATCCGTTCAGAAGTGCTTTCAAGCAATCCGCCGAATTACTGGGATTGAGAAGAAAATGATTCCATGAAGTTCGTTATGAGAGCAGACCAACGACAGATTTATGGCGCTATAATCTCCCGACGGCAGCAGAAGTAGCAGTTATCTTCCCGGGAATTGCTGATGTTCCATCACACTGCGACATCATTTTGTCCAAGCGCTCAAGCCTGGTTCCGGAAAACCGAGACATTATCCGCATCAATAAGACTCATCCCGATTATGACCCTCTTCATTACGTGTTGCGACTACCACATGAAGATCTGGGCTGGATATTTACAATCAAGAAACAAGATGGCAAATGCGACAGTACAATGGAGTTTTACGCCTCCCACTTGATGGTTTGAAGTAACTTTCATGTAATACTACGTAGTGGTACATTACTACAACATTGTATTGTCATTCAGTATGCAAAGGTTGAACACGGATGCCTGAACCACATCCACCACAATCTACATCTCTCACAATCAACGGCAATTGCAGGCGGAGCTGTATTGAGGACTATCTGAGGCAGTCGCCGCTGGAGATACTGACGGTGCCTCAATCGGTCGTCGAGTTGTCCTTCCGTCATCATTTATCGGAAGCCAACGAAATATGCATAAACTGTGTCAGGATTCGACCGCTATCGTTCGGCGATACTCGAAACCTGACCTCTTCTTAACATTTACGTGCAACCCCAAATGGGAATAAATCCGGAATGCATTGTTCCATAATCAGGTTGCCATTGATCGACCAGACATCGTAGCCAGAGTTTTAAATCAAAAGAAGAAGGCGTTCCTTCACGATATTTTGGTTGGTCAAATATTCGGAAAGGTTCTCCTGTACATCTGCATCGTGGAATTTCAGAAACGAGGGCTGCCTCACCTTCACACGTTGATGATTCTCCACCAAGAAAATAAGCCTCGATCACCGGACTATTATGACAGATTCGACAGGGCAGAAATTCAAGACCAATCGCAGACTCGATTGCATAACGTGATCATACAGAGCATAATACACGGACCATGCGGCACAGCTAATCCTCGATCCGTTGAATGGAACAAGGCAAATGCACAAAACAATTCCCCAAGCAATTCTTTGAAATGACGCGAAGCATGCACGATGGCTACCTGTTACACAGAAGAAGGGATTCCGGACCTCAGGTCCAAAAAAATGGAGGGAACGTTGATAACCGCTGAGTCGTTCCTTATGACCCGTACCTGTCAAGCATAACGCCCACATCAATGTTGAGGTCTGCTCAACGGTCTTGGCAGTCATGTATCTCCACAAATATGTCTGCAAAGGACCAGATAGTATTATGGCCGCTGTATGTGAAGACGATCAACAACAAACTGACAACGACGTGAACGAGATCAACGGGTTTGTGGACGCGAGGTACGTTTCTGTATGTGAAGGCTGCTGGAGTTTGTTCCAAGACGATCTACATGAATGATCACCGTCGATTCAACATTTGGATATCCCTCTTCCGCACCAAAATATAATCTTCTCTGTTCCTGCACAAGCTGCAGTTGCCTTCGACCACGCCAAAGAAACAACCCTCACCGCATTGTTTATCAGGAACCGCGACTACCCTGAAGCCCGTTCTGTTCCACACCACGAGTTCCCAGAACACTTCACGTGGAACAGCACTATGTGCAAATGGTCACCTCGGAAATGGGGAAACACAATTGGATGCTTATATCGTGTCAGTCCATCCGAAGGCGAAAGATTCTATCTTCGTTTGTGACTGCATCATTCACCTGGATGTGCATCATTCGAAGATCGATGGCGACTCCCTCATGGCAGCATTCCGGACACATTCAAAGCAACAGCATTGGGTCAAGGTTTCTTGGAAGATGACCGCGAATGGCATGACTGCTTCGAGGAGCCACCATGTCAGGTTTCCCGACTCAACGCACTCTCTTCGTCACTATTATCTTATTCTGCAAATCTGCCCAACCTGCACAATTGTTTTCCTCATTCAGACAGTGTTTAAGCGAGGACATACTCAACAATGCCAACTGGGCTTGCATCACATTGACCGACGACAAATTAAACAACAGGACCATAGGAGCCATCGCGGAACTCCTGCGCTACCATGGAAAATCATTGCAAGATTACCCTGATATGCCCCAACTCAGCCATGCGACCGATCCCGAACATGATCCATCTTCTTTTGTCATGACTGACGACGATGTTCAAGAGAGAAAAACCAGACGGATCACAAATGCAGACTCCTCAATCGAGATCAAAGGGTGGTTTACGAAGCGGTGATGGAAAGTGTGACAATGAAGAATGGGGCAGTGTTCTTCCTCGATGGCCCTGGGGGTACTGGAAAAACGTTTCTTTGCAACACCATCCTCCACGGCGTTCGTTCCATGGAGCTCACCGCACTCGCAGTAGCATCTTCCGGAATCGCGGCTGAGTTGTTGGACAGAGGTCGAACTGCTCATTCTCAGTTCAAAATAACGATACCTATACAGCCACACAGCACGTGCAATATTCCAAAGAACTCTGAATTGGCGACACTGATCAAAGGAACGTCTGTCATAATCTGGGATGAAGCTCCAATGATGCACAAGCAGTTCTCCGAATGCTTGCATCGCTCATTGTATGACATTATGGAGAGCAAAAAGTCTTTTGGAGGCTTGATCGTCCTATTGGGTGGTGATATCAGAGAAGTGTTACCAGTCATCAGTCATGAACATGAGACGGACATTGTGGAAAGTAACCTGAAGAGATCGTTCCTCAGGCAGGAGGTTCAATTATCACACCTCACCATTAACATGCTTGCTCTGATGGGCCCGTCTCTCCAAAAACCAATCTGTCAACGATTTTCAGACTTTCTTGCTGTCGATTGGAGACGCAGAAAACCTACAAATCCAGAGGTAGGGAAGTGGAAAATACGCCTATCGTCAGAAATCTACATTGATCCCATCATTGGTGGCGTCAACAAGCTCATCAGGTCTATTTTCCCCGACTTGACTACAATCGACTGCAGCACAGCAATACCGTATCTAACAAACGAAGATTTTGACATGATCAACGATAAAGTCTGACAAACCTTCCCGGCTGGTGACACACAGACATATCTCAGTGCTGACAGCGTATCTGATCCAGGACAGACGTACCTCTGTCCGACGGAGTTCTTAAACTCATTAACACCAGCAGGCTTACCACCACATAAACTTCTGTCTTTGAGTGTCCACCCCTTAATACTGCTCAGAAATTTTGACCCACGTCAAAAAAGACAGGGAAATACGTCTTCAATCCCAAAATAACTCTTACCCCATTGGACTCTGGACTGCCTCTTGATCTTCGACGATGCCAATTCCCAATAAGACCAGCGTATGCGATGACCATCAACAAGAGCCAGGGACAAACTCACTTTCGTGGGCATTCATCAAACCAATCCTGTCTTCTCACACTCTCAGTTGTATGTGGCGTTATCGCGTGCACAATCGATGGAGTGTATTAAAATACTGCCACCACTGAGTCAACCCAATCACGGCTTCTACTACACAGATAGCATCGTTTACAGTGGACTGGGTTAACATTAGTAAGTATGCTTTGCTTTTTTCGACAACAGGCACTCATTTCACGATATACTACAGCGTCACATCCATGTTATGTCGTGCTTTGTGGGGTTATCTTCTCGTTATAAATAAAATAACAGGACTGGAGTTATATTTATATCAGTAGCAGAGTAAGCAGATGTCAGGTCAGGTCAGGGATCCCTGGTCAGAGTCCAAGTCTCACATCCATAGAGCAAGAC
This sequence comes from Eptatretus burgeri, assembly GCF_056783735.1. Classification (NCBI taxonomy): domain Eukaryota; kingdom Metazoa; phylum Chordata; class Myxini; order Myxiniformes; family Myxinidae; genus Eptatretus; species Eptatretus burgeri. The sequence continues at coordinate 135,380,044 of NC_140962.1, forward strand.
GTGAAACACCAATGACCTGAAGATTCGGATTTTCCTCCTCTGACACAGGTCTCGACACAGCCACGCCCCATAATCCAGTGAATCCATGACTCCTCATTCAGCACCTCGAGGGCCCCCAAAAGGATATCTAGAGTCTCCGCAAAGATGACTGCATCATCTGCCAAATGAAGGTCAGAGATCTTGACATTCCCAAACGATGCACCTCAGCTTGATCTCTCCGACATCCTCCCCAGAATCTAGTCCATACAAGTGCTGTAAAGTATGTGGGGCAGTATATCCCCCTGACAAAGTTCAGTAACAACTGGAAATATGTTGAAGATGGTATCACCACATCTCACAACACACTCAGAACCAGAGTTTAGCTTCGACATCAGATCAATTAATTTTGCTGGCACACCACAAAGACCAAGAATCCACCAGAGTGTTTCCTCATTTACTGAATCGAAAACTTTGCAGAGATCAACATGAGCAGCAAGCAGCCCCTGCCTGAACTCTCATCTGTGATAAGTGAGGACCAGAAGGGCAAGGATACTGTCAATCATTGACCTCTTTGGTGTAAAGCCTGACTTCTCTGGGTGCTGGTGTTCAAGCAGATGGTGGTGAACCCCATCAATAATTATCTGACCAAAGAACTTGCCGAGCACTGAGAGCAGTGTTACGCAACGGTAGTTGTTGCAGTCCTGGCGATCACCCTTCCCTTTCCAGAGAGGGACAACAAGGTCTCTCTTTCTGTCAATTGGGATGGTGCCTGTGTTCCAGGCAGAGCACAGAACTACATGCAACGACATGATTACAGCATTTCCACCAGCCTTGAGAAGTTCACCATTGAAGCCACAGATCCCAGGAGCTTTACTCATTTCAACCGGTTCACCACAACCTGAGTTTCCACAAACAAAGTTGGAATGCAGTTGATTTCGAGGGTCAGAAATAGGGATAGTAACACCGATGACATCCAACTCAACAGCTGGTGGATCAGCCTGATACAGCCGCTCAAGGTAACCGGCACAGCGTGCCTTCACTTCGGACTCCTATGTCAAGAGCCCACCATCCTCTGCTGTCACTGCAGTCCACTGAGGGACGGGATATACTTGGAGAAATGCAATGTGCAAATTCCCCTGGAAGCAGGATGAGATTCACTTGACCAGAGGTGATGCCCTACTCTCTCAAAGATGCCTCGCACATCGGCCTCCTTGTCCACCCTCAGCACACGTACAGTTTTACGCCTCAACTCCATGAACAGCTCAGCTCTGCCATTAAGCCTAGCCCTGCGACTCTGGTCAATGGTATCCAGTGCCCCTTGAGAGAGAGTCAGACCCCCCAAATCCCCACTCAGCCTGTTCACAAACTCCTCAACTCCCCTCTCATCCTTTAGCTTGCCAACATCCAGCTGAAGCTGGGATGGTGCCATTCTGCCGGATTCACTCAGCAAGCCCGAGGCTGGGATGGTACCAAGCAGAGGCAAGTTAAGAAAAGAACTCAGCAAGCCAAAAAGAGAGTATGAGAAGGGCATGGCAAAGAATATTATGGTATACTTTATCGTCAAGTTGCCATGAAATGCATTTACATGACCAACCGTGCACTTCAGTCCGACTCATGTTTTCAACGGTTTCTGTCTCTTTTCACCCTATATTTTCAAAATATGGTTAATGCCACATTGACACCCTTGGGCAATTTGATATATTCAAGATTGCCCCCAAGATGGCTGCTATTTGATGAAAATATACATAAATTGTGATAGTTTCCTTGTTATACCAGCTGAAAATGTTATTAATGTGACTTGTTATATGAAGTTTGTGTTTGTGTTTCCAGGCGATTGTGGTAGCAGACAAATATGGCCAGCTGTATTTGCAAGTGTAGGAAAACATATTTTCAACTTTCAAGTGTAGGAAGGTGCTCTGCCCGATACAGCCTACAAAATGCTCATTTGCAGAGATCATGTTTGCCAACACAGGGCAGGTGTTTGGAACTCAGTTTTCAGTGACCAATACAGAGAACAGATTTACATAAGGTGTGGCAATGCCAAGGGTGAGTTTGTTGGTCTGACCCCAAATCCTGACGAAGTGGCCAGATATGTGCTTTCATATCACATATGTAAGTCTCCCTGATGATGGATGATATGTTCGAGGAAGATGATGATGAACTGGAAAGACTTTGGGTCAAACACAAGGAAGAGGGAGTGCAAAGGAGAAGCTTGGATGCAGATGATAGACGGAAAATCAAAGAGGAGCTCAAACAGCACATTCACCTCCCCAAAACAACAACCATTGTTCCAATGAATGTTAGGAACGGGCACATTGCTGTCAAGAGAATCAATATCCATCATGCTGTTGTCTTGGGTGAAGAAATATCTGGTACATTTCAGAGGGACCTGCTGATTTGATTCTACAATCCAATCAAGAAGAAACTCATCATGATAGACAGGATGAAGAAGGGAGTGAAGGTTGGCGACAAGATGGTCTTTGACCCGGAGAAACTCAATAGCCATATTCTCGTCATCAGTTAGCAAAGGAAACTTGATCGACCTCATGTTTTCATGTACGAGCCAGCGTCACTGCCATTCTCATTGTTCGATGAGTATGGTGATATGAGAAAGGGCAACAAGGCTACACTCCTTACCAAGTTAGCTGCATTCACGTCTTCATTTGAGCCTCTTCCAGTTCTTCTCTGGAAGAGGTTTCACAAAACTTCACCACCCGGTAGAGTTTGTCATAAGGAAGAAGCCAATTGTATTTGAGGTCAAAAGATCAAAAGGTCAACATAGGCCAAAGGTCAACAACTTAAGTGAGATTTCTAAAATCCTCAATTTTCATCCGATCGACTTGAAATTGGAAGAGGATTTCTACTTCAGGTCAATGAATTCAACCAGCCAATTATTTTTGAGGTCAACCTTGACCAAAAGGTCAACATAGGCACAAGGTCAACAACTTATGTGAGATTTTTTAAATCCTCAATTTTCATCTGATTGACTGGAAATTTGAAGAGGATTTATATTTCAGGTCACTGAATTCAACCAGCCAATTATTTTTGCGGACAGCATCATCCACAAGTCATCAACAAAGGTGAGATTCATAAAATCCTCAATTTTCATCCAATTGGCTTGAAATTTGAGGAGGATATATAATTCCGCTCACTGTGTCGTCGTAAGAGGCGTAATCTCTGTGTCGTAAGAGGCGACCAGGATTGCGTCAGGAAGGGCATCCGGCGTAAAACATCTGCCAAATCACTAGGCGGATCATAGGGTTGATCCGCTGTGGCGTCCCCTAACGGGAGCAGCCGAAAGAAGAAGAAGAAGATATAATTCCGCTCAATGAATTCAAACAATGAATTATTTTTGAGGTCAACCTTGTCCAAAAGGTCAACATAGGCACAAGGTCAACAACTTACGTGAGATTTTTTAAATCCTCAATTTTCATCTGGTTGACTTGAAATTTGAAGAGGATTTATATTTCACGTCACTGAATTCAAGCAGCCAATTATTTTTGCGGTCAACATCATCCAAAGGTCATCAACAAAGGTGAGATTTCTGAAATCCTCAGTTTTCATCCGATTGACTTGAAATTTGAAGAGGATTTATATTGTTGTGGTGCCAGGTTCGGTGGCAAGGACGACCGCCAGATGGAGCAGTCGGGCCGTCTCCCAATGAACACAGGAATGGAAAGGTCGTCACCACGGATAGCTCCGGAGTCGACGGGTCACTTCAGGGAACATAGTCGTCAATATTTTGATGGCGTGAGGAAGGGTCCACTTGTCGATTCCAATTTACCCAAGTACTCACGCCGTCTAGCTACCGGGGAAGCCACACCCTCGGCCGACTCTGTCCGAACCGAGTCGCATGTACCGACTCGGGTCCGGCGTAACCGAGCGGGAGTTACCAGATCCACACCGGTCCCAATGACAACTGATGGCACAAACGGCCTTACTACTTCTCAAGACGGCACCGTGCTGGGTCAATGGAAGATACAACAGGCAACGTGCTGGTACAGTTAACAGGGATTTATTTATGATGGGGAGAGGGTGACAAAGAGCAGAGTTATCCGAACAAAAGAAATGCAATTTACAATGAATACAGGCACTCAACAGTCTCTACTTACAGGACGGGCGCCACAGACACACACACACACACAACACCCAAAATAAATGGGGCCGGTTGGTCTTTATTTGAACCTTCAGCTCGGGAGGGAAGGCGAGCTGAGGGTGAGAGTTCAGTCGGGCACCTTTCTGCCTCGTGCGTCTTGTCAAGACGAGCTGGTTCGGGAGTGGGCAGGGGGTCTCAAACCCACACCATCGTCGCCGCACCAAGCACCAGGGACCGGGAATGACGCAACGGACGCCAGTCAGCACGAGTACGGTGAGACGAGACGAGCACTTGCGGGCAAGCCGAGAATGCCAGCAGGCAAAGCGAGACGATCCCAGCAGGCAAAACGAGGGATAAAAAGGTGAAGAGGCTTCTTCTTTTTGCCAGCCAGATCGCCCCCACGATTATTCATTCCTCACGTGAGGTGGGAGGTGTCCGTCCTGAGGTAACTCACCTCCTCATTGGACGGGGGTGTGTCGGCGGGTGTGTCGGCGGGTGTGTCGGGGTGTCTCGGTGGCCAGCCCACCAAAGAAGCTCTGTTGTTGTTTCAATTTTTGCATATGTACTGCCAAAGCGAGTACTGGTATTCTGGCTTCACATTGGTTGGAGGAAACGCTCAATGCCCTTCTTTGGAGCGATGCCTTGATCTGAGGCAATGGAGGCTTTGCCCACCCCTTCATCCAAAAACACGTGGGCAATGGAGTCGGTGTGCGAAGGGTTGGTTGGGTGGTGGAATGAAGCAGGTGGTGTTGTTGTTGTTGGTTATAAAAAAAACTAACTACAAAATAACTCGCAGCGCAAATACACTTAATCACCCATTAAACATAGGGATGGGACCCTAACTATAAACACATACTTATCGAGATAACTGAGCTTCGGGGACCGCTGACTGTCTGTGTGCAAAAGGCTTCCAAATCCGTAACACTACCCTCCCCCCTTTCTATAGACTCGTACCGAGTCGTAAATTTTCGTGTGCCATGCAGGTGTAGGTTTTTCCCTGAGTACGTTTTACTTACGGATCACTAATTGCGGCATTTGAATACATGTCCCAAAAATAAATAACCTAGTGCGCTGCGTAACTAAACTAACAGACTCACTCAGACAACTTAACTAAATTGCCGGCACTAGACAGACAACAGGTGGGTTTTTTAAATTATTTACATTGTTAACTATTTTATCTAACCATGGCCCAGGACCGGGGATCTGTGGGAAGAAGGCACAGCAAAGTCAACAGTTTTGTGTGGGTGAGTGCACAGCAGCTTGAAGGTCAGATGTCTTCAGGGTCTGCTCAAAAGGTCCCTCTTTTTGTGTCACTGAACCTTCCCTTTCTATTCCTGGCTGCTGGAGGAAACTCACCCTAACAGGGCAGGCCATACACCATTCCACCGGCCATTTGAACTGGCCTTCATGCAAGAAGAACAAGTAGGAGGTAGCCGGGCTACTCAATGCAGTCCCTGGCTCATTTTAATGGAGAATGGACTGGATGCAAAAACACAAATGATGGATGGTGTGGCTACCTGCAGGGCAGTCCTTGCAAAACCACTGATGATGAATGGTCCTGGTGCACATGGATGGTTGGTGACATGGGGAGGTCATGCAACAAGGGCGAGCAGGCATGGGGTCAAGGCAAAGGCAGGCAAGTGAAGGCATGGCAAATGCAGACCAGAAAATACAGCACAACAGCTCGGCATATTAAGCTGGCTGGCCTCTGGTCTGGTCCGTGAGGTTCTGCAGGGAGTGCGGTGGTGCCGGCCGCTCCGAAAACGGGCTCGGACCAACCCTACTGTCTCCCCCCAACCTATGGCCTTTGCCTGTCTCTGTCCATACCCACTCCCTTAGTTTGCAACAAGAAAATTTCGACTTCCCCATTTTTTTAATTTTTTTTTATTATTATTACTATTTTTTCTTTTATAATCGCTTGTCCCAAACCCATTACTGTCTTTGTCTGGCTAACCGATCCTCGCCACCTACTCCCAACCACTAAGATCCTTCTTGAGGGGAATAATGAAGAGACAGGTGGATCTGTCTTGAGGCCCAATGAAGCCTCAGAATAACCTCCATAGATTTCAGCAATCTTCCCCGGGTTGGTCCAGTGGCCTCTGGAGAGTGAAGGGATGGATGGTGTGAGGGGGTACACATTTCCTATCTGTCCTATCCTTTATTAAACATTAATCTAACCCCGGGCTTTTCAACACGCCTGTCTCTTTAAACTATCGGTTCGAGAAACGATGACTCCCGTCGCCTGTGTTGGTGTTCCTTGTAAATTTTGGCCTGGCCTTCAAATTTTCTCTCGTGCCCTTGCACAATTTCGTGGCTGGGCAGCGTGGCTCACTTGGTAGGGATTCCTGTCTGCCGAACTGAAACTACGGCACCCCCGGGCAGCTGAGGCTGTCTCCGAGCCTACTTACTCCGTATAAACGTGGGGAGTGCCCATCCTGGCTACTCTCCTGTATAAGCCCACGTGACATTTCTGGTGCTCCGGGTCCCTTACCGAGGGTCGCCCATGCCCATTTCAGTGTCCCGGTCGCTTGGACCCATGGCATACTCTGGCTGACTTCTCCTTGCCCGGGGTGCCCTCTACTCAGTACTCACCTTTCCACAGCCACGCACCCAGCCGGTCAATGGACTCCTGCACCCTTCAAAAAGGTTTCGAGCCTTCACTCAACACCAACAAAAAAACGACCTCCTTTTGGTAAATTTAACCAACCCACTAACTAACATTACACTGACCCCAGGTTCCCTTGGTTGGGATTCACTCCTCCCCCTGATCATTCATTCACACCATGCATTCCACATTCACTCCACTCGCACACTCGGGCCCGCTGACCCATATTCACTCATTATGTTTTTTTCTCGATTTTTTTTTCTGACAATACACTCCAACAACTATGTCCCCTCACAAGCTCGTGCTCCCTGTCATCCCTTACTCTAATGCACGTTCCCTTTAACTCTATGTAGCTAATCTATGTCCCCACTTCACATTCAATGCCCGTCCGTGTCTCCCATAATCCATTTCTAAATCTAACCAAAATTACCCTTTCGCTGTTCCACGGGCTCCATGAGGAGCTGTTCCTGCCCCATGAGGCCGGTCTATCTATCGCTAAACCCTTCCCACTAACTAATGCTCCTTTGCGCGGATGAGGATGCTTGCCACATCCTAGCCGGGGTATCGTGTACTCGAAGCAAGGCTTTGCCATCTTTGCGCAGCCAGGGCGGCGGTTTCCAATTTGCATGTCCAATCCTTTCGGGCGACACATGGGGCTGTTACGTCGCCCCGTTAATCGCAACAAGCACTCGCCTTTGAGCCATCCGCCATGCAGGCCGATGTGTGCTGCTCACCTGTAGTTCGCGCTGTAAGATCCCCAGTGACGTCACTCGCACACTGAACCCGCGCAGCTTGCTGTGCAGGTCCGTCCGAGCGTGTCGTCCCAGGGACTCGCTCTGCGCGTTCCGCAAACAGAAGACGCGGCCTGCAGCATGTGATGCCCCACACACGCGCTCACATGGGGACCTGTGCTTTCCGAATTCACACAACCTTCCTTTGAACCGTGCACGTGCCGGTTTCGTACCATGCACGAGACATTTCAGCGCCGGCTTCCCATCGCGGAAACGTGCGCGCTTGGGCCATTCGCAAATCACGGAACGGACCTCGCACGCAGCATCCCGCGGAGCCGGCATGGTCTCAAAAACAACTTTGTGCGGCTTACTAGGCTCGCCATTCCTGTCTCCCGTCCGAATCCATCCGTCGTCCATTTCCATGCACGCACTGTCGCATGTCATGACACACACCATTCGCACACCTCAACATGCACTTCGGAACAATCACATCGGGAATTCGTGTTAACTCAAGGGGTCCTGGGGTCTCTACCCCCCCTAAACTCTGCATGGACCCGTTAACATCATTCACCTGCTCAACCTCGTACGGCTCTACCGGACCCATCTGGTGGCGATCTGCTTCAAGGGAACTTTCCATCTCCGTCTGTTCCTGAGGGAGGTTAACCTGATGCTCGAACCGGGTCACGAGACATTCCACGAGTTCAACCCCATTGTCCCCTATTAATCCTATTTGTGCATGCTCTTTAATTTCTCCTATGTCTCTCTTGTGTCTCTTCTATTTCTTTTAATTCCTGGGTTTCTGTCTCTGTTGTTCCCTCCTTTGTCTCTTCTCTTATTTCTGACTCCTGGTTTTCTGTCTCTGATAATTTCTACGTCACCTCCTGTCCGAATTCACCAGTTTCCCCTTAATTATGGTGGCGCCTCTCGTCACCCCGACCTCACTTGTCTCCATCGAGGGCCAGACACATTTTGCACTCCCTGTTGGCTTGGTCGTTCTCCACGTGGTGCCGCCAGTATGCCTCTTATGCCCACCTGCAGATTTAACTCCAGGCTCTGCATTTCCACTCTCTGTGTTCGCATATCACCCCTCATCTCATCCATTTTGTTTTCCACGCGCTGCGCATTCGCATTCATTTCGTTTTCCATCCGTTGCACATTCGCATTCATTTTTTGCTCTACTTGCGCATTCGCGTCCATCTTATGCATCAACACCTCCAACATTTGTCTCATGTCAAATGATGGAGCCCATCCGCCATGAAGAGCGCCAGAGGGAGCAGTCGGGCCGTCTCCCACCGAACACCGGAATGGAAAGGTCGTCACCCCGGATATCTCCGGAGTTGACGGGTCACTTAAAGGACCGTGGTCGCCAATATTTTGACTGCGTGACGTTGGGTCCACTTGTCTTTTCCAATTTACCTAAGTACTCACGTCGTCTAGCTACCGGGAAAGCCACACCCTCGGCCGACTCTGTCCGAACCGAGTCGCATGTACCAACTCGGGTCCGACGTAACCAAGCAGGAGTTACCAGAGCCGTGCTGGTCCCAATGACAACTTACGGCACAAACGGCCTAACCACTTCTCAAGCCCGCATCGTGGTGGGTCAATGGAAGAAACGAGCTGGTGCATTTAACAGGGGTTTATTTATAATGGGGAGAGGGTGACAAAGAGCAGAGTTATCCGAATAAAATAAATGCAATTTACAATGAACACAGGTACTTAACAGTCTCTACTTACAGGACGGGCACCACACACACACACACACACACACACACACACACACACACACACACACACACACACACACACACACACACACACACACACACACACACACACACACACACACACACACACACACACACACACAATAGAAATGGGGCCGGATGGCCTTTATTTGACCCTTCAGCTCGGGAAGGAAGACGAGCTGAGGGTAAGAGTTCGGTTAGACACCCTTCCGCCTCGTGCGGTCTGGTCGAGACGAGCTGGTTCGGGGAGGGGACTCGCACCCACACTTTCGTCGCCACACCAAGCACCAGGGACCGGGAATGATGCAACGGACACCAGGAAGCACGAGAACGGATGAGATGAGACGAGCACTTGCGGGAAAGACGAGAATGCCAGCAGGCAAAGCGAGACAATCCCAGCAGGCAAAACGAGGGCAAACAAGGCGACGAGGCTTCTTCATTTTGCCAGCAGGATCGCCCCCACTATTATTCATTCCTCACGTGAGGTGGGAGGGGTCCGTCCTGAGATAACTCGCCTCCTCATTGGACGGGGGCATGTCTGGGGGGGGGAGTGTTGGGGCATCTCAGTGGCCTGCCCTCTGAAGAGGCTTTGAAATTGTGTCAATTTTTGCATATGTACTTCCGGAGCGAGTACTGGTATTCTGGCTTCCGATTGGCTGGAGGAAATGCTCCATGCCCTTCTTCTGAGCGGAACATTGAACTGAGGTGATGGAGGCTTCGCCCACACCTTCAGCCAAAATTACGCGGGCAATGGAGATGGTGCGCGAAGGTTTGGTTGGTTGGCGGAACGACAAAGGTGATGTTGTTGTTGTTGGATATAAAAAAAACTAACGACAAAATAACTCGCAGCGCACATACACTTAATCACCCATTAAACATAGGGACAGGATCCTAACTATAAACACATACTTATTGAGATAACTCAGCTGCGGGGACCGCTGACTGTCTGTGTGCTAAAGGCTTCCAAATCCGTAACAATATTTCAGGTCACTGAATCCAACCAACCAATTATTTTTGAGGTCAACATAATCCAAAGGTCATCATCAAAGGTGAGATGACTGAAATGCTCAATTTTCATTCCATTCACTTGAAATTTGAAGAGGATTTGCATATAAGGTCAACTAATTCAACCACCAATGATTTTTGAGGTCAACATAAGCCAAAAGGTCAACAGAGGCCAAAATTCCAAAATCGTCAATATTCATCCAATTGACTTGAAATTTGAAGAGGAGTTACATATTTGGTCTTTGAATTCAACCACCAATTACTTTTTAGGTCAAATTTGTTTGATGGATTTCACAAGTATCATACTCTGCATGACGTCTTCTTCTTGCTTGTTTGTTCGTTCCTTTTAAAATCGAAGCTTTTTCTTTTCAATTTGTCCGTCAATTTTGTTATTTTGTCTGTCTGGCTGTATGTTTATTGCCTGCAGGTCACAATTTTAAACCGATCTTCACGAAACTTCAACACATGGTAGAGTTTGTCATAAGGAAGAAGCCTGTTGTTTTGAGTTCAAAAGGTCAACAAACGTCCAAGGTTAACAACTAAGGTGGGATTTCTCAAATCCTCAATTTTCATCTGATTGAAATTTGAAGAGGATGTATATTTCAGGTCACTGAATTCAACTGGTGAATTATTTGAACTCAGGATCCTGGGATTCCAAGCCCACCACCATAACCATTAAGCCAACACCAGGCATGTGGACAAGTTTGGTGTGTGACAAGGAAGAAATGATTCCATTTTGGTGAGATCAGAATCTGGATCTGGATACAAGTTATTTAATTGCTAAAGTAATTTTACACCATTGAGAGATTGGGACAAAAATGATATATAGCATGATATTTCAAAAATGTATTGGGCTCGATATGTTCTCGTGGATCTGGCATTGCGTAGCGGAGGTTTGTGCCTCACCAAGTGCCTCTCGTTAATGTGTGTTTTAATTTCGTTCTCAACTCAATTCCCTTTAATTTGAATGGGCATACACTTTGTTTGTGTTTTTGTGAATCAAAATTTCGCCAAAGCATTAATGGTCCTTTGAATGTTGTGTTCTTATTTAGTTTTGGTATCTCAACTCTATTGAAGGCCTATTTTGATTCAGGGCATTTCTTTTAGAATAGATAGTACTATATAGGGAATTTGAACCTGGGTTCCAAGCATCATGTTCCATGAGTTTCGATGAGAGCACTAAACGGAGTATTTTTTTATTACCTCCGCCACCGAAGGTGAAGGAGGTTATGTTTTCACCCCTTTCTGTCTGTTTGTTTGTGTGCAGGATATCTCTAAAAGTTGTGGATGGATTTGGCCGAAACATGGTGGGCATGTTGGTTGTTTCTCCTCGACGAATTGTTTCGATTTTGGTGATGATCCGCATCCAGATCCAACGACGAGAATTTTAAAGTGATTTTTCCCCATTGAGAGATCGGGCTCAAAAACGACATATAGTATGACAGTTCAAAAATGTATTGGGCCAGATATGCTCTCCTGGATCAGGCATTCCAGGGTGGAGGTATGTGCTTTGCTGAGTGCCCTTCTGGTGTTTCCACTGTATTTAACAATCAACAATCAAAGAAGACAGTCCTAATTTGGCCAAAATCTCAGACTCCCTCTGGCCCAAGGTCTCTCTTTGGAATTATGCTTAGCTTATATATGACAGAGAATTGGATCAAACATATTCATGAAGACCGAAAGTTTCTGGATACTATACAAGTAAGTGATTGTGCACATAAACTGGAGTGCATCTCATAGTAGAGTGAGATAGATTGGTGCATCTCATAGAATCTTACTTCGTCGTGTGTTATGGATAAATGTGACGTGTGTATCCCAAGAAGGCAGTGCACAGAATAAATATCGTCGGAATGCTGGAATCGTGCATGGCATATGTATATGCCATTGCAATGGATCCATGTGTTTTTGCTGACTTTGCTCAATTTAATATATTAAACACATGTACAGGTGGTATTTATGCCGTGATTATATATTTGAGAATGTTGCGATTGTATGAGCTTGAAGCCGATTTGCTCGGTTTGTGTATTTCATATATAATCTATAATAATCTTTAATAAAATAGGAGCACAGTCTTGGCTTGTCTGCGTCCATCCCTGCCTGCGTCCATGCGGCCAGCAAAGATTGTCCTACAGGGGATACCAATAATCAAGCCCAATCTGCAAACAGTATGACATTGTTGAATAAGGCTGCAATCAGTGTGATATAGTTGAGTGAGGTGACGATAGATAGGTCAGTTTCAATTTACATTAAAACAAAATCTCTTCCTCCACCTTCATCTTGCCTTTTAATAATGGCGAGTCTCATTCAATCAAGTTTCTCCTGTCGATTGAATTCAGAAAACGTTTGATGTATTCAATACTTGTTTTTCAACTTTTCCATTTTATTCAAATAACAGCAATATTTCGCCCTATCAAACAGTACATCTGAATATACACTGCCTTTCGCTATACTTGCAACACAGGTGAGAAAAGAATACGAAAACAGCAGCTGATATTTCATTAATTTATTCGCATTATTCTTAAAGGGTGAAATTAATTTTTCGCCAGGTACCCCTTCCAGTTGATTTGAATTCTCATAACCTCTCACTTCGTCACTTGAGTTGTTTGGACCATACTCTGTGTGGAGTCTTTGGTGTTGCCGAAGCATTTGCCTTGGCTATAGGGCACACTCCTGGATAGGTTTCCACTGCATAATAGGATATCAGCAAGCTGGCACTCATTTATGCCTGGTGTTGGTTTAATGGTTAGGGTGGTGGGCTTGGGATCCGAGGATCCTGAGTTCAAATCCCACTTAACTGTTGAATTATAACCAGGTGGGGTTGTCTCCGCCTGTCATCCTTCTGAGGTTGGCAAAATGAGTACCTTGATGGCACTGTCCTGTTTCTTGTCCTGCTTACAGAGGAAGAGAACAGGACAAACCAACATAACTTTAGCTTCAAATTCCAAAGTCATGTCTCAGGGTTTATTCACCAAACACTATACATTCTCAATATATATGTTTATCAAATGAAATTGTGAGATGTGCATGGATGTTTAACGAAGTGAATGTTGCATTGTAATCATCATTGTGATCTTGATATGACAAAAGTTATTACAGTTTTCATCATGTTTTTTTCAGGAGACATGAACACAAACGTTGTGGGATATTTGCCTCTCACTGTCACACTGGATGTTTCGGACATTCCTTTGGATTACGGCGGGCGAGTTATCATGTCGGTTTTCACGTTCATTATGTGTATTTCAATCCCTCTCAATATAGCAATCATAGCGGCTTGTTTTTATCGTAGATTACATTCACCCATGCTCTTGTACATTGCTTTATCATCGCTTGCTGACATTTTGTGGGAAGTTGTGGGAATATCAAGCTACTTCAGCAGAATAATTGCAAGACGTAAAATAATAACGTTTGATGAGTGTTTGGTTCAGTTGTTTTTTATACATTGCACATTGTTTCAGCAGTCTCTCACCACCTGGTTAATGTACGTTGACCGTCATTGGGCTATTTTCTGGCCATACAGTTACGTGGCTCTGATGGTGAACAAAGGTGGTACTGTGAAACTTGTCATTGTAGTTTTGACAACCGGGTTGTTGTTGAGTGTGAGCTATGTTGTCGTACCAACAACAATGGTGTACTGCAACTACTCCGTGGTAGTTCGTGACGTTGCCTGTGTTTCTTCACCTGTTGCAAGATCATCTTGTGGAAATGTTAATCCTTCTCTCATTCATTCTCTATTTTTTCAATATGTTGTGTTTGGTTTAACCGGTTTTACAGCAATGTACTCCACTTGGTGTATTGTTCGTAAATGTAGTAAATCATCCACAGAAGCAAATATTAAAGCGTTGCACACATGTTTTACACAATTGTTTGCGTCTTCAGCACAGTTTATTACACTTATTGTCATGCTGGTGTTGAAGCGATTTATAAGACTTCCCACGCTTGGTTTTATCTTGGATCTTTTGAGTGTAGTTACACCAGCCTTTGTTAACCCATTAATATTCGGTTTCAGAATGCAGGAAATTCGCTCAACGATCGTTCTTGTTTACCGTAAAATTCAAATAATTCACCATCAAAAGCCATTTCATCCGGGTGTTATGGCTGTGATTGAGAATGATAATCTTGAAAGGAAAAAGTGAAAATGACAAACAAGGTTGCAATTTCACAGAAAATATATTTTTCAAAATCTGAAGGTGTTTCTTTATCAAAATGTCCCCCACGCCGAAGAACATCACGTTTATTACTGAACATTCTGGGATACAGCCAGGATTTATTCACATTAGTTCAACATGGCAGATGTTAGACTGGTTTTGAAAGGTGAGAGATATACATGGTACTAGTTTACCGTGTTTGATTATTATGGACAACCAACCAGATATGAAGATGCTTATGAATGAAACAACATTGATATATGCCTGAATTTTCTTGCTTCACTTACTCAACTCAAGGATGTTGCTGCTGTTGTTATTGTTGTCATCGTCATTTGTCAATCACGGTAATTTCTAAGTTGTGATCTCAATAATCATACGTTTTTCAAGTTTTGCTAGTGTTATAACACGTGACATGTATTCTCGTACAAGTCAATAAATTTCAAATATAATTGGAGGTTTCACAGGAATTTGGATGTGTTTTGGTTTTATGCCAACATAAACACCATGTGACGTCATTGATGGTGAGGAATAATATATAAATGGGAGTTCTGGACCACTTGTCCAGTGACAATGCCACATAACAAGTGTCTGATGATTCCAATATTTGAGCTTGCCGTGTTGAGTGCCCTCTGCCCAGCCATACAGTGAATATCATCCCTTTTCTGCTTTTGAACACATTCTATCAGCACCATCCTGTTGCACTTGCACTTGACACTGGGGCCATGACCAATATGATCCGTTCCTCCACAGCTAAGCCCGACCATCTACCAATCCATCCGGCCTCTCAGATAGCTCAGCAGGCAGATGGTGCTGCTCCACTCAATGTCATCAGTGAGGTACTGGGCAACTTGTCGAGAGGAAGCGTCGAGTTCCGATTTGATGCCATGGTTTGTCAATCAACTTGATTTGAGAGTGCTTGCTGAAAATCCATTTTTGGTGACTGATGACATTGCTGTGCGACCCTTAAAGAGGCAGATAATCAGTAAAGTTGAAGATTATGTTAAGTAATGTAGTAAAGTAGTAGTCGATGTAGTAAAGTAGTAGTCGATGTAGTAAAGTACTTTTGGCCAGACACAACTAAGCATTCTTTCTGCGTAATCCTCACAAGACTGTTCTCATCTCCAGAGAATATCTCGACCTACACACTCCTGCCAGTACTGAGCCAGACACTGTGTAGGATATGGAACCATGTTTGGACTGTCATGTTGTAACTCTCTTCAAGTCCGAATATGCATGTGCAGCTCCTCAAGAAATTTGTTCCTTCAGCATGGCCATGCGTATTTCTAACAAGACTGATTCACCTATACTGGTCAATCGTGGCAAAGATGTCTGCCTGGCAAAGGGCATCGATTCTTGTCAGTGATTCTTGCACAGACACCATTCCTTGCAGTGCTGCTACCAATGCAACACCAGCTCCTTTCTCAACCAGTGCCTCTGTTAACCCTGATTCCAACCGATCAACCAAATTGTGCAATTAGTTGCATCAAATCAATAAGGTCTATGACAATGTATTTAATACTCAGATATCTAAATATAATGGGACAAGTGGTAACATTGCAGCCTTTGTCCACATAGGTCCGATGCTACCTCCACAGAGAAAGGGGATATTTCCCCAATTCAAGAAGAACAACCTGGGCAAATTACAAGACAAGTTTGATAAATTCGAGGCTGCAAGCGTCTTCGCTTAGCCTGAACATGTCAACTTTCACGTAGAATATTTGAACCCTTCCTCTCTTATCAGGAAGCCAAGTGGAGGGAGCAGACTCGTTACATCCTTCAAGGATGTCATGCAGGAGAGTAATATAAGCTCCAACCCTCCCCAATGCCAAATCTTGACAGTGTGCTGTGCAGACTAATAAATGGCAGTGTATCATTACCACAGACCTAGGAAAGGCCTTCCATCAGATCCCTTTATCTCATGACTCTATGATGTTATGTGGTGTCGCTACTCCATATGAAGGAATGCGCATCTACACGAGGTCAGTGATGGCGATACCTGGCTCAGCGACTTGCTTTGCAGAGCTCATGTCGAGGGTGAGCTTATCCAGGAAGGCTGTGTCGATAAGATGGCCAACAATCTCTACATAAGCAGTGATACACCTGAGAGTGATCTAAACAACTGCCACTGAGTCTTGGATGCATTACAACAGAACAACCTGCGACTGTCAGTCGCAAAGACTATTATTTGCCCAAGGTCAGCAACAGTACTGGGATGGATATGGCATGATGGAACATTCAGCGCAAACTCCCACTAGCATGCTAGCTAGCCTCGCCGCAGTGGAGCCACCCTTGACTGTTCAGGCTTTGTGGTCATTTGTGGGAGCATACAAAGAACTCAGCTGAGTCCTACGTGGCTAAGCTGGCTTGCTGGGTCCCTCAGATGTGGCCACTGCTGATAAAACATCAAATGAAAAGATAATGTAGTCTAATGAGTTACTTCCTGCCTTCAAGACTGCCCAGAATGCTCTGAAAGACTGCAAGACCTTTGTGATAGCTCGACCTGATGATGTACTGTGAATTGTCATTAATAGGTCTGCCAAGAATAAAGACATTGCAGCTACAATGTATGCACACAGGAATGGTGACATGCTCTTAGCAGGGTTCTTTAATGCTAAACTCCATAAACACCAGTTTACATGGCTGCCTTGGAAAGTAGAGGCACTGTGTATTGTAGCAGCCATCTGATACTTCATGCCGTTCATTATCCAGTCTCACCACAGTGCCCAAATGTCGATGGACAGTCGCCCCTGTGTCAAAGCCTACGGAAAACCTATGTGTGGCGAGTGTGTGACTGCTATCCTGTTGTGTTGACATTAATGGGCTCGACCCCCATTGCTCTGTTTGAGGTAGAAATGTAACTTCAGAGTTTGAGTCCGATTCTGAGCCAACCTCACCTCACCATCTCCCACAGGACATGCCAGGCTCTGCCGTGCCCATGCCAGAGTCCATTTCGCAACAGGAGGTCTCATAGGATACAGTGGGTCAATCCCTATTGGATTTGGTTATGCTGCCCACACCACCATAAGCTATTGTCAGACCACCACATACACCGGCTTGGGTCATCTCGACTGCTAAACCAGAGGGTCTGAACGAGGCTGCTTCTCCACCTTCAAGGAGGTTGGCCCATTCACACTGTCCTCTGGTATTGCAGTGTAGTTATGTGTGGCTCATGGAATCGAGCGAAGGACCAAGACAACTTCCGTGTCGTTGGTTTTATTCCACTCGGTCTCAGTTACAAGTGTCTTGGTCTGGTTGGTTGATGGACCCCCATGTACACCATGGACAATTTAATGACATACTCTTAAGGGTGTCTACTAACCAATTTCAGATGTTCCCATCAAAACAAACTGCACCACGGGGGTCGTACAGTGGCCATCATGGGTTTTGTTGCACACGAATGGCTAAAGCTAAGGATTTCCATAATATTTGAACTGGACATCATAGAAAGATAAATAAATCCATTTTTCCATTCAACTTTGACATGAGAAAATGTTTGGAAGGAACATTTTTGAGATTGAGCAGTTTAATTAATCAAAATAGAAAAAAAATCATTATTTATTTTGTCAAATCAAATGAAATGACTCATTCTCATCATCTAGGTAATCCAGAAATTCATCATAATCATTGAGTCTATTATCATCATTCTCATCGTCATCATCTTCACAACCAGGAGAGACTCGAAGGACTATGAGTGAAGAAGGAAGGATTGGCTCGAGAGAAGAGAGGTTCAAGGTGCTATCACTCTTCACCAGCCATGTCTGTCGTTGGGCACGGGATGTGGGACTGCTTCCACTGACCCACTCTGTAGTTCACCTTCTCGACGGGAGGGATGATAGATGGGTGGCAGATGGGAGAGCTCGACATTGGACTTGCTGTTCAGCTTGTCCACATCGCTCACCATCTTCTTGAACATCAGCGCCCTCACCTCATTGACGTTCATCATGCGAGCAAGCATGACTGTAGACCGGGCAGGTGAACTCATACACCTCGTGCCTCAGAAACTCCCAGCTGCCAAAAGGCATTCTGAAACTTTGGAAATTTCTGCAGTTTCTTGAGAGGGCCGACATTTCCCTTGCCTTTGAAGGTGCTGGTGCAGTACTCCCCAGTGAAACAGTAGATCCCTATGAGTGCAGTGCAGTAGTGCCTGCCGAGGGATTGGGCGACAGCGTTGATATCGACCATCTGCCTGTAGTGTGGCAACTTAGCTAAATATAGCATAACAATTGTGCATTTTGTGAGGAAAGCACCAAATTTTGGCACACTAGTAGCCTATCATATTATGAACAGATTTGGATATTGGGCCATCTCAAACTTTTTGATGGCAGTGGAAAATGGCTGCCACAGCCATCAGCGGCTGAATTTGAGATCGCCCAACATCCAAATCTGTTCATAATATGTTAAGCTACCAGTGTGCCAAATTTGGTGCTTTCCTCACAAAATGCACAATTGTTATGCAAAATTGCCCCACTACTGTGCTTGCTTGTACCTGTGAAAAAGGACAAAAACTATGGATGCAGATTGAGGGCCATTGTGTAGTTTTCATACATGTACAAAGCACCCATTTTCTTAGAACATAAAAGTATAAGTTTTTCTGGACATTTTCATTGGTTGGCAGGTCACAAGTCATGTACAGTGCTTTGTTGGCAATTTGTATAAAAAAATGGAATGATTGAATAATTGTCCCCCTCACCTGTGTCGAGGTAGATATGAGCTTGATGTCGTGAGCATAGTGCAGCAGGATGAAAAAGATGTCTGTGTCTGATGTACGAACAACAGCAGACTTGTACCCAGTCTCAACCCCATAGTTCATATAGAGGACGAAGCTAGAGTCTGCCTCTTTCTGCTTGGACATGAGGCTTTGGATCTCAAACACCTCAAATTCATCATTTAATGCAGACAGCTGACGAGCCTTGCACTCCACAATGAGAATAGCTGATGAGCATCCCTCCAGCCTTGAAGCAGCCTCCTTACTGCTCCAACTCTGAGAAGAAGATTGTACAACTGCATATTGTTCTCGTCGTTCTGGAAGAAGACTTTCAGGTCGGGTGGCTTCCTTGTTGCTAGACCAGCAAGGTGGAGCTTCTCAGACACACCATGGCGCTTACTCTCCTCGGCATTGATTGAGTCTGCCTTGTATGAGTCATTGGAGAAGATAAACTCACACTTGGGAGAAAAAATGACACACAACCCTTGTCGCCCGTATTGAGCTTGGTGAAGGCAATTTGAGAACATGCTTTTGATGATTTTGAGAACATGCTCTTTAGAACATATCAGAATACTTTTGCAGTCACTTCATCAGTTTTTCACTGCGATAGTCTTTGTTGGAGAAATTGCTGTCATCCAATTTATCAATGTATATCGTTCTAAGTGAGGATAGTTGCATGAATTTTTTCTGCTGGACAACATGATCCTGGATGAACTGAATGACTGAGTTACAGGCTTCATTTTGAACGGTGCTGAGACAGAACTGGTCTGACATTATTACCGCGAGCCCTCTCTTTGGCACGGTATTGATTTGTGAACTCCATCTGACAACTAGGGTGGAACTTCACATCAACTGCAAGCAGGACAAAACCTCTGATTTTATGGAGGAGATTTTCCTTCCCGAGTTCTTCTGCTTGTGGCTCAAGTGAGTGTCATGCACTTGTCATGGTGAACATGATGCAACTCTCTGTCTTGTGAGAAGAACATCCAGAAGCAGGCAGAGTTTTGTTGACAACACCACAAAAGATACACTCAGGTCGGAAGATTGTGGAGTTATGACGACTTTACTTACGTAGAGAATGATGTCACTGTGATGTTGAGGGTTGTGAGCTGCCTGTTTGATGCAACCTGTCTAGGTTCTTCGTGAAACCTTGATAGCATTGTCTGTGGTACCCCACGACATCCAGATCAGTACCTTCAAGTGTCTATGGTATCTGAATGCACACTGCTTCCATATGATACTTTGAATCAGATGGTTCTGCTAGTCTCTTGTCTCGAATTTCAGGCACAGAGATCGGTTTCTCATCTGGAGCACCTCTGATATTTCTAAAACATGTAAATGACCCATGATCATCAACATTGTTCAGATGCAATGTACATCTGGAATTGTTCAGATGCAATGTACCTGCCTATACACTCTTGTGGTTTTACTCTTTTTGAAATTGGCACTCAGAACTCTCAGTGGCTTTTCGTTTTTCCCCTTTGGTCTCTTTTGTTTTCCCCATCATTTCAAATGAGTTTGTTCCCTGTCTATTTCATGTATGCACCCCACCTGGAATGGAAGCCAATAGTGTTATCAAATACAAAGAAGTCAAGATTGACACATATAAGCGAAACAAAGTGTACTGTTGGTTAATTTTTCAAGTGAATGACCACGGCTAACCTCATGTGACGAGGTTCAGCAAGGCAGTGAATTTGTGATAATAAAAGCAAAGGAGAGGACGAGTTGTGTCGTGGGAGTGTAATGGGAGTAAAGTTGTGTAATGGGAGTAAAGACTCCCTCTGAATATAGACAGTGATTGGCAACCATCTGATACAGAGGTTATGTGAGGGACAAAGCACATCTCAGCAAAGAATTGGTCAGTTTCAAAAGCAAATTACCACTGCTAGCCTCCTTAGACATTGGTCTGTAAGGAGAAATCCCAGGAGATATGGAGAATTCTGGTCTAATTAGTATTTTTTTCCCCCCAAATATCTTCAATGATTTGACCCACAAGACATGCTCAAATCTCAAAAATGTTGCTTCCAAACGTTTTCTCATGTCAAAATTGTATGGAAAAGTGGATTTATTAGTGTTTATATGATGTCTAGTTCAAAAGTTATTGAAATCCTTCACTTTAACCATTCATGCACGATAAAATCCAAGATGGCCACTGTACGACCCCCACGGTGCAATTTGTTTTGATGGGAACATCTGAAATTGGATAGTAGATACCCTTATGAGTATAAAAATAGGTCATTAAATTTTCCAGGGGGTGCATGGGGAGTCTATCTACCAACCAGACTATCTGTAGTACTACTCACAACATGATCTCCTTGCCTCAGTTGTGTATTTTGCTGGGGCTTTAATATGCTTAATGGGAAATGTGTCCTTTTCACATTGCGATACTGTGTCCATTCCAGGTTTGGTTCATTGTTCATCTGAGTGTTTATTCATTACCATGTAGGAAGACAGAAGAGAGAGTTCTGCCATTGCTGTTGTGTTTGCGATTGCTCCACCACTTGCACCTGCTCTGCGTATACATACAGTCACTCGAGAGTTGAGACTTTTACCGAGTGGTGTTACCTCAATAAAACTTGTGTATGAGAACCCGACCTCTTCGTATATTTCGTGCATGGCTAATGAAGATACCCAGGAGTTTGCCAGGCTGAACTTCCTCCAGAGGGTTGTGAAGAAAGTAGATGAGATGGTTTTGCCATGCGGTCCTTTCAGAGAGAGAGAGAGAGAGAGAGAGAGAGAGAGAGAGAGAGAGAGAGAGAGAGAGAGAGAGAGAGGGGGGGGGGGGAGACTGAATTGTCAGGATTGAAAGACATCTTCTAAGTGTTTTACCAACTTGTTATGTTGTCACCGTCGATGCTGCTGACTGCCCATCTGAAGGATAAGGGAAGTCACAACAGAGGGTGAAGTCAGTAGCAATGAAGGGGATTTTCCAGAGAGTCAGAGAGATCGTTGTTGAACATCAGGAATAGGACTACTGCAAGCCCAGAACACTGCCTTGGGACACTCCATCCTTATCAGGGAGAGGAAATGAAAGGATTCCTTTGAGAGCCACATGTTGGCTACGAGAGTAGTGGAAGTCAGTAGGCTACGTCATGAGTGAAATTAACCTTGGATGACAGAAGCAAAAGGGTTTTGGAGAGAAAGCTGGGGTGCCAGAGGGTAACGAAAGCTTGAGATATCTCTCAAGAGAAGGACCTGATCTCATGGTTTGCACCGAGGGCCTCCATCCATTGTTGGGAGAGTAAAAGCAGAATGTCCACGGTAGGGTGAGTGGTCTGATTTTGAATTGGTGATCTGAGATGAGGCTATTGGAGAAAAAGAAGTATATCATATCAACTGCGATGATGGATTGCATGACTTTGCTGATGATTTAGAAGCAAGCGAATAGGTCTGTGCAGTATATGTTATCTGTATACAGTATCTCCGGATATCTTAGAAATAATCAAACTTAGGAAATGGAAATGATCAGGACAAATTTCAGAAGGTCAGACAAGAGGTGGACAACAATATTGTTGCGGGCCGGGGGTCGGTGGCGAGAATGACAGTTAGGTGGGGAAGTTTACGCCGTCTCCCACCAGACTCCCCGGAATTATAGGCCGTCGCTCAGATAACTCCGTGAGCCGGCGGCTCGATTAATCGACCGTGAAACGCCAATTTCTCGACCACGTGGAATAGGGTTAATTGTCTAGATCCAATATACCTAAGTAACCATGCAGTCTTGGCTAGCAGGGATTCACACCCTCGGATGTCTGGCCGAACTTGGTCACTCTACCAACTACAGTAGAGTATCAACTTCCACTCACCAACTCTGGCTCGGATGCAGTCGAGCGGGCCTGCCCAGGATGTTCCTGCTACAATGTACCGATTACCGGGGATGAAACCCCATCTAAACTCAAATACGAACCATGATGGACCAATACAAGAAGGGACAGAAACGGACTGGGAGCATTTCTAATAATTTATTTACAGTAAAAGAAAGACACAAGACAAGACTTATCGCGAATATGCAATGCAGTATTTACAATGATGATATGAACACTTAAACAATTACACTTATAGATGGGCCCACACGCAGACACAAATACAAAAAGAGAAGAAACCCAGACTTCTTTACTGGACCCTCCAGCCAATGAGAGAGAGATGAGCTGGGGGTCAGAGTCCGGATGGGTACCTAGCCATCGGAGAAAGGGGGTACTCCATGCTGTGGCACCTGCCAATGGTCGTCGGCCTGGTACCAGTCGCACGTGGGGGACTTGTGGTTCGTGGCGGAGCTCGGATGGTGAATGGTCGGGGTCCACAGAACTCCTCTCCCCGTAACAGCCACCGTGATGAACGTGACCACTCTAGAACTCCAGTACTTCTTGTCAGAGCATGCTCGGGGATCTTAATCCGCCTCCCTTGTGAAACACAGAGTTATTGCACTGCTTTTCTCTCGCACTGCTCTGCTCTCAGACACCACCAGCCTTTCTCTGACGTGACCCTCTCCTAAAAAATACCACCAGAGGGAAAAAAGAATGCCTTCATACGGGGCGGAGCTCCGCGAAGGACGCGCCACTATCCGTCCTGATTGGACAGGCTCATACGGCCCACCTTTCCAGGGCTGAGTCTTGGCCCCTGCCGGAGACCCCAGTTATTCTTCCACCTGGCTTCGCTCGTGAAGAGTAACAGGGTCAACACTGAAAAAGCCATACAAGAACTATGAGCCGAAGACTGGAACCGCAAGGACCCCTCTCGGCAAGTGAAGGTACGTGCAGCCAACCGGTGGTGATGGCACATGATGGGCAGGTTGGGTCATGAAGATGGGATGGTTGTTGGTTGTTAGATGGCTTGTTGGAGGGTTCGTTGGTGGAAAGATTTAATAACCTAACTAAAAGAAATCGCAACGCACGTTTTTGATTCTCCCACTATACATAACGAAAGGGAACCTGTCTCACATGTACTTAACGACATAACTAACCTTTTGGACCTGTATGTTGAATGCAAATGGTTTCCAGATCCGTAACACTACCCCCCCTTTTTTATAGACTCAACCCGAGTCGTTAATTTCCATGTGGCATGCAGGTGTAGGTTTTCCCCTAGTATGTTTTACCTACGGATCCCTGAGTGCGACATTTGAAATACATGTCCCAAAAATAAATAACCTAATGCGTTGCATAACTAAACTAGCAGACTCACTCGGACAACTTAACAACATTGCCGGCACTAAACAAACAACAGGTGGGCTAAAATTATGTACATTTGTAATATTTACAATACCCATGGCTCAGGACCTGTGACTTGAGGAGAGGAAACACAGCAAAGTTAACATTGTGGGTGAGTGGGCAGCAGGCATCGATGGTTGGATGTCTTTAGGGCCATCAAAGGTCCCTTGTTTGTCGTTGAGTTCTTTTTAAAATTATCATTATTTTTTGTTCCTGGCTGCTGGAAGCAACTCACCTGAACATGGCAGGCCATTCGCCGTCTCACAGGCCATTTGAAATGGCCTTTATGCAACAAGAGCTCCGGGCTGCTCAGTGCAGTCCCCGGTCCATTTGAACTGGCTTTCATGCACCAACAAGGAGGTATCCGGGCTGCTCAAATGCAGTCCCCGGGAATGCGGCTGCCTGCAGGGCAGTCCTTGCAAAACACTTTCAGAGGTGGTCCTGGAGCACATGGGGAAGATTGTAACATGGGTAAGCAAACAAAGGCATGGGCAGGTATGGAGGCAAGGCAAAGCCATGCAAAGCATGGCAAATGCAGACCAGGTAAAGTGAGACAGGTCGGCACATGAAGCTGGCTGGCCTCGGTCTGGTCTCATGAGGTTGTGGAGGGAGTGTGGTGGCGCCGGCCGGTCTGAAAACGGGAACGGTCCTCCCCGACCGTTTCCCCCCAACCTATCGCCTTTGCCTGTCCTTGTTCATACCCACCCCCATTCGTTTGCAACCACAAAACAACAACGAAATTTAGACTATTTTATTTTATTTTTATCTATTTATTCTATTTTATCAATTTTTTTTTTAATTACCTCTGTCCCAAGCCGCCTTTATTGTCCTTATTCGGCTAACCTATCCTGACCGTCTATCCCCAGTCCTTAAGATCCTTTTTGAGGGGATTGAGGAAGAGACAAGTGAATCTGTCTCGAGGCCCAATGCAGCCTCAGAATAAGTCCCTCAGATTTCTGCAATTTCCCAAGGTGAGTCCAGTGGCCTACGAACAGTGAAGGGATGGATGGTGCGAAGGGGTACACATTTCCTATCTATCCAGGCATTTATTAATGTTAATCTATCCTCGGGGATTTTCAACACGTCTGTCTCTTTAAAATATCGGTTCTAGAAACCATTATTCTCGTCGCCTGTGTTGGTGTTCGTTATTAATTTGGGGCCGGCCCGAAAATTTTCTCTCGTGCTCTTGCACAATTTCGTGGCTGGGCAGCGTGGCTCCATTGGCAGGGATTCCCATCTGCCAAACTCAAACTACGGCACCCCCGGGCAGCTGAGGCTGTCTACGAGCCTACCTATTCCGTATGAATGCGGGGAGTGCCCATCCTGTCTACTCTCCCGTATATGCCCACATGGCATTTCTGGTGCTCCGGGTTCCCTTTCCGAGGGTCGCCCGTGACCATTTCACTATCCCCGTCGCTTGGACCCATCGCCTACTCTGGCTGACTTCTCCATGCCCGGGGTGCCCTCTACTAAGTACTCACCAGGCAAAAACAGCAGTCAGTTATGTGGTCCTTGGGTTCTCGCCAAACCATGGGAACTCCAAAAGGCAGACCCCTTCATTTTCCTTTTGTCTAGTCACGAAGCATTTCCTCACAATTATGACATACAATATGAGGAGCCATTTCTTGTCTTGGTCGCCAAGGGGAACATCAAAATGGGCTTTATAGGCACGCCTTACAAACGATATTATATTGCGCTTTTGACGAAATAGTGTGTCGCAGCCACATAGATAACAGAATGCATCAGGATTATTTACGTATTTATGTCTCATTGAAGAAGCCATGATCAGATCTGAAACAAAGAAAAACATAAAGTTAAAGAATATATCAATAAGGATAAATAAATATCAATAAAGACAAAGAAAATTGATGTCAAATAAATCGTGAGCAAATCGTTAGCAGTAAAACAAATACGGTCTATAGTTATTTAACAGTTTAGCCATCGTATATTTCCACTAAAGTCCGAAATCGCACCCCTAGTTCTCAAGTTATCCCTAGTGCAAATAGCAATGGGTGTCCTTTTTTGCAAAAATCGCAAGTTTCAAATTGCATGAAAATTAGAGCATGTCGAGGAAAACCGATTTTAGATTTGAAATCAGCGTTGAAAAAATACATAGCATAAGTTGAAAAATCTCATGCAACCGATAATAAGAAAAAATTGTTCCCGGGTGTTATCATTTTAAATTGACACGTGCACGGATGTTTCATGATGTGAATGTTTCATTGTGATCATTATTGTGAACTTTATGTAACGCAAGTTATTACAATTTTCTTTGTGTTTTTATAGGAGACATGAACGGAAGAGTTGTGGGATATTTTCCTCGCCTGGTCACACTGAATGTGTCAGACATTCCTTTGGATTACAGCGGTCGAGTTATCATGTCGGTTTTCACGTTCATTTTGTGTATTTCAATTCCTCTCAACGTAGCAATCCGTGGTCAGAGTCCAAGTCTCACATCCATAGAGCAAGATTGGAAGCACCAAGGACTTGGACTTTCATCCAACAGTACAAGAACCGACGGTGCTACACCCCATGAAGCAACGAATCCATGACTCCCTCGGCCCGACCGAGACGTCGATTTACCTCTGGCTCACAGCCAGCAGAGACATGAATATCACTGCCAAGGTAAATGAATCTCTCCCTGACCTCAACATCCTCACCATAAACAGGTACAAACAAGATAGCATCATCCAAAATGTTATTGAAAGCTTGGATCTTATTCTTAGTTTTGACCGAAGAAACCTGGAATCCCAATGGCTCTGACTCCTCATTCATCACCTCGTAGGACCAAAAAAGGATATCGAGTCTCTGCAAAGATAACTGCATCATCAGCGAAATCAAAGTGAGAGATCTTGACATTCCCAAACGATGTGCTCGCCAGAATCCAGTCAATTAAAGTGCTGGAAAGTGTGGGGGCAGTGCACACCCATGACAAACTCCAGTAGCAACTGGAAATAGGTAGGAGATGGTATCAACACATCTCATAGCACTCACAGGACCAGAGTATATTGGTGGCACCCCACAAAGACCAAGAATCCTCCAGAAGGCATCCTGATTCTTTGAATAGAATGCTTTGCTGAGATTAACATAGGCTGCAAGCAGAAACTCTCAAAACTCTCATTAACATTCGTTGAGTACCCGAAGGGCAAGGTACGGTCAATTATTCACTTCTTTTATGTAAAGCTTGACTGCTCTGGGCACTGGTGCTCAAGCAAATGGTGGCAAACACTATCAATAACAAGTGGTGCCAGGCACAACAAATCCCACCCATTTAAGGAATAAAGTCTTCGGACCCTACCGATCTTCACAAATATGCATTTTTCACTATAGGAATGGTGAGGATTATAAGTGACAAATAGAATAAGGTACACTATAAGCTGAGTTTGAAGTAAATCAGATCATTTTTGACGAAGTTATGAGCGAAAAACTATTTTGATATTTTAGTGACCTTGATCTTGACCTTTGATCCAATTGGACCCAAAAGTTAATAGGGTCGTCCAAGGTTCATTGCCCACCTGTGGATTATATTTGATAGTGTTTGCTAAAGCCGTTTTTCCATAAAGTTGCTAACAGACAGACAGACAAACAAACAAACAAACAAACAGACAAACAAACCGGACGATTACAATATCCCGCTCCCTCCCTCCGGGGGGGGGTGGGATAATTATCTGAGCAAAGACCTTGCCCATGACTGAGAGCAGCATCACCCCTCGGTAGTTGTTTCAGTCCTGCTGATCGCCTTTCCCTTTCAAGAGAGGGACAAAAGGCACCTCTTCCAGTCAGTTAGGATGATACCTTTGCTCCAGGCAGAGCAAAGAACTGCATGCAACGACATGATTAAAGCATTTTTACCAGCATTGAGAAGTTCAGGAGAGACGCCACAGATCCCTGGACCTTTACCCCATTTCAACCGGTTCACCGCAGGCTGTGTTTCCACAAACAAAGGTGAATCACAGTTGTTTGGAGGGTCAGCAATAGGGATAGTAACACTGCTGACATCCAACTCAATAGCTAGTAGATCATCCTGGTACAGCCGCTCAAAGTAACTGGCCCAGCGGGCCTTCACTTCTGACTCCTCTGTCAAGAGCCCACCACCCTCCGCTCTAACTGCAGTACACCGAGGAACGGGCTTTGACGAACGCAATGCACAAATTCCCCTGGAAGCAGGACCAGAATCACCTGGCCACAAGTAATGCTGTATCCTCTGACATTCCTCTCACATAGGCCTGCTTGTCCACCCTCAGCGCACATCTAGTTTTACGCCTCAACTCCCTAAATAGCACAGCTCTACCATTAAGTCTGGCCCTGCGACTCTGATCAATGGTATCCAGTGTCCCTTGGGAGACAAAATTCTTCTTTGCCTCGCAGTGAATTTGAAGAGATCTACCTGCAACATCAAGAAGGGTGGGCTTGAAGGCACTCCACGACTCTTTGGGATTCCCCAAAGCACCCAGACCGCCAAAATCCCCATTCAGCCTGTTTGCAATTTCATTTCATTGTCATTTCATTGCATTTCATTCATTGCATTTCATTGTCATTTCATTGTCAGAACTCAGTTGCCATTTCATCCTTGAGCTTGCCAACATCCAGCCTTCAACATCAGGGTTGCTTCAGCAAGCCTGTGGTCAGTATTGAGGAAGTGATCACTCCAATAGACCCTGCAGTTCTGGAACATCCTCTAGTGACTATTAGCGAGCACATGGTTAATCTCCTTTGCCACACCACCAGCGAAGAAATACCAAATCCAGCGGTGAGTCTGTCATCGCTGAAACCATGAACCAGCCAACCTCGGTCCATGACTTCTTGCAAAATCAAGGAGCTTCGTGCTATTCTGGTTCAAAGTTCCAGAGCAATAGGGGTTGAAATTGATTCTCGGGTTGAAAACTTGACTTTGTGAAAATTATCAACTTCGCTTGATCCAAAAAGGTTGGAATAATGAGCATCTTTAAGAGTAAACATGTATTTCCACATCCGCTTGAACCAACTATTTGACGTCTTTATGAATTTCTTATATTTTTGTGATTGTTAAATTTTATGTTACTTTCCAGACAGGTAAAAAATCATTCATTTATGTATTTGGAAAATAAAAAAATCTAATTTTTTACAAGTTTTATTTGAAGCTCTGGAGCTGTTCTGAAGTTCGGGTTTGATTTCTAAATGATCCATTATTTTATTTAAATAATATATTGTGTTAATCTTTTCCCTAAAATGACCGTCGTGAATCATATACATTGAGTCATTCCATCTGAAATCACCAAATTTAAGAAAATGTTCCCAGTTGACCCCCTCCGATTTACTTTAAACTTTCACAAAATAGTTCCCAGGTATCAAAATGAGGCTGCGTAAAATTTTAGGTCCCTGGCTAAAAAAAAAAAAATTAGGACCCTGGCTATCTCGGTCAACTCCAAGATATTGAGGGTTGAAAATGTGGTTGTGGCCCTATTTTTATGGTCGTTGCGAGCATCACAAAATGAACTGCTACAACCACATTTTCAACCCTCAATATCTCGGAGTTGACCGCGTATGTGGACCTATAATTTTACGCAGCTTCATTTTGATATCCTCCCCCCCCCCAAAAAATAGGGAATTTTTTTTTGCATTTTTACATGTTTTAAGTGATTTCCACCCCCCCCCAAAAAAAAATTGTTACCCCCCCAAAAAAAAAATTGTTAGAGAATTTTTTTTTGCATTTCTACATGTTTTAAGTGATTTCCAACACTCCCAAAAAATTGCTACCCCCCCCCCAAAAAAAAATAGAGAAAAAATTTTGACCTTGACCTTGGGACGAAAATGAAAAATCGGACAATGACAAGTTTTAGATAATTCATTTTGCGATTCAAATACCGAAGAACCCATTCCATTCAGTCAATTCCGTAGGAGAAGATAGATTCTTAATCCGACTACCCCCTAAAAATGGCTATTTTGGGGCGTGGCTCCGCCCACAATGGGCGAAGCACGCCCTCATCCAGGAAAACAAAACCACACATTGTTATCGAACACATATCCAAGTTTCATCAAGATCGGATCAAAGTCCATGGAGTTATGCTCTGGACAGACAGACACACAGACAGACAGGCCGGTGCTCAGCAACGGAGGGGTCCATAGTAACGGTTCTTTCTCACACATAACTCGGACATACCATGAACCTACCATACCAGTTTCATGTATATCTGATTCATTGTCTCTGAGATATAACGAACTTCGTTTTTTTATTGTTTTCGACCAGGGTTCATTCAAAGTCTATCTTCTCTGACAGTTTTCATAGGATCCGGCTGGAAATTTTTGACAATATGGCTGAATGTACTGCCCACAGTCTCTCGTGGCCCGATTTTTGATTTTCGAAAAAATATATTTTTTGGGATTTTTCAAAAAATTCAAAGTCCCGATGCTAGGCAACGGTGGTGTCCATAGCAACGGTTCTCATTTGCACACAACAAGGTCATGGTATGAACCTACCCACCAAGTTTCATCGAAATCGCCGTTGTATTAACGGAGCACTGGACCGAACAGAGGGACAGTCAGACAGACAAGCCGGTAGGCGGACATGGGTAGTCGACTAACCAATAGAACCTGACACGATGGACCCATTCGATGGTGAATGACCTGAGGATTAAGCACAAGAAAATTCATGATTCTAGCTTCAAGGGTTAATGCTGCAGATTGTTTTTTCGTTAAAATACCCCCACATTTAGAGGTTTTTCGGCCGTTGTTAGGCAACGGAGGGGTTCATAGCAACGGTTCTTTCTCACACACAACAAGGACATATCATGAACCTACCATACCAGTTTCATGTATATCTGACTCATAGTCTCTCGATATACCGAACTACGTTTTTTTTATTGTTTTCGACCAGGGTTCATTCAAAGTCTATCTTCTCCGACAGTTTTCATAAGATCCGGCTGGAAACTTTTGACAATATGGCTGAATGTACTGCCCACAGTCGCTCGTGGCCCGATTTTTGATTTTCGAAAAAGTAAATTTTATATAATTTTTCCAATATTTCCAAGTCCCGTTGCTCGGCAACAGTGGTGTCCAGAGCAACGGTTCTCATTTGCACACAACTAGGTCATGGTATGAACCTACCAACCAAGTTTCATCGATATCGCCATTGTATTGACGGAGCACTGGGCCGAACAGAGGGACAGACAGACAGACAGACAGACAAGCCGGTAAGAGGACATGGGAAGTCGACAACCCAATAGAACCTGATGCGATGGGCCCGTTCGATGGGGAATGACCTGAGGATTAAGCACACGAAAATTCATGATTCTCGCTTCAAGGGTTAATGCTGCAGATTGTTTTTTCGTTTAAATACCCCCACATTTAGAGGTTTTTCGGCCGCTGCTAGGCAACACAGGGGTCCATAGCAACGGTTCTTTCTCACACATAACTAGGACATACCATAAAACTGCCATACCAGTTTCATCTATATCTGACTCATAGTCTCTGAGATATAACGAACTTCGTTTTTTTATTGTTTTCGACCAGGGTTCATTCGAAGTCTATCTTCTCCGACAGTTTTCATAGGATCCGGCTGGAAATTTTTGACAATATGGCTGAATGTACTGCCCACAGTCGCTCCTGGCCCGATTTTTGATTTTCAAAAAAATTAATGTTTTATGATTTTTCAAAATTTCAAAAAATTTCAAAGTCCCGTTGCTAGGCAACGGATGGGTCCATAGCGACGGTTCTAATTTGCACACAACTAGGTCATGGTATGAACCTACCAACCAAGTTTCATCGAAATCGAAAAATTTCAAAAATTTTCAAAGTCCCTTTGCTCGGCAACGGATGGGTCCATAGCAACGGTTCTCATTTGCACACAGCTAGGTCATGGTATGAACCTACCAACCAAGTTTCATCGAAATCGCCATTGTATTGACGGAGCACTGGACCGAACAGAGAGACAAACATATCGACGGAGAAAGTGATAATTAGGATAGAACAAATTAAAAAAATATATATATATATATATATATATATATTTTTCGACTGGATCAGGACCCAACAGACAAACATATCGACGGAAAAGTGATAATGATAGAGAAAATTTCAAAATGTTTTTTTTGAAAAAAAAAAATTTGGACTACATCGACAGACAAACATATGGACGGAAATACTGATAATAAGGGTAGAACAAATTTCGAAATTTTTTTTTATTTTTTTTTTTCGACATCGACTACCCAACAGACAGACAAACATATCGACGGAAATACTGATAAATAAGGGAAGATCAAAAAAAAAGTTGTTTCGAATTTTTTTTTTCGACTAGATCGACTACCAAACAGACAGACAGACAAACAGACAAACATATCGACGGAAATACTGATAATAAGGGTAGATAAAAAAAAAAATGTTTTTTTGGGGAAAAAAAAAATTTCGAATTTTTTTCTTTTGACTCGATTGACTACCCGACATAACAAATATAGTGGTCACTCTGGCTGGCGCTCGTGAACCAAACAAGGACAAATGTGTCCAGGAGCCGCATCCTAAAGGTTTTGTCTTCACCAGAAGAAGAAGAAGAAGAAGAAGAAGAAGAAGAAGAAGAAGAAGAAGAAGAAGAAGAAGAAGAAGAAGAAGAAGAACTAGGACAAATGTGTCCAAGAGCCATGTCCTAAAGGTTTTGTCTTCGCCAGAAGAAGAGGAACAGGAAGAGGAAGAAGAAGAGAAGAACAAAAACAAACAAAAAACAACAACAACAACAACTTCCGATATTTCGTCACGTGCCTTGATTGAGCCAATAGCGACACCCGTCATGGACGATTGTCATTCATGACGAGAAAATTGTGTATTTACGAAATTGCAATACATTAAATGGAATAATCTTTAAATAGTAACGTGAACTTTTCGAAACTTAAAAGCAAATGTCCGAATATATTTAAAAGTTCATGATAGATGCTCTCAAAAGGCACCCTCAATGCGAGGATGTGTACAGGTGTTTAGCATTTAAGGAGATCCGGATCCTGTATTTAAAAGAACAGAGTCCGAAAGGTTTTGTTTTCAGAAGAAGAAGAAGAAGAAGAAGAACAACAACAACAACAACAACAACAACAACAATAAGAACAACAACAACGCCGAGCTCCCCTAAAAACAAGAAGAAGGAGAAGAAGAAGAACAATGCGGAGCTCTCTTAGAGCCA
Source organism: Eptatretus burgeri (assembly GCF_056783735.1). Classification (NCBI taxonomy): domain Eukaryota; kingdom Metazoa; phylum Chordata; class Myxini; order Myxiniformes; family Myxinidae; genus Eptatretus; species Eptatretus burgeri. The sequence continues at coordinate 135,413,395 of NC_140962.1, forward strand.
GCGTTCACAACGTGACGCGGCGAAAAACAAAAATTACAAGTGGGCGTGGCTCCGCCCACAATGGGCGTGTGACTGCAACCCTACTATCTGTCACTGGCCATTTCTTCAAAACCAATCTTCTCCCTCAAAATTGACCGAATCAAACGGAATTTTTTATATGTTGTACATATGGCCAATGCGCACAATTTCTTGAGTGGAATTTCGATAAAAAATCGAGAAAAAATATGAAAACAAAACAAAAATTACAAGTGGGCGTGGCTCCGCTCACAATGGGTGTGGGACCCTCATCACCAGGAAGACAAAACTAGGCATTGATATCAACATCATATTCCAGTTTCATCCAAATCGGATCACATCACATTGTGCTCTGGACAGACAGACATACATACAGACACACAGACATAACAAATATAGTGGTCACTCTGGCTGGTGCTCCTGAACCAATAGATTGCTTTTTGGTGCTGCCAATGCTTTGGATGCTCAGAACATATTTGGTATTGATGAAATTAGTTGGTATATTATTAAATATACTCCTAATCTTAAAACAGCAGAGATGTTGAATTAAGACTTAACTCAAAGAAACCACTCAATGTATAATACCGTAAAAGAAGATGTCAACACGTCAAACTGAACCAAACCACTTACACGTGGAATTTGGGTGTTCTCGAAGGAAAACCACATTACATATGGCTCATTTTTAAGAAACCCGATGGAGATACTGCTGCTGATAAGAATAATGCATTGAGTGATAATGCTAAGGTGAAACAACTTCGCATTTCTCTGGATGGAACATTTTATCCACCAGAAAGATTATAAACTAATTGGAAAAGAAATGATTACAATGAAGCATGCAAGTCTTTCCAAAAGGTGTGTGAAAGCAATGGAAATATAGAACTCATTTTGGATATGGCAGCCTTTAAAAACCTCTGTACAATCTGTGCAATTGACCTGAGCACTCAAAAGGAAACTATAAAGTCTAATTGAGTCGATTCTTCCCTCTCCATTGAAATAGGAAAGAGTGAAGAAGTTGATACATATTGTTTGCTTTTGGAAGAAACAGAATTACAGATTAATACAGATAATGGCTTTATGATTGGTGTCATAATTTTTTGATAAATAAATGAGTAGTAAATTGTCAACTGGGGTATATGTTAATCAAATCAATCTTAATATACTATCATTTTGTATTCAAAATCATAAGCCTTGTATGATTAACCTTAATACAATTCAGAGAAAAGGAGCAGTAATAATTGATGTTTGCTCACAAGAGAACAGGTGAAAATCTTGAATGACACTGGCTCACTTAAAATTAAAATGGCAAAACCAATGTTGAACGAATATTCAATCAGATGACTAATGTTGGAAAAGATGGTTCTACCTTTGGTGCATCCCAAGAACTGGATGTTGATTTATCAAATTATTACACAGAGGCACAGGCTGAACGACAGAAATATAGTATCACAGAAAAATATTAACATGAAAAATGCTTATAAATTAATAAATTATCCAGGCCTGACTGCTCGAATGACTTGTTGAGATTAATTGATTTACTGCAATATATATCCTTCAATAAAACGGCTGTGTATTCGAAAGATACAAAAATGTTGATTTGTGGAAAATGTGGAAAATCAACAAAAATGTTGACCTCAGTGGATGTGTGAGGGTCATACAGAATTCACAGTTCCAATTTAAATAACAAGCTCGAATGAGCAAAGATCCTCGTCCTCTTAATGATAACGTCATAAAACGAATATGACGTCATTGTGATGTATCAGGTTTGCGATAAATTATCTGTGCTAATGCCCGGCTTGAATCCCGCAAACACAATTCAAAAAGCTTGCCTAGTTTCGGAAATAATTTTTAAGGCGATTTCCATTAGTGGAAATATTTTGACGTCATAACTTTTTTCTAGTAGGAATTTTCAAAATCGGAGATTGCTATTGTCTGTGCAGGGTATTTTTACGTATATATGCCAAGTTTGAGGAAGTTTTGATGAAAACTGTATTCTGTGAAACAAACTAGTTTCGGAGATAATGGTATAGGCGATTTCAAGAAGTGGCGATATTATGACGTTAACTTTTTTCTAGGAAGAATTTCCAAAATCGGAGATGGATACTGCCTACGGGTGGGCTTTCTGCATATACATGGCAAGTTTCACGAAGATCCGATGAAAACTCTGGGTTGTGAAACAAAAAATGTCAAAAAATAGGAATGACATCATAAAAATTGATACGACGTCATAGTGATGTATCATGTGTGTGGTAATTCATCTCTGCTGATGCCCTGTTCGATTCCCACAAACAGAATTCAAAAAGGTTGCCTAGTTTGAGATAATTTTTTAGGCGATTTCCATTAGCGGAGATATTTTGACGTCATAACTTTTTTCTTGGAGGAATTTTCAAAATCGGAGATGGTTTCTGTCTGCACAGGGTATTTTTACATATATATATATATATATATATATATATATATATATATATATATATATATATATATATATATATATATATATATATATATATATATGCCAAGTTTCAGGAAGTTTAGATGAAAACTCTAGGCTGTGAAACAAATGAAACAAAAAACAAAAAATGTCAAAAAATAGGAATGACATCATAAAAATTGATATGACGTCATAGTGATGTATTATATGTGCGGTAATTCATCTCTCCTAATGCCCTGTTCGATCTCCCGCACACAGAATTCAAAAAGCTTGCCGAGTTTCGGAGATAATTTTTTAGGCGATTTCCATTAGCGGAGATATTTTGACGTCATAACTTTTTTCTGGGAGGAATTTTCAAAATTGGAGATGGTTACTGTCTGCGCAGGGTATTTTTACATATATATGCCAAGTTTCAGGAAGTTTCAATGAAAACTGTAGGCTGTGAAACAAAAAAGTCCACAAGAACAACAACGTGAGTGAGACTTGGAGATCCTCCACGAGGATCTAAATTTTTTTTATAAAGAAGGGCATAACATTTGTATGAGAATACAACATTGGGGATATGATATGAATGATCTCGGGTGTAATTGGTCATTTAAAATTAACCTCGAATACCTGGAACAATTAAATCAGTCTCGAAAGGAAGAATATTATCCACTTGGTGTCAATAATGATATTTGTGGAAGCACGATAAGCAAACAACAAATAAAAGCATTTAATAAGGTGAAAATCAATAACAGCTTTGCCATAGTTTATATCATGAAAACACATGGAACAGGATTCTATATAGTAAGTAAGGGATTACAAACTGATTCAACCATGGGAATATGGGGAGGAATTACCTGCCACCATATTAATCTGTCATATATTTCTGATACATAAATGACAGCAAGAAGACTTCAGAAAATTATCATTTCTGTGTCCAAGCAAACGTACAAGAAAAGGGTATTTGGTATTTTAATAAATATGTTCTACAACAGAAGAATGGGGTATTTAAAAGAAAAGATTGGCTCTATACTGATGTTACTAAATCAACAACTTTGGATTTAACTAAAATGTTACACAATGAAAGAATTGGAAAGTTGAGAAAACACAAGGCTTTTTCGAATTCTAGAATAAATTTTATTGTTTTCCTGTTGTAAAAAATATTATGTTGGATGTAGGAATATCATGAAATGCATATGAATATACGTATGATATTCTATGGGGTGAAAGTGGTTCAAGGATAGTAAGGGATGAGAAAGGAGTTGAAGAAATTGAGGCAAGAGAGATGGATGAAAGGGTATCTGAGGAGTTTGTGAATAGGATGAATGGAGATTTGCAGGGTCTGGGTGCTTTGAGGAATCCTGAAGAGTTGTGAAGTGCCTTCAAGACCACCATCCTTGATGATGCCAGTGTATATCTTGAAAGTCACTGTCAGGCAAAGAAGAACTTTGTCTCTCAAGGTACACTGGATACCATTGATCAGAGTCACAGGGCCAGAAAGAATGGCAGAGCCAAGCTCGCCAAGTGATTCTCATCCTGCTTACAGGGGAATAAGCACATTACGTGCCTCCAAGCCCATCCCTTGGTGTACTGCATTTAGTGTGGAGGATGGTGGGCTCTTGACAGAGGAGTCCAAAGTGAAGGCCCGCTGGGCCGGTTACTTTGAGCGGATGTACCAGGATGATCTACCAGCTGTCGAGTTGGATGTCAGTGGTGTTGCAATTCCTATTGCTGACCCTCCAATCAACTGTGATCCACCTTCGTTTGTGGAAACACAGGCTGGTGTGAAGCAGTTGAAATGGGGGTAAAGCTCCTGGGATATGTGGCATCCATGCTGAACTTCTCAAGGCTGGTGGAGCTGATGTACTCGTGTCATTGTATGCAGTTCTATGCTCTGCCTGAAACACAAGCATCATCCCAATTGACTGGAAGAAGGGCCTTGTTATCCCTCGCTGGAAAGGGAAGGGTGATCACCAGAACTGCAGCAACTACCGAGAGGTGTACGCTGCTCTCATTGCTGGGCAAGGTCTTTGCTCAGATAATTTTTAATAGAGTTCGCCAACATCTGCTTGAGCACCAGCATACAGAGCAATCAGGCTTTACACCAAAGAGGTCAACAACTGGCCATATCCATGGTCTTCAGGTCCTCACCAAACACAGACGAGAGTTTTGGCAGGGGCTGCTTGCAGCCTGTGTTGATCTCTGCAAAGCGTTTGCTTCGGTGAATCGGGATGCCCTTTGGAGGATTCTTGGTCTTTGTCGGGTGCCACCAAAATTGATCAATCTGATGTTTGAACTCTTAGTAGGGTCATATCCAGGACTCCCGTGAGCATGGAGAGCATAAGTTCGTTTGAGGATGGATTTTGGTACTTTGGGGTATTTAGAAAAAATGAGCTCCTGTGCCCCTCCCAAAAGTGTGGGCAAACTCCACCAGAGGGCAAAATCCAAAATGGGCACTGGTGGCCATCTTGGAAATTAAACAATTCCATAACTTTTGAGTAAAATAACTTACAGCCATGAAATAAGTGTCGTTTTTTTACTGATTTAATGACTCGGATCCATTTGAGTGGTTATTTTCTCATTTTGCGTTAATCTTTAACATGAAATTCAAGATGGCTGCAAACAGCCATATTGCAATTGAATATGTCCCACCTTTCGAAATATTGTAGCTTTTTACTATTATAGTAATTATGCTGTTTATTTTTGTCACAGGATCATTGGATTTCTGCTCGCAAAAGACCACCAACTGCCACTACAACTGATCAGTCATCACATCACATCCCAACTGTTGAGTAACAGAATTAACTGAGTTTAGACTAACATGTCTGAAGAATCAGCCAGTAGCAGAAGTAATAACCCCCTCTTCAATGTGTGTTGCAATGTGGTAATCATATTGATCAGAAAGACTCACTTGATGGGATTTCCAGTGGAAAGTGGCAAAGCTTGCATGAAAAAAACAGCTAATGGGAGGGGGCTAGATAGGTTTGGCATGGTGTATGAGAGTGTCAACTGGGAAAAGGGACACAAAGGTCTTTACATGCACAAGAAATGTTACCTGTCTATTTCAAGCAAGAGAAAGCTCCGGCAAGCTGAAAAGCGAAAATTTGCATCGAGTGAACAAAGCAGGTAACCCCTACAGTTGCAGTTCTACAGGCAGTCTTCAAATACTGCGTTGGCCTTGTTTTGCCCTGACCTTTTCTGCTATTTGTGCTTGGAGAACAGTTCCTGCTTATATGTTCACACTAGTTCCAGCTCACTATTTTATTTCGTTGAGTTTGTTGGTTTTATGTTTTCTTTACACTTGCACATTTTTATGCATAATTGGAGGTGCAAAATTTTGACAATTGAACTTCATTTGTTGTGTCTGCATTTGCCTCTTTGATCAACCCTGCTGTTTTATTGGGTTTGGACTTCCTCAATTGATCTTGTGTTTGCTCGTTGTTACCACCACACATGAACTCAATACCTTGTTATTTTTTTTTTCCTGTGTGTGCAGTGAATCTACGTCTGCATCCGAGACCCCGAAATCTGCTGCTGCTGATCCTCTTCCAGCTCCTTCACCAAAACGTCTACTTCGAGTATAGGGCATTTACATGAAAAACACTTATGTGTCTGGTGCATGTGTCCAGAAGACAAAAAGCATCCTGGACGGAAATTAAATACTTTGTATCTTCGAAATAAAGGGAAGGCTTGGAAGGTGTTTAAACAGCATACAGTGTTACTCGACGACATGGACATGAGAGATCGCATTCTCAAACTGAATGACGCCACACCTGATCCATTTGCAGCTGAGATACGATACCATCATCGCTGCTGGCTCAAGTTCATCACCAACAATAAGATTAATGATGAAAGGCATGAGCTGAATGACGAATGAGCTGCAAAAATGACCATAAAAATGAGTTAGAAACAACCAAGATCATATTTTCAGGTCTGACGATGACCTCAAAATGGGCAAGTAACACCTGGAATTAATTTGTAGTCAGAAAGACACTTCATAATTCATGCCTGTATGTTAATCTACTCAATATTTATGTATTTAAAAAAAAATTCAAAGATGGCCACTGACAGCCATTTTGGATTTCAGAGTGAAGATGACCTCCAAGTCGACAAGTTACATCTGGAATGAATTTCCCGCCATCTAATTACTTGAAAATAACACCTTAATCGTCTTCCGACCTTAACTGGTTTGGAAGATGTGAAATATTCATAGGTTCAATTTGGATGTTGGTGGCCATCTTGGATTTCACATTGAAGATGACCAATAACTGAAAGTATAGCCACTGGAATGGACCCCTAGTCATTACATTAGTAAAAAACGACACTTATTTCATGTCTGTAAGTGATTTTACTCAAGAGTTATGAAATTGTGTAATTTTCAAGATGGCCACCATTGGCCATTTTAGATTTTGCCCTCTGGTGGAATTCGCCCACACTTTTGGGAGGGACATAGGAGCCCATTTTTTTCTAAATACCCCAGAGTACCAAAATCCATCCTCAAACGAACTTATGCTCTCCATGGTCACGGGAGTCCTGGATATGACCCTACTCTATGCTCTGGTTCTGAGAGCGCTGTGAGATGTGATGATACCATCTCTGACTTATTTCCAGTTGTTACTGAAGTTCATCAGGGGTGTGGGCTGACCCCCACACTTTTCAGTGCTTGTATGAAATGCATTCTGGAGGAGATGTCGGAGAGATCAAGCTGTGTTGCATTGTTTGGGAATGTCAAGATCTGAGACCTTGATTTCACAGATAATGCATTCATCTTTGTGGAGAACCTAAATATCCTCTTGGGGGCCCTCGAGTTGCTTAATGTGAAGTTGGAGCCACTCAGGTTATGGGGGTTTTGGTGTCAAAACTAAGATCCAGGCTTTCAGTGACATCTTGAATGCTGCCATCTTGTCTGTACCTGTTTGTAGCGAGGATATTGAAGTCATGGAGAGATTCACTTACCTTAGCAATGATATTAATGTTTCTGCTGGCTGTGATCCAGAGGTCAAGTGACGTCTGGGTCACGCCTTGGAAGTCATGGATTCACTGGATCATGGGGTGTGGCACTGCCAGTGTCTGTGCAGGAGGAAGAAAGTCCGAGTCTTCAGGTCCTTGGTGTTTCCAGTTTTGCTCAATGGATTTGAGACTTGGATTCTGACCACAGATCTGAGACGGCGATTTATTTCCTTTGGTACCAGGTCTCTTCGGAGATTTCTTGGCTGTTACTTATCAGACTTTGCATCCAATGAGCGGTTGCTGAGAGAGAGTGAAATGAGATTTGTCCATGAGAGCATAGTCCGTGAGCATCAGCTGCGGCTGTATGGACATGTGGCTCATTTTCCTGATGCTGAACCTGCTTACCATTCTCTCAGCGAGGGAGGCTCGTAAGTGGAGGAGGCCACGAGGCCGACCACATGCCTCATGGTTACAGCAGGTTGATCAGCATCTCAAGGAGATAGGGATGTGCCAGGCATCTGCCTGGGGGTGGCCAGATGAAGGCCCCTGGAGTAACGGCAGAAAGTGGGTGCTGTGCTTTGCTTCTCCGGCTCATGCTCCCATACCTGACCTGACCTGAAGTGAACTCATAGAAAGTGAATGGGTGAAAAATTGGTGTTTGGGTTGATTAAAACACCCTTTTTTGTTTGTTTCTTTTTTTGTATACCTTGTCGAGGCTCATATGAGAGCTAACACACAACTCTCAGCAAGCGGGGCATGAGAGAAGAGGGGCATGAGTGGGATGGACAAAACAGTGGGGAACAGAGACATAAGGAGATCTGTGGAAGGGAGAGGGATGTGGCAGGGAACACGGGGACATTACAAGGACTTCCAGACATCACAAGAACAACATGGACATTACAGGGATTTTCAGGAAGGAAAGCGGGGAATTTGAAGGAGGTAGGTTTGGGGTGGATTAACGGGGGTAGAAAAGATCAAGGATTTGGATGGGGGACGATAAGAGGTTATGGTGAACAGCTCTTTTGAAGGCCTGGGGGAAGAATTGGATTGAACAGAGTGAGGGAGTTTATTCCAAAGGCGGGGAAAAAGAAGAATGAAAGAGTGAAGGTTAGCAGTGATTCGTGATTTTGGTAGTTTTACCAGAAGGGGGTTCTTGGCGGACCTTGAGCGCCCTGCGGAAATATGGTGGGGACAAATCACAGACAGAGCAGGGGTGCGAGACGGGAAAGGAGATGGTGGAAGATAGAAAGACCATACACCTGCCTGCGATGAGAGAGTAAGAGGCCCAAAGACTCAGCCTCATCGTGGGATATGCCAATGATCCGAAATGCCTTGGTTTCCACAGCGTGAAGCCGAAAAAGGTGGCTGGCACGAGCACCAGCCCAGAGGGGAGTACAGTTCTCCATCAGGCTGCAGACTAAAGCTTTGCATGTGGTCAGAAGCTCAGGTGGGCCGAGGAAGGACTTTGCACGACGGAGGATTCCCAGTCGGTGACTGGCTTTGGAGGCCAGGTTGGAAATGTGGCTTTCCCAGGAAAGATCATGGCAATGGTGAGACCTATAAGCTTGAAAGGAAAGACTTCTTCCAGAGTATTGTTGAGAAAGTAAATGGGGGGGAAGGTTTCCAAATGGTCCTTTCGGAGAGACAAAGTGAGAGTGTGAGATTTGTATGGATTGAAAGACATGTTCCACGTGTTGGACCAGTTTGTGATTTTACCCAGATCTGCAGTGAGCAAAGAAGCTGCTGATTTCTGGTCTGAGGGATGACAGATGGTATGGCAGAGGGTGGAGTCATCAGCAAAGAGATGGAGAGGATTTTCCAGAGAGTCCGAGAGATCATTGATGAAAACCAGAAATAGAACATGGCCCAGAACACTGCCTTTAGGAACTCCAGCCTGGACAGGAAGAGGGGATGAAAGAACTTCATTTCGGGCCACACGTTGGCTGCGACAGGAGTCTGCGAGCCATGAGTGGAGATGGCCTTGGATGCCATAGGAAGAGAGTTTGGTGAGCAGGCAGGGCAGGGTGCCAAACTGTTAAAGCATGCGATATGTCGCGGAACATGGCTCTGATTTCACGTCCGGCATTGAGGACCTCCATCCATTGCTGGGAGAGCAGAAGCAGCATATACATGGTAGGTGACCTGGTCTGAAACCAAATTGATGATCGGAAATCAAGCCATTGGAGAAGAGGAAGGATTTAATGTCTGAAGTGATGATGGATTCCATAACCTTGCTGATGATTGGGAGAAGGCTGATTGGTCTGTCGTTACAGGGATCTGTTTTTGCACCTTTTTTATGCAGTGCGGTAATGCTTGCTGATTTCCAAGCAGATGGCAGATGAACTTGAGCAAATAAGAGGGTGAATAGAACAGAGAGAACAGAGGGTGGGCAAGAGCCGCAGAGTAGGTTTTTAGGACATGTGGGCTGATGCTTAATCTTTTTAAGATAATTAATGGTCTTATTTACTTATAAGCTTTATCATGTGCATCCTCTGACACCTCACTGGTATCTTGAGGCGCATCCTGGTTACTTCACTAAGATCTTAATTCGCCATTTTGTTTGGCCTGCTCAACAATGCCCTAACTTGGAACAGGCAGTAACAGTTTATGAATGATAAAGTTTTTTTTCACTTTCCTCACTCATTATTGAAAGCCTGATCATCATATCTATGAATCCCTGGTGACATGACAAAGCTTATAAACGCCCTGAGATACCAGTGTTCGTGGATTTATTTCATTTCCGCAAACGCCATAACCTAGTGAATCTCTTAAAAGATGTGTACTCTTTTGATGCAATGTAAAGTAATTTCTCCTTTCATCGCACATTCAACTTTAACACTTAATGTTTAATTTGACTTGTACACATGTAGTTGACATGTGTGTTTAATTCCTATATATTTAATTTCTATCGCAATTTTTTTTAATAACAAGGCTCGACAAAGCCTCACAAGGCCTATACGAGTAGATAACCTTCTTATATGTGTTAATATATCAGTTTAACTTTTAGTTACATTATTAAAAAGGGAAACTACAGAGTATAGACTGGTGTTGATGTTAAGATGAAGATGTGATTAGCGATGTGATAAAACATCGGAATTATAAGTTTTAGTATTGCTTTCCGCTTGTGTTTAACATTGTGAATTTTTGGGAAAATATTTCCTGACATCGACGTAAAGTTTTAATGTCTCCACAGTCTCGAGGTGACGTTGCTGAGAAGAACAAGTGGTCATATAAACTTATATGATGTAAAATAAATAATATGCAGTCACTGGGACATTTGGACCAACATTTTCACAACACAATTAACTTTGTCTGCATGATTACATGCTCAGGCTCGAGGGTTATTTTTAAAAGCTCCATTTCCATTATATGCTAACCCGCTATCATTGTTGTGAAGCCTGTTACTATTACTATATTTGATACAACGAAACATTTTTAAACTATCAAAGAGTAATCAAACATTTTATGTAAGGTGCTGGAAAAGACATTCGTTTTTAATGGTTGTAAATGATCTCTGATTATCGACGATTAAAAAGGTGCCATACAAACATTAATTAACGCTATTTTTGCTGCAATCTGAGACCCCCTCACCCCCACCCCTCTCTGTGACGCTCCATTACGCGAGTCCAGAGGCAGACACCCCTTAAGATATTACATAAAGACCGACAGACCAAATATATTCTGTTATAATCATTATTGATAGATAGACTTCAATATTATTTCCCTGAAAAGAGGAGTTAGTAGTTAGTTACTAGTTAGTAGTTACTATAACTTACTAAATTGCTATACGACCGAGTACCCATCCCATACCAAAGAGAACATGCACCCAATCGAGAATAATGAGAAAAAAAGTAATGCCACAGTGCGTTGACTGCTGACGTCGGTCCGGAGTTTGAGTTGTCTCTGCTTGTGTTACGACTGCTTGCTTTGGCCTTTGAGTTGTCTCTTCTCATTTGTCAATTGTCGACTTTCGATAATCGAGATGAAGCAAAAGCAGTGTCTGCTATTTCTACAAAATCATGTAATTGTGTTTGCTTTTGCCACCATAAAGAGTTTGTGTGTCCCAAGGCACAGAAGATAAAACAAACGGCGAAATGTCGATTTTATCCGGGCAGACACATGCCAAGTTGGAGGTGATGAAAAACGGGTTGGTGGGAATCGAAAGCGGGTTTTAATTTTATTTATTTATTTTTACCAAACGTGGTAAAAATGTTATTCGAGAGGTTGTCAGTGACACAAAATACACCAGAATACCGAGATAGTCGTTTATTGACGAGGTGATCTTGCAACATCTCAAAAATTTACTTACCGTTACAGTCAAAGCAGGGACTCATCTCAATGATCGTGAAACACCAAATGAGCAGAGACATTCAAACTGACATGGCCACGACCTGACAAATGAGTCACTTCATGTGACAATGCTCGGCATTGTATTCACCACAGGCTTTCTTGGCCTTTCTGACGAGATCTCTTGGAGGATGAAACTTATGACGTGGAGATGGGGGTGGGGGTAGGGTGGAGTATGGGGAGATGTGTGGTCGCCTCATGGTGATTATCTATTACCTGCATGCCTGCAGCAACACTGTCTCACGTCACTCCCAATATATATTTCATGATGGCCTTTGGTGGCTTCAAACCGCCTCAAAAGACAACGGGCAGCAGCTTAAATCCTTGTGGTGGGGCAACTTAGCATAACAATGTGCATTTTGTGAGGAAAGCACCAAATTTGACACACTTGTAGCCTATCATATTATGAACAGATTTGGATATTGCGCCATCTCAAATTCAGCCGCTGATGGCTGTGGCAGCCATTTTCCACTGCCATCAAAAAGTTTGAGATGGCCCAATATCTAAATCTGTTCATAATATGATTGGCAACGTGTGTGCCAAATTTGGTGCTTTCCTCACAAAATGCACAATTGTTATGCTATATTTAGCTAAGTTGCCCCACTATTGCACAGAAATCTGAAGTACCTACCCTCAACATTTGGGGGTGCTCTGATTTCGTCATGCAAAAGTAAAAACCAAACAAATGCACAAACAATTGAAAATAAGATATGGAATTTGAATCTGGGTTCCAATTGTCATGTCTCACTGGTTAAGACGAGAGCACCAGACAAAGTTTTGTTTATTTTAATCTTTCCACTTTATTGAACAATCAACCATCCAAGAGGAAAGTCCCAATTTGGCCAATCTTTCAAAGACTCCCTCAGGTTCAGGGACTCTCTCCAGAATTGTGCCTCGAAATATATATATTAGAGAATCAGATACAACATACAGCTGGGGACCTAAAGTTTATGCATGCTATTCAAATCAGTGGTTATGTACACACTGTAGAATGCATCTCATCGTGTAGTTATATAGATTGGGTGTATCTCAGAGAATAAAATATTATATGATGTTGTGAATGTGATGTGTGTATCCAAAATACAGTAGAGCTGGAATCGTTCTGTTCCAGAGTATTGGAATCGTGCACAATATACAAGTCCACGTGCTGTCTCTGACTTCAATTGAATCTATCTTCGACATATACAGGCAAGTATTTACTACGTTGTGACATCTTTACCTTCACCACCTAAGGTGAAGGAGGTTATGTTTTCACCCCTTTCTATCTATTTGCTTGTGTGCAGGATATCTCAAAAAGTTGTCGATGGGTCTGGATGAAACTTTGTGGACAGGTTCCTTGTATAAGAAGGACGAAATTATTAGATTTTGGTGAAGATCCAACTCCGGATCCGGCCACTAGAATTTTAAAGTGATTTTTCGTCATTGACAGATAGTGCCAAAAACAATATATAGCACAATATCTCAAAGGTTTCTGGACAAATTTGGACGAAACTTTGTGGGCATGTTGGGTGTGTGAGAAGGAAGAATTGATTCAATTTTGGTGAAGATCCGATTCCAGATCCGGATATGAAAATTTTTTAAGTGATTCTCAATGGTGAAGGTAGGGCTAAACAATTGATAGAGAAGGCTAAACTAATATGCAGCATGATATCTCAAAAAGTTGTGAACGGATTCGGACAAAACTTAGTGGACTGGTTGGGTCTGTCGCAAGGCCGAATTGATTCATTTTGGTGAACATCTTGATCCGGATCCGACTATAGAATTTTTTCGGTGATTCTTCACCATTGAGAGATTGGGCAAAAGTGATATATAGCACGATATCTCAAAAATGTATTGTGCCCGAAATGTTCTCGTGGATCTGGCATTACGTGGTGGAGGCATGCGCTCCACTGAGTGCCCTTCGAGTTGAAAATGCAATGATTGCTTGAGCTTTAAATGTTTTAGCGAGATTTGTGTATTTAATCGATCTTAATTTTCGTAACCTCCGACTTGGTTATTGATATTGCATGATCACCTGTTTATTTAATGTAGGTGGTATTTACATCACAAGCTGACCGGCACGTGCATTCAAAATGAAAAGAATAGATCACGAGGAAATGAAAGCATGACTCATGAAGCTCTTTTTGTCAGGCATAATATCAGTTTCATTGCATACACTTGCTCATACTGCAATTATATTTGAGTCCCACTTGCAAGTATAGATTAAATGCAGTGTGCACCGGCTGAGTATGTGTTCATTCAGCCGCATGGCAGGTGTGCAGGTTGTGCACAAGCCACTGTTATTACATAGTGATTATCTCTGCAATGCCTCGAGGAGCAATGCTTGAGGCTTGTCTGAAAACCATGGTCCGATGTGAGGCACTTTTAAATAAGAAGTTTGCTCTGGCCACAGCCACAGATGCTGGCTTACAGAAAGACTGTTCTCACGAGCACTTCCTTTTGAGTTATTTTGCACAATTATATTATTTTTAATCTGGTCGTTCCTTCGCCAACAGTCACAGATGCTTGCTCACCTTCTCTCGCTAGGTCTTATAGCACACAAAGGCCAGTACACAGCAACGATTCCTTTTGCAGGCTCGATCCTCACCAGGCTCTCCCTCTCGGCTGCTTGTTCCATCTCGTGGAAGATATGAGACAGAACACATTCACTGTGGCAAGTTTCTTTCAGGGCACTTTGTCAATTGGACATCTCTCTTATACCTTGCCAGTCTTTAATCCATAGCTCAATGTCGAGCCCAACTCACCATCTCTTGATCATTCCGCAAGATTGGGACATGAGGTTTTCTGGTGAATATCAATTTTTTTCAAAACTCCAAACTTGCATCTTGTATAAACACAAGGCCATCGCCCACAACCCCAGCACTATGATAAAGGTTGTGAACCCGATCAAAAACTATGCAAGGCAAGTGAAAGAACAAATATTTGTTCAATATGAAAAAGATGAAAGGATGCCTCATGTTGTCCTGTTACTTACACATTCGTCATTATTTAGAAATAGTGTGTTTATTTGTGTTGTTCTTGGATAGCCTTGACCTTGTTTGCTTCCTGAGCCATTACGGCAAATTTTCAATTCAATCAAAACATGTTTTTTACTTTTATCAATTATATGCAGAACAGTGCCATCAGAGAACAACAGAATTACAATATGAATTACATGTATTACAAAAGGCACAGTAATTACAAAAGGCTTCAACATGAATTACAAAAGGCACAGTAAACAAAGCATGAATCAACAGCAATATCTAGGATATGAACTTGAAATTCTGGCAACAAGAGATAAATGGACATCAAACAGGGCGACCCAATTTAACTTTCATTGCACTTTCCATTGATCTGTTTCAGGGACCAGGGTTGACTCACCAAACAGTGTACATGCTCAAAAAATATGGTTATCATTTAAATGGTGACATATGTACGGATGTTTAATGAAGTGAAATTTTCATTGTGATAATTAATATGAACTTGATGCATCACATGTTATTACAATTTTCATTGTATTTTTACAGGAGACATGAACCAAACTGTTGTGGGATATTTGCCTCTCACTGTCACACTGGATGTGTCAGACAATTCATCGGATTACGGCGGGCGAGTTATGATGTTGGTTTTCATGTTTTTTATGTGTATTTCAATCCCTCTCAATGCAGCAATCATAGCGGCTTGTTTTTATCGTGGATTCAATTCACCCATGCTCTTGTACATTGCTTTATCTTCACTCGCTGACACTTTATGGGGAGTCGTGGTAATATCAAGCTTTTTCAGTAGAATAATTGCAAGACGTGAAATAATATCGTTTTATGAGTGTTTGTTTCAGTTGTTTAGTATACATTTCACATTGTTTCAGCAGTTTCTCACCACCTGGTTATTGTACGTTGACCGACATTGGGCTATTTTCTGGCCGTACATTTATGTGGCTCTGATGGTGAACAAAGATGGTGCTCTGAAACTTGTGATTGTAGTTTTATCATTCGGATTGTTTATGAGTGTCAGCTTTGTTGTGGGAGCAACAACAATGGTGTACTGCAATTCCTCTGTGGTAGTTCATGACGTGACCTGTTCTTTTTCATCTATTGCAAAATCAGCTTGTGGAAATGTTCATATTTCCCTCACTTATTCTCTCTTTTTTCTGTATTTTGTGTTTGGCTTAACGGGTTTTACAGCACTGTACTCCACATGGTGTATTGTTCGTAAATGTTGGAAATCGTCCACAGAGGCAAATATAAAAGCGTTGCACACGTGTTTTACACAATTGTTTGCATCCTTAGCGCAGTTTGTTTCACTTATTGTCATAAGTGTGCTGAAACGATTTTTACGAAGTCCAACATTTGATTTCATTCTCGGTCTTTTAAGTGCAGTTGCACCAGCGTTTGTTAATCCATTAATATTCGGTTTCCGAATGCAGGAGATTCGATCAACGATCGTTCTTGCTTACCGTAAAATGCAAGTAATTCACCGTGAAAAGCCATTCAAAGTAAGTATGATTGTTTTCAGTGAAAATATTCATCGTGAAAGGGAAAAAAGTACAAATTTAAAATAAGGTTGCCATTAAACAGAAAATACTGGATAATGTTCAAACACTGCAGATGTTACTTTACCAAAATATCACTCACACCAAAGAACATCACGTTTATTGAAAGACATTCTCTGCTCGAGCCAGGATTCACAATGTTTCAGTATGGCAGATGTTAGACTGGTTTAATAAGTGAGAGATAATAATTGTACTATTTTACTGTATTTGATGATGATGAACACATGGCCACATGATCTGTGAGGATGATTCTGAATAAAAACATTGCTATCCCCTCATCTGCTCGATATCGCCTGCTTCACTTTCAAAGTTCATGGAAGTTGCTGCTGTTGTCATCGTCATCTATTTGTCAGGCACAATGCAAGTTTGCACTTGCTCATGCTGTGCTGTTGTTTGATTCCCAACTGTGAATACAGATCAATTGCTACATGCATTAGCTGAGCATGCGATCAGGCAGCCGCAAGTGAGGTATTCAGGCTTCATGCATAGCATTATTCTTACGCAGTGCTCATCTCCGCAATACCACAACTATGGATCCCAGATGTTTGGCTGACAACACATCTCTTTTGAATCAAAACTTGACTCAGGCCGCAGCCACAGATGGTGGCTTACGAAAATACCTGCTTTATGTCTGCGAGATCTTCAGCAAATTGATGCTGTTTTTAATCCAGTTGTTCCCGAGCCAGCATGCTTGGTCACACTGCTCTCACTCCATCCTGTAACACACATGGGCCAGAACACAGCTACAACGCCTTTTTGCTGCCTCCTCCCTTGCGAGGTTCACTCTCAGCTGTATGCCTAATCTCGTGGAGGACATGAGACAGCGCACACCTTCACTTTGGCGAGTTTCTTTCTTCTCTGCTCTTCATAAATTCTCTGCTCCTGCTCCTCATTAACTTTTTTTCTGGTAAATATCAGGTTTATCTTTTTTGAAAACTCTTACCTTGCTTGCTATTTGAACAAAGCGCAGATGCCCATGACCCAAGAGGTATCATGAGGGTTGTGAACAAGATAAAAAACGATGCATTGGCTGCAGTTAGGAAACGATGGAGTTAGAAAAAGAACTCCTGAACCAAGCCTACTTGAAGCCTCATTAATGTGTTTCTCCTTTTCGTTCTTCCTTCCTTTACTGGCAATAGAAACTTCATAATCAAGCGAGCTTAGTAAATCAATATATACTCCATCATCCTCATTTTTCATATTCAATGGTTTATCGAATTAACTTGATTCACCCCTCATAGTTGAACCTTGTCATCCATCTTTTTTATAAGATGAAACATCAATCTCAAAGTTAATTTAACACGTGGTTGAACAGAACTCAAGAACATGAATTCATCATTCAATATCAACCCCTTTTTTTTAAACAAGATGGAATATGCCTGGTTGTTCTGTTGTAATGAGACCTGCTCTAGTTTTTGAATCTGTTGAATATTAATTGTTTTGGAGAGTATTCACAACATAATCAGGGGGTTCATTTATCTCTTCCAGTTGTTGAAATAATCCTTCATCATCATATTCGAATTCTCCTATATTTAAAGTTTTTCATCCATCATTTGACGAAAATGTTTTATCATTTGAAGCTTTTTAGGGGTGTATTCTATCAATGGAACTGCAGACATTTGTTGGGGAGCTTTTTTTCAAAGTGGTTTAAAATTTTTCTCTTGTTTTCTTTCATCAAACAATTCTTCACCCGTTAGTTTCTGTCTGTGTTACTTCTTATGTCTTACTGTTCTTTTACAACTTTTGAAACCAACCGGAGATGTTCCTTAAATCATCTTGCTCGTTATTTTGCATCCATTTATTTATTGGAAAATATCATTTAATGAATTGCAAAGGTCAAGAGGGAAATTTTCCTTTTCTTCATCATGAAAGTAGATGTGTTCAAATAAATTATTTTCTTTAAATATTTCATCAAATTCTTTCTTAGAATTAATACGAGATGTAATATCTTCTTCACTAATACTTGTATCCCTGCTTTTCATACGTTTGCGTTAAGTTTCTTCATCAGCATCAAAACCGAATCAGAAAATCTTAACTCCATCACAACTCAGATGTTTAATAATTTGTCTCATTCCTTCTGGGTGAGTTTCTAATAACCCAAGACCACCAGATTTTTGTTTATTTAACTCACTCTTGCAATTTGAATATTTTGTTGTACGAAGAAAGACCTCCCCAAATATTCCTCAACCGCATATGTTCCTCATTTGAAATGTAATAATAATCTTTCCCTTGTTCTTATCCTGGTCGCATTACGCTGGTTGTTGTAGATACAATACGTATCACAGGGTGTTTAAAAAAATGAAAAAAAAAGAAACATGTAATCTTTTCATTTTCAAGATTCAAGAACCTAGATTTATGAAAGTTTTTTCAAAAGCAGATTTACCCACAATATTGATAATAACAACGATCATTTATGTATCTCTATGTTTAGAATATAAAAATTATATCCTTTTGTATCTCATCTTGTTTTACAAAAATGTATTTGTATTTTCCAGCCGTGTGTTTCATATACTCCACATATTATTTTTTTACTTCACAAAGTAGAACAATTGTCTCTCAAAACAGTTGTTAATATCTATTGAATTTAACTTGAATAAAATAAATGTGTTAGCATTATTTGTTATCGAGCGATGAGGGAGTTGAAAGTATGATTGACAAAGATAAATACAATTACAAGAAGAATGTCTCCCTCTTGTGGAATAACTATCAATAACCGTTTGGTTTCTCTCATTTACACAATCATCAAAAATAAGGAAATTCTTTTTTGATTTATCTATATCTTGGGGTGAAGGTATATCATCCATATTATATTATCACAAAGAATACAAGTTATAGGTTTTGATTTCTTTTTATATTTCTGTGTATTACAAAGTAGTTGAATTATATCTTCAATGTGATAATCATTTCGTTCATTTTGAAGTTTAAATAAACCAATAATGTCTTATTTTTGAAAATCAGCAAGAAAAACCTTGTGAACGCCGTTGATACTCCGGTTGAAAACTTGACTTTGTGAAAATTATTAACTTATAAAAATCCAAAAAGTTGGGAGTAAGGAGCATCTTCAAAAGCAGGCAGGTTTTTTTATATTATTTAATTTAGAAAATATATTATTTAATTTTTTATTGGCTTTTTTCAAACTCGATGTTTTATCCAGAGTTCAGTTTAATTTCAAGATAATCCATTATTTTATTGATCCAATATCTTGTGCTGATATTTCCCTGAAAATGGTAATCATTAATAATATGCATCATCAATTCATGAAATATTACCATCATTATTGCAGTCTCCTCTCTTGTAAGGTAAGGTGTATTATCACCCTCATACTTTACATTCATTTCTCTTATTAATCTTGTAAATTAATTCATTTTTGGTGTAATTTTGAAACATTTGGGTTCCTTTTTATGTTATTTATTTTCATTACTCCACAATTTAGTTTTTGGTGGACGATGTTCGACGATAAAGATAATCACAGGATATGCATTGTTTATGGGCTTCTGACTGTGTTTAATCCCACTCTATCACATGCAGGACATTTCTCAAATTTGTCGTATGGAGAATCAGGGAATTCATGAGGCTCAAGATCTAGTGCACTATTCATATTTATAAAGTAAAACTTTACTTAAAACAAAATTCATCATCGGTATCATTTTTGTACTTTCATTGGTGCTTTCACAATCATCTCTGAAACTAATTTCATAACTATCATTTGAAGACAAACTCTCGGTATCATAACTGTCTTCTGTTCCAACAGAGAAACCATCATCCCTCTCATAATCTTCAATATCTTCACTTGAATAATGACTCATACTTAATTCGTATAAAAAACATAACCATCTATATCAATATACTTTTTTTCAAATGCATCAGTTTGTTGATGCATCAAAAACGCTTGTAGAAGATCTGAACAGCTTTATCAAAACACCGTCTGATGTCAATGAAAACTTCAAGTTCTGGGCTCAGTTCCTTGATATGATGGCCACTGTCCGTGACATTTTGAGAGCTGATCATGAGTGGATGTGGGAACTCCACCTGGATGCTGTCCAACGTACTTTGAACTTGTTTGCGGCATTTGATTCCACCAATTACATGCGATGGTGTTCTCTTTACCTAGAAGACATGCGACGCCTGCCTGAGACAGCAGCATCAGTGTATGAGAACTTTGTAAGAGGAAATTTTTCGATCAGAAACAAACCTGGCTGATTCACGGCAGTCAGAGGAGACCATAAATTAGAGCAGAGCAGAAACCTTTCATCTCAGTGCAGTGATGGAATCATTGGGCATGCAAAGCAAAAGCAGTATGTGGCTTAGTGGGACTCAATTTACCATGAAATGATGGCAGTGAAGAACCTACATCACCAATACGTAGATGTGATTGAAAGGATGCATGAGTCTTACAGCCACAATGAATCATCCCAAGCCACAACGGACCGCAAAGAGTCACATATTCAGGAAATGATGAGATTCATCAAGGAGAAGGGGTCTTCCTTGTCTCGAGATGCTTCCCCAACACTGCAAAACTTTGTGACAAAGGAAGTCATGTCCGAAGACATCAGAAATGACATGCTTAATGCCTTCACAAAAGGAAAAGAAAAGTATCTGACATTCAGGAAAGAGAGGTTTCTCGAGAAAAATACACGAATCAGTGACAACATTCACCATGCAAACTTGAAAACAATGAAAACCATCTGAAAAAAGCCAGAGAAGACAATCAAGAAGATAGTGAAGGAGAGGAATATTGCCGAGAGAAACATTGAAATTGCTTGGAAGCGTGGACTCACAACTGAGGACCTGTTAAAATATGATGTTGTACCCTCCCCCATGTTGTTTGATGATGAAGGGATGATGACGAAACCAGTAAATAGCCTGTTGATCAAAGAGTTAGAGACTCACCTCAAATCAGAAGACGACTGCTATCATCATCAAAGCAATGCTTCATTTGTCATGGGCATCATGGCTACCATTCGAAAGATTAATGTTACCGGACCCATGTTCAATGACCTTCTGTCTGATTTCATGTCCTATATGGACATATATCGTCAGTTTGTACGATGTGATTATGTGTTTGATATGTATTCTGATGACCCCTCTCTGAAGAACAGTGAAAGGAAGAGGTGTACAAAGACTGTACCCATTGAATACCGTGCAGTTGAGCCATCAACACCACTGCCAAAATATATGAAAACTTTCTGGCCTTCCAATAATAACAAAGTTCTCCTTGAAAAACTGATCTGTAACCTTCTTCGTTCAAATATTCCTCACACTGATCAGTATCCTACTGTACTCGGACAGGTGACCAGTGAGGAAGAGGATTGGCAATGTATTAAAATTCACAAAGGCAGCCAGAACGCGCTGGTCTCAGTCTGATTGGTCTGACAAGGTTCAGAACATATTTGGTATTGATGAGAAAAAACTCCTCAGAAAACATGACACGAACACCATTGACATGACACAACTAACCCTTGCCACATAAACTTATACTTCTGTCACTGCCTACCCTTCACCATTCTCGCACCACTTCCCTTCCATCATGTCTCCTGCACACAACACATGTCCACTCTTCTTCTGGCCAATGTTTCAACCACCCCTCCTGATCTCCCTGTCATTGTCCCGACATTCCATGTCCCAAACCTCAGAAACCAATCTCCACGTGGGGCATCAGATAATTGGTCGTCACAAATGGAAAGATTTCCTCCCTTGCTTTGATCTGGTTCCCCACCATGAGTTTTAACGAGAGGGGGTGAGGACCCCCACGGGGTACTTCAGCCTGTACCCTGCCCATAAGTTTTACTCATCATTGTTTCCTTTTGAGGCGATGTTTTTATGGCTAGATGCCCTTCCTGGCACCAACCCTTTTAGTCGCCCCTTATGACATGCAGGGATACGGTGTACCTATTCTAACCGAGGCAAACACAGGAGGATTGTCATTGATGTGAGAAGATAATTGATGATTGGACTTATGGTGTTGTTATACTCTGTATGTTGCAGGGTTCTTTTTCCATTCATTTGTTTGGTCTAAAATGGCTGAATATAATCCCCTCAGCGAATATCTGGCACCAGGACTACTTAATTGTTTCTTTTTTGTAAAACATGTCAAGGCTCGTGTAAGAGCTAACACACAGAATATATAACAAGACAGGAGACAAGAGCGGAGGGAGAGGGAAGCACAAAATAGTGGGGATCACAAACATTTGGAGATGTATGGAAGGGAGAGGAATGGGGTGGGGTACATGCAGTAAACAAGATGGTACAACAGAGACTTTCAGGAAAGAAAACAGGGAAATTGAAGGTGGGTTTTGTGTGGATTAACGGGGAAATAAAGGATCACTATTTTGGATAGGAGAAGATACGAGATGGTGCTGAACTGCTGTTTTGAAGACCCGGAGGGAGGAGTGGGATTCAAGAGAGTATGAGAGATTTTTCCAGGGGTGTGAGAAAAGAGGAATGAAAGAGTGAAGGTGAGCAGTAATTCGTCATTTTGGCAGTTTCACCAGAAGAGGGTTTTTGGCAGAGCTTGAGCGCATTGCGGAAATATAGAGTGGATAGAGCACAGACATAGCGCGGGGGGGACAAGTCTCAGAACATATTTGGTATTGATAAAATTAGTTGGTATATTCTTGAATATACTCCTAATCTTAAAACAGCAGAGATGTTGAATTAAGACTTAAGTCAAAGAAACCACTCAATGTATAATACCATAAAAGAAGATGTCTACACGTCAAACTGAACCAAACCACTTACACGTGGAATTTGGGTGTTCTCGAAGGAAAGCCACATTACATATGGCTCGTTTTTAAGAAACCCGATGGAGATACTGCTGTTGATAAGAATAATGCGTTGAGTGATAATGCTAAGGTGAAACAACTTCGCATTTTCCTGGATGGAACATTTTATCCAGCAGAAAGATTAGAAATTAATTGGAAAAAAATGATTACAATGAAGCATGCAAGTCTTTCCAAAAGGTGTGTGAAAGCAATGGAAATATAGAACTTAATTTGGATATGGCAGCCTTTAAAAAACTTCTGTACAATCTGTGCGATTGACCTGAGCACTCAAAAGGAAACTATAAAGTCTAATTGAGTCGATACTTCCCTCTCCATTGAAAGAGGAGAGAGTGAAGAAGTTGATACATATTGTTTGCTTTTGGAAGAAACAGAATTACAGATTAATACAGATAATGGCTTTATGATTGGTCTCATAATTTTTTGATAAATAAATGAGTAGTAAATTGTCAACTGGGGTATATGTCAATCAAATCAATCTTAATATACTATCATTTTGTATTCAAAATCAAAAGCCTTGTATGATTAACCTTAATACAATTCAGAGAAAAGGAGCAGTAATCATTGATGTTTTGCTCACAAGAGAACAGGTGAAAATCTTGAATGATACTGACTCACTTAAAATTAAAATGTCAAAACGAATGTTGAACGAATATTCAATCAGATGACTAATGTTGGAAAAGATGGTTCTACCTTTGGTGTGTCCCAAGAACTGGATATTGATTTATCAAATTATTACACAGAGGCACAGGCTGAACGACAGAAATATAGTATCACAGAAAATATTAACATGAAAAATGCTTATAACTTCATAAATTATCCAAGCCCGACTGCTCGAATGACTTGGTGAGATTAATTGATTTACTGCAATATATATCCTTCAATAAAACGGCTGTGTATTCGAAAGATACAGAAATGTTGATTATATCTCCGGGTCATACATAATTCACAGTTCCAATTTAAATAACAAGCTCGA
This sequence comes from Eptatretus burgeri, assembly GCF_056783735.1. Classification (NCBI taxonomy): domain Eukaryota; kingdom Metazoa; phylum Chordata; class Myxini; order Myxiniformes; family Myxinidae; genus Eptatretus; species Eptatretus burgeri. Next base: position 135,437,403 of record NC_140962.1, read on the forward strand.
ATGAGCTAAGATCCTCGTCCTCTTAATGATGATTTCATAAAAACGAATATGACGTCATTGTGATGTATCAGGTTTGCGATAAATTATCTGTGCTAATGCCCGGCTTGAATCCGGCAAACAAAATTCAAAAAAATTCAAAATTCAAAATGCTCTGATGGTTACCATACCCAAGGAGTTGCTGTAGCTGTGTCCAATAAGCTGACCCCAATGATAATTGAGGTAACACCGGTCAACGAGCGTATTATGAGATTAAGGATTCGTCACTCCTTAGGTGTCATTTCCCTGGTCTCTGTTTATGCTCCGACTGAGGTGAGTGATCTCACCGTGAAGGACACATTCTACGCCACACTCGAGTCTGTGGTTGATCAGTGCCCCAGACGAGATACACTTCTAGTCTTGGGGGATTTCAATGCATCGACTGGAACTGATAGGGACGGTTATGAGGTGTGTGTTGGTCCCCATGGGTCAGGAACTATGAACCAGAATGGCACTAAGTTCCTTGACTTTGCAAGAAGTCATGGACTTAGGGTGGCTGGTTCATGGTTTCAGCGCCCACAAGCTCATTGCTGGACTTGGTATTCCAACGCTGGCGGTATGGCAAAGGAGATTGACCATGTCCTCATTGACGGTCGTTGGAGGATGATCCAGAACTGCAGGGTCGACCGGAGTGCTCAGTTCCTCAATACTGACCACAGGCTTGTTGTAGCAACTCTAAAGCTGCACCTTAAATCCTGGAGAATGGTACCATCCCAGCCGAGGCTGGATGTTGCCAAGCTCAGGGATGAGAGAGTAGCTGAGGAGTTTGCGAACAGGCTGAGTGGACACTTGGGGGTTCTGGGTACTTTGGGGGGTCCTGAAGAGTTGTGGAGCGCCTTCAAGACCACCGTCCTTGATGTTGCCGGTGGATGCCTTGGAGCTCACCGCAGGGCAAAGAAGAATTTTGTCTCTCAAGGGACACTGGATACCATTGACCAGAGTCGCAGGGCCAGGCTGAATGGCAGAGCTGAGCTGTTCAGGGAGCTGAGGCGTAAAACTGTACGTGCACTGAGGGTGGACAAGGAGGCCTATGTGCGAGGAATCTGTGAGGGGGTAGAGCATCATCTGTGGACAGGTGATTCTCGTCCCGCTTACAGGGGAATTCACGCATTACGTTCATCCAAGCCCATCCCTCGGAGCACTACAGTTCGAGAAGAGAGTGGTAGGCTCTTGACAGAGGAGTCTGAAGTGAAGGCCCGCTGGGCCGGTTACTTTGAGCGGTTGTACCAGGCTGATCCCCCAACTGTCGAGTTGGACGTCAAGGGTGTTACAATCCCTGTTGCTGACCCTCGAATCAACTGTGGTCCACCTACGCTGGTGGAAACACGGGCTGCGGTGAACCAGTTGAAACGGGGCAAAGCTCCAGGGATTTGTGGCATCCATGCCGAACTTCTCAAGGCTGGTGGAAATGCTGCACTCGTGTCGTTGCATGCAGTTTTGTGCTCTGCCTGGAACACAGGCATCATCCCAACTGACTGGAAGAGGGGCCTTGTTGTCCCTCTCTGGAAAGGGAAGGGTGATCGCCAAGACTGCAACAACTACCGAGGGGTGACGCTGATCTCAGTGCCGGGCAAGGTCTTTGCTCGGTTAATTCTCGATAGGGTTCGCCACCATCTGCTTGAGCACCAGCGTCCAGAGCAGTCAGGCTTTACACCAAAGAGGTCAACGATTGACTGTATCCTTGCACTTCGTGTCCTCACCGAACGCAGACGAGAGTTTCGGCAGGGGCTGCTTGCAGCCTATGTTGATCTCTGTAAAGCGTTTGATTCAGTGAATCGGGATGTCCTCTGGAGGATTCTTGGTCTTCGTGGGGTGCCACCAAAACTGGTCGATCTGATGTCTGAACTCTACTCTGGTACTGAGAGTGCTGTGCAGTGTGGTCGTACCATCTCTGACTTATTTCCAGTTGTTACTGGAGTTCGTCAGGGATGTGTACTTGCCCCCACACTTTTCAGCACTTGTATGGACTGGATTCTAGGGAGGATGTCAGAGAGATCAAGTTGCGGTGCGTCATTTGGGAATGTCAAGATCTCGGACCTTGACTTTGCAGATGATGCAGTCATCTTTGCGGAGACTTTAGACATCCTCTTGGGGGCCCTCGAGGTGCTGAATGAGGAGTCGGAGCCGTTGGGATTACGGGTTTCTTGGGTCAAAACTTAGATCCAGGCTTTCGGTGACATCTTGGATGCTGCTGTCCTGTCTGTGTCTGTTTGTGGTGAGGATGTTGAGGTCGTGGAGAGATTCACTTACCTTGGCAGTGATATTCATGTCTCTGCTGGCTGCGAGTCAGAGGTCAATAGACGTCTGGGTCGGACCTGGGGAGTCATGGATTCACTGGATCATGGGGTGTGGCGCTGCCGGTACCTGTGCGGGAGGACGAAAGTCCGAGTCTTCAGGTCCTTGGTACTTCCAGTCTTGCTCTATGGGTGCGAGACCTGGACTCTGACCAAGGATCTGAGACGGAGACTTAATTCCTTTGGTACCAGGTCTCTTCAGAGAATCCTTGGCTATCGCTGGTAGGATTTTGTGTCCAACGAGCGGTTGCTGAGAGAGACTCGGATGAGATTTGTTACCTGCATAGTCCGTGAGCGTCAGTTGCGGCTGTATGGACATGTGGCTCGTTTTCCTGACTCTGATCCTGCTCATCAGATTCTCTCAGCGAGGGAGTCTCATGAGTGGAGGAGGCCAGTGGGTCGTTGCAACAGGTTGACCATCATCTCAAGGAGATGGGGATGGGCCTGGCATCTGCCTGGGGGATGGCCAGACGGAGGCCCCTGGAGTACCGGCGGAAAGTGGACGCAGCGACGTGCTGTTCTGGCACATGCTCCCATACCTGACCTGACCTGAATGAGCTAAAATCCTCGTCCTCTTAATGATGATTTCATAAAAACGAATATGACGTCATTGTGATGTATCAGGTTTGCGATAAATTATCTGTGCTAATGCCCGGCTTGAATCCGGCAAACATAATTCAAAAAGCTTGCCTAGTTTCGGAAATAATTTTTAAGGCGATTTCCATTAGCGGAGATATTTTGACGACATAACTTTTTTTCGAGTAGGAATTTTCAAAATCGGAGATGGTTGCTATGTGCGCAGGGTATTTTTACATATACATTCCAAGTTTCAGGAAGTTTCGATGAAAACTGTATTCTGTGAAACAAACTAGTTTCGGAGATAATGGTATAGGCGATTTCCATTAGTGGCGATATTATGACATTAACTTTTTTCTAGGAAGAATTTCCAAAATCGGAGATGGATACTGCCTACGGGTGGGCTTTCTGCATATACATGGCAAGTTTCACGAAGATCCGATGAAAACTCTGGGTTGTGAAACAAAAAATGTCAAAAAATAGGAATGACATCATAAAAATTGATACGACGTCATCGTGATGTATCATATGTGCGGTAATTCATCTCTGCTGATGCCCTGTTCGATTCCCCCAAACAGAATTCAAAAAGGTTGCCTAGTTTGAGATAATTTTTTAGGCAATTTCCATTAACGGAGATATTTTGACGTCATAACTTTTTTTCTTGGAGGAATTTTCAAAATCGGAGATGGTTACTGTCTGCGCCGGCTATTTTTACATATATATGCGAAGTTTCAGGAAGTTTCGATGAAAACTGTAGGCTGTGAAACAAATGAAACAAAAAATAGGGATAACGCCATAAAAATTGATACGACGTCATAGTGATGTATCATATGTGCGGTACTTCATCTCTCCTAATGCCCTGTTCGATCTCCCGCACACAGAATTCAAAAAGCTTGCCGAGTTTCGGAGATAATTTTTTAGGCTATTTCCATTAGCGGAGATATTTTGACGTCATAACTTTTTTCTGGGAGGAATTTTCAAAATCGGAGATGGTTACTGTATGCGCAGGGTATTTTTACATATATATGCCAAGTTTCAGGAAGTTTCGATGAAAACTGCAGGCTGTGAAACAAAAAAGTCCACAAGAACAACAACGTGAGTGAGACTTGGAGATCCTCCACGAGGATCTAAATTTTTTTATAAAGAAGGGCATAACATTTGTATGAGAATACAACATTGGGGATATGATATGAATGATCTCGGGTGTAATTTGTCATTTAAAATTAACCTCAAATACCTGGAACAATTAAATCAGTCTCGAAAGGAAGAATATTATCCACTTGGTGTCAATAATGATATTTGTGGAAGCACGATTAGCAAACAACAAATAAAAGCATTTAATAAGGTGAAAATCAATAACAGCTTTGCCATAGTTTATATCATGAAAACACATGGAACAGGATTCTATATAGTAAGTAAGGGATTACAAACTGATTCAACCATGGGAATATGGGGAGGAATTACCTGCCACCATATTAATCTGTCATATATTTCTGATACATAAATGACAGCAAGAAGACTTCAAGAAAATTATCATTTCTGTGTCCAAGCATACGTACAAGAAAAGGGTATTTGGTATTTTAATAAATATGTTCTACAACAGAAGAATGGGGTATTTAAAATAAAAGATTGGCTCTATACTGATGTTACTAAATCAACAACTTTGGATTTAACTAAAATGTTAAACAATGAAAGAATTGGAGAGTTGAGAAAACACAAGGCTTTTTTCGAATTTCAGAAGAAATTTTATTGTTTTCCTGTTGTAAAAAATATTATTTTGGATGTAGGAATATCATGAAATGCATATGAATATACGTATGATATTCTATGGGGTGAAAGTGGTTCAAGGATAGTCAGGGATGAGAAAGGAGTTGAAGAAATTGAAGCAAGAGAGATGGATGAAAGGGTATCTGAGGAGTTTGTGAATAGGATGAATGGAGATTTGTGGGGTCTGGGTGCTTTGAGGAATCCTGAAGAGTTGTGAAGTGCCTTCAAGACCACCATCCTTGATGATGCCAGTGTATAACTTGAAAGTCACTGTCAGGCAAAGAAGAATTTTGTCTCTCAAGGTACACTGGATACCATTGATCAGAGTCGCAGGGCCAGAAGGAATGGCAGAGCCAAGCTCGTCAAGTGATTCTCATCCTGCTTTCAGGGGAATAAGCACATTACGTTCCTCCAAGCCCATCCCTTGGTGTATTGCATTTAGTGTGGAGGATGGTGGGCTCTTGGCAGAGGAGTCCAAAGTGAAGGCCTGCTGGGCCGGTTACTTTGAGCGGATGTACCAGGATGATCTACCAGCTGTCGAGTTTGATGTCAGTGGTGTTGCAATTCCTCTTGCTGACACTCCAAACAACTGTGATCCACCTTCGTTTGTGGAAACACAGGCTGGTGTGAAGCAGTTGAAATGGGGGTAAAGCTCCTGGGATATGTGGCATCCATGCTGAACTTCTCAAGGCTGGTGGAACTGATGTACTCGTGTCATTGTACGCAGTTCTATGCTCTGCCTGAAACACAAGCATCATCCCAATTGACTGGAAGAAGGGCCTTGTTATCCCTCGCTGGAAAGGGAAGGGTGATCACCAGAACTACAGCAACTACCGAGAGGTGTACGCTGCTCTCATTGCTGGGCAAGGTCTTTGCTCGGATAATTTTTAATAGCGTTCGCCAACATCTGCTTGAGCACCAGCATACAGAGCAATCAGGCTTTACACCAAAGAGGTCAACAACTGGCCATATCCATGGTCTTCAGGTCCTCACCAAACACAGACGAGAGTTTTGGCAGGGGCTGCTTGCAGCCTGCGTTGATCTCTGCAAAGCGTTTGCTTCGGTGAACCGGGATGCCCTTTGGAGGATTCTTGGTCTTTGTCGGGTGCCAGCAAAATTGATCAATCTGATGTTTGAACTCTTAGTAGGGTCATATCCAGGACTCCCGTGAGCATGGAGAGCATAAGTTCGTTTGAGGATGGATTTTGGTACTTTGGGGTATTTAGAAAAAAATGAGCTCCTATGCCCCTCCCAAAAGTGTGGGCTAACACCACCAGAGGGCAACATCCAAAATGGGTACTGGCGGCCATCTTGGAAATTAAACAATTCCATAACTTTTGAGTAAAATAACTTACAGCCATGAAATAAGTGTCGTTTTTTTACTAATTTAATGACTCGGATTCCATTTGAGTGGTTATTTTCTGTTGCAACCATGAAGCACGTGGTCGACCCACTGGCCTCCTCCACTCATGAGACTCCCTCGCTGAGAGAATCTGGTGAGCAGCATTAGAGTCAGGAAAACGAGCCACATGTCCATACAGCCGCAACTGACGCTCACGGACTATGCAGGTAACTAATCTCATCCGAGTCTCTCTCAGCAACCGCTCGTTGGACACAAAATCCGACCAGCGATACCAAAGGAATTAAGTCTCCGTCTCAGATCCTTGGTCAGAGTCCAAGTCTCGCACCCATAGAGCTAGACTGGAAGTACCAAGGACCTGAAAACTCGGACTTTCGTCCTCCCGCACAGGTACCGGCAGCGCCACACCCCATGATCCAGTGAATCCATGACTCCCCAGGCCCGACCCAGACGTCTATTGACCTCTGACTCGCAGCCAGCAGAGACATGAATATCACTGCCAAGGTAAGTGAATCTCTCCACGACCTCAACATCCTCACCACAAACAGACACAGACAGGACAGCAGCATCCAAGATGTCACCGAAAGCCTGGATCTTAGTTTTGACCCAAGAAACCCGTAATCCCAACGGCTCCGACTCCTCATTCAGCACCTCGAGGGCCACCAATAGGATGTCTAAAGTCTCCGCAAAGATGACTGCATCATCTGCAAAGTCAAGGTCCGAGATCTTGACATTCCGAAATGACGCACCGCAACTTGATCTCTCCGACATCCTCCCTTGAATCCAGTCCATACAAGTGCTGAAAAGTGTGGGGGCAAGTACACATCCCTGACGAACTCCAGTAACAACTGGAAATAAGTCAGAGATGGTACCACCACACTTCACAGCACTCTCAGTACCAGAGTAGAGTTCAGACATCAGATCGATTGGTTTTGGTAGCACCCCACGAAGACCAAGAATCCTCCAGAGGACATCCCAATTCACTGAATCGAATGCTTTACAGAGATCAACATAGGCTGCAAGCAGCCCCTGCCGAAACTCTCGTCTGCGTTCGGTGAGGACACGAAGTGCAAGGATACGGTCAATCGTTGACCTCTTTGGTGTAAAGCCTGACTGCTCTGGACGCTGGTGCTCAAGCAGATGGTGGCGAACCCGATCGAGAATTATCTGAGCAAAGACCTTGCCCGGCACTGAGAGCAGCGTCACCCCTCGGTAGTTGTTGCAGTCTTGGCGATCACCCTTCCCTTTCCAGAGAGGGACAACAAGGCCCCTCTTCCAGTCAGTTGGGATGATGCCTGTGTTCCAGGCAGATCACAAAACTGCATGCAACAACACGAGTGCAGCATTTCCACCAGCCTTGAGAAGTTCGGCATGGATTCCACAGATCCCTGGAGCTTTGCCCCGTTTCAACTGGTTCACCGCAGCCCGTGTTTCCACAAGCGTAGGTGGACCACAGTTGATTCGAGGGTCAGCAACAGGGATTGTAACACCCTTGACGTCCAACTCGACAGTTGAGGGATCAGCCTGGTACAACCGCTCAAAGTAACCGGCCCAGCGGGCCTTCACTTCAGACTCCTCTGTCAAGAGCCAACCACTCTCTGCTCTAACTGCAGTGTTCCGAGGGATGGGCTTGGATGAACGTAATGCGCGAATTCCCCTGGAAGCAGGACGAGAATCACCTGTCCACAGGTGATGCTCTACCCCCTCACAGATTCCTCGCACATAGGCCTCCTTGTCCACCCTCAGTGCACGTACAGTTTTATGCCTCAGCTCCCTGAACAGCTCAGCTCTGCCATTCAGCCTGGCCCTGCGACTCTGGTCAATGGTATCCAGTGTCCCTTGAGAGACAAAATTCTTCTTTGCCCTGTGGTGAGCTCCAAGGCATCCACCGGCAACATCAAGGACGGTGGTCTTGAAGGCGCTCCACAACTCTTCAGGACCCCCCAAAGCACCCAGACCCCCCAAGTGTCCACTCAGCCTGTTCGCAAACTCCTCAGCTACTCTCTCATCCCTGAGCTTGGCAACATCCAGCCTCGGCTGGGATGGTACCATTCTCCAGGATTTAAGGTGCAGCTTTAGAGTTGCTACAACAAGCCTGTGGTCAGTATTGAGGAACTGAGCACTCCGGTCGACCCTGCAGTTCTGGATCATCCTCCAACGACCGTCAATGAGGACATGGTCAATCTCCTTTGCCATACCACCAGCGTTGGAATACCAAGTCCAGCGATGAGCTTGTGGGCGCTGAAACCATGAACCAGCCACGCTAAGTCCATGACTTCTTGCAAAGTCAAGGAACTTAGTGCCATTCTGGTTCATAGTTCCTGCCCCATGGGGACCAACACACACCTCATAACCGTCCCTATCAGTTCCAGTCAATGCATTGAAATCCCCCAAGACTAGAAGTGTATCTCGTCTGGGGCACTGATCAACCACAGACTCGAGTGTGGCGTAGAATGCATCCTTCACGGTGAGATCACTCGCCTGAGTCAGAGCATAAACAGAGACCAGGGAAATGACACCTAAGGAGTGACGAATCCTTAATCTCATAATACGCTCGTTGACTGGTGTTACCTCAATTATCATTGGGGTCAGCTTATTGGACACAGCTACAGCAACTCCTTGGGTATGGTAACCATCAGAGCGACCAGACCAATAGTAGGTGTAACCACCCACCATTATCTCGACCCAATCCGGTCTCCGAACCTCAGAGAGAGCTGCAATCCCGATGTCCAAACGCTTGAGCTCAGATGATAACAGAGACAGGTGATCATCCTCTCTTAGGGACAGGACATTCCAGGCACCCACCGGAAGGGACCGCCTCAGGTTAACCAAAGGAGACCGCTGTCTGGTGGACGACACCTCAGCACCACTCCAACACACTCTCCCGCAATCTGACCCAGGGATGTTACCCCGTGGTTTCCCTCCTTTCAAAGATTGGGGGTCCCGAAGGCTTTGCCCCAATCCCGTCATCCGGTGAGCTGCCCTGCGAAGGGAAGCTGCATTGGAGGTACTCCCACGGAGTGGGTTTTCAGATTTTTTTGCGTTTTTGCGTTTTGCGGAATGAAGGGTTTTACGGTGGCCGGAGTGCAAATCCTGCCACCAACCTCCTAATAAGAAGTGACCCAACTGCAGGAGGACGTCCGCAGACACAGTTGGGCACTAGATATGGATGGCCGTTGGCTCACAAGGAGCTCCTCCGCCCTTTGACAGGTTTTGTTTTTAATTCTGCTGGGTGTCCATATCCAAACACCCTCCTCACCAGAAAACCTGGTGGGGGAGACGGTTTAGTCGCCGACAACCCGACCATGGAACAGGTTAGTACAGGTTTACATGGTACCTGTAGCAGGTCACAGATCGAACCTGACCTATAATACACAGAAATATAAACACAGTAATACACAGAAATATAAAAAGAAATCAAAACCTATAACTTGTATTCTTTGTGATAATATGGATGATATACCTTCACCCCAAGATATAGATAAATCAAAAAAGAATTTCCTTATTTTTGATGATTGTGTAAATGAGAGAAACCAAACGGTTATTGATAGTTATTCCACAAGAGGGAGACATTCTTCTTGTAATTGCATTTATCTTTGTCAATCATACTTTCAACTCCCTCATCGCTCGATAACAAATAATGCTAACACATTTATTTTATTCAAGTTAAATTCAATAGATATTAACAACTGTTTTGAGAGACAATTGTTCTACTTTGTGAAGTAAAAAAATAATATGTGGAGTATATGAAACACACGGCTGGAAAATACACATACATTTTTGTAAAACAAGATGAGATACAAAAGGATATAATTTTTATATTCTGAACATAGAGATACATAAATGATCGTTGTTATTGTCAATCGTGTGGGTAAATCTGCTTTTGAAAAAACTTTCATAAATCTAGGTTCTTGAATCTTGAAAATGAAAAGATTACATGCTTCTTTTTTTTCATTTTTTTAAACACCCTGTGATATGTATTGTATCTACAACAACCAGCGTAATGCGACCAGGATAAGAACAAGGGAAAGATTATTATTACATTTCAAATGAGGAACATATGCGGTTGAGGAATATTTGGGGAGGTCTTTCTTTGTACAACAAAATATTCAAATTGCAAGAGTGAGTTAAATAAACAAAAATCTGGTGGTCTTGGGTTATTAGAAACTCATCCAGAAGGAATGAGACAAATTATTAAACATCTGAGTTGTGATGGAGTTAAGATTTTCTGATTCGGTTTTGATGCTGATGAAGAAACTTAACGCAAACATATGAAAAGCAGGGATACAAGTATTAGTGAAGAAGATATTACAACTCGTATTAATTCTAAGAAAGAATTTGATGAAATATTTAAAGAAAATAATTTATTTGAACACATCTACTTTCATGATGAAGAAAAGGAAAATTTCCCTCTTGACCTTTGCAATTCATTAAATGATATTTTCCAATAAATAAATGGATGCAAAAGAACGAGCAAGATGATTTAAGGAACATCTCCGGTTGGTTTCAAAAGTTGTAAAACAACAGTAAGACATAAGAAGTAACACAGACAGAAACTAAAGGGTGAAGAATTGTTTGATGAAAGAAAACAAGAGAAAAATTTTAAACCACTTTGAAAAAAAGCTCCCCAACAAATGTCTGCAGTTCCATTAATAGAATACACGCCTAAAAAACTTCAAATGATAAAACATTTTCGTCAAATGATGGATGAAAAACTTTAAATATAGGAGAATTCGAATATGATGATGAAGGATTATTTCAACAACTGGAAGAGATAAATGAACCCCCTGATCATGTTGTGAATACTCTCCAAAACAATTAATATTCAACAGATTCAAAAACTAGAGCAGGTCTCATAACAACAGAACAACCAGGCATATTCCATCTTGCTTAAAAAAAGGGGTTGATATTGAATGATGAATTCATGTTCTTGAGTTCTGTTCAACCACGTGTTAAATTAACTCTGAGATTGATGTTTCATCTTACAAAAGATGGATGACAAGGTTCAACTATGAGGGGTGAATCAAGTTAATTCGATAAACCATTGAATATGAAAAATGAGGATGATGGAGTATATATTGATTTACTAAGCTTGCTTGATTATGAAGTTTCTATTGCCAGTAAAGGAAGGAAGAATGAAAAGGAGAAACACATTAATGAGGCTTCAAGTAGGCTTGGTTCAGGAGTTCTTTTTCTAACTCCATCGTTTCCTAACTGCAGCCAATGCATCGTTTTTTATCTTGTTCACAACCCTCATGATACCGCTTGGGTCATGGGCATCTGCGCTTTGTTCAAATAGCAAGCAAGGTAAGAGTTTTCAAAAAAGATAAACCTGATATTTACCAGAAAAAAGTTAATGAGGAGCAGGAGCAGAGAATTTATGAAGAGCAGAGAAGAAAGAAACTCGCCAAAGTGAAGGTGTGCGCTGTCTCATGTCCTCCACGAGATTAGGCATACAGCTGAGAGTGAACCTAGCAAGGGAGGAGGCAGCAAAAAGGCGTTGTAGCTGTGTTCTGGCCCATGTGTGTTACAGGATGGAGTGAGAGCAGTGTGACCAAGCATGCTGGCTCGGGAACAACTGGATTAAAAACAGCATCAATTTGCTGAAGATCTCGCAGAGATAAAGCAGGTATTTTCGTAAGCCACCTTCTGTGGCTGCAGCCTGAGTCAAGTTTTGATTCAAAAGAGATAAGTGTTGTCAGCCAAACATCTGGGATCCATAGTTGTGGTATTGCGGAGATGAGCACTGTGTAAGAATAATGCTATGCATGAAGCCTGAATACCTCACTTGCGGCTGCCTGATCGCATGCTCAGCTAATGCATGTAGCAATTGATCTGTATTCACAGTTGGGAATCAAACAACAGCACAGCATGAGCAAGTGCAAACTTGCATTGTGCCTGACAAATAGATGACGATGACAACAGCAGCAACTTCCATGAACTTTGAAAGTGAAGCAGGCGATATCGAGCAGATGAGGGGATAGCAATGTTTTTATTCAGAATCATTCTCACAGATCATGTGGCCATGTGTTGATCATCATCAAATACAGTAAAATAGTACAATTATTATCTCTCACTTATTAAACCAGTCTAACATCTGCCATACTGAAACATTGTGAATCCTGGCTCGAGCAGAGAATGTCTTTCAATAAACGTGATGTTCTTTGGTGTGAGTGATATTTTGGTAAAGTAACATCTGCAGTGTTTGAACATTATCCAGTATTTTCTGTTTAATGGCAACCTTATTTTAAATTTGTACTTTTTTCCCTTTCACGATGAATATTTTCACTGAAAACAATCATACTTACTTTGAATGGCTTTTCACGGTGAATTACTTGCATTTTACGGTAAGCAAGAACGATCGTTGATCGAATCTCCTGCATTCGGAAACCGAATATTAATGGATTAACAAACGCTGGTGCAACTGCACTTAAAAGACCGAGAATGAAATCAAATGTTGGACTTCGTAAAAATCGTTTCAGCACACTTATGACAATAAGTGAAACAAACTGCGCTAAGGATGCAAACAATTGTGTAAAACACGTGTGCAACGCTTTTATATTTGCCTCTGTGGATGATTTCCAACATTTACGAACAATACACCAAGTGGAGTACAGTGCTGTAAAACCCGTTAAGCCAAACACAAAATACAGAAAAAAGAGAGAATAAGTGAGGGAAATATGAACATTTCCACAAGCTGATTTTGCAATAGATGAAAAAGAACAGGTCACGTCATGAACTACCACAGAGGAATTGCAGTACACCATTGTTGTTGCTCCCACAACAAAGCTGACACTCATAAACAACCCGAATGATAAAACTACAATCACAAGTTTCATAGCACCACCTTTGTTCACCATCAGAGCCACATAAACGTACGGCCAGAAAATAGCCCAATGTCGGTCAACGTACAATAACCAGGTGGTGAGAAACTGCTGAAACACTGTGAAATGTATACTAAACAACTGAAACAAACACTCATAAAACGATATTATTTCACGTCTTGCAATTATTCTACTGAAAAAGCTTGATATTACCACGACTCCCCATAAAGTGTCAGCGAGTGAAGATAAAGCAATGTACAAGAGCATGGGTGAATTGAATCCACGATAAAAACAAGCCGCTATGATTGCTGCATTGAGAGGGATTGAAATACACATAAAAAACATGAAAACCAACATCATAACTCGCCCGCCGTAATCCGATGAATTGTCTGACACATCCAGTGTGACAGTAAGAGGCAAATATCCCACAACAGTTTGGTTCATGTCTCCTGTAAAAATACAATGAAAATTGTAATAACATGTGATGCATCAAGTTCATATTAATTATCACAATGAAAATTTCACTTCATTAAACATCCGTACATATGTCCCCATTTAAATGATAACCATATTTTTTGAGCATGTACACTGTTTGGTGAGTCAACCCTGGTCCCTGAAACAGATCAATGGAAAGTGAAATGAAAGTTAAATTGGGTCGCCCTGTTTGATGTCCATTTATCTCTTGTTGCCAGAATTTCAAGTTCATATCCTAGATATTGCTGTTGATTCATCCTTTGTTTACTGTGCCTTTTGTAATTCATGTTGAAGCCTTTTGTAATTACTGTGCCTTTTGTAATACATGTAATTCATGTTGTAATTCTGTTGTTCTCTGATGGCACTGTTCTGCATATAATTGATAAAAGTAAAAAACATGTTTTGATTGAATTGAAAATTTGCCGTAATGGCTCAGGAAGCAAACAAGGTCAAGGCTATCCAAGAACAACACAAATAAACACTCTATTTCTAAATAACAACGAATGTGTAAGTAACAGGACAACATGAGGCATCCTTTCATCTTTTTCATATTGAACAAATATTTGTTCTTTCACTTGCCTTGCATAGTTTTTGATCGGGTTCACAACCTTTATCATAGTGCTGGGGTTGTGGGCGATGGCCTTGTGTTTATACAAGATGCAAGTTTGGAGTTTTGAAAAAAATTGATATTCACCAGAAAACCTCATGTCCCAATCTTGCGGAATGATCAAGAGATGGTGAGTTGGGCTCGACATTGAGCTATGGATTAAAGACTGGCAAGGTATAAGAGAGATGTCCAATTGACAAAGTGCCCTGAAAGAAACTTGCCACAGTGAATGTGTTCTGTCTCATATCTTCCACGAGATGGAACAAGCAGCCGAGAGGGAGAGCCTGGTGAGGATCGAGCCTGCAAAAGGAATCGTTGCTGTGTACTGGCCTTTGTGTGCTATAAGACCTAGCGAGAGAAGGTGAGCAAGCATCTGTGACTGTTGGCGAAGGAACGACCAGATTAAAAATAATATAATTGTGCAAAATAACTCAAAAGGAAGTGCTCGTGAGAACAGTCTTTCTGTAAGCCAGCATCTGTGGCTGTGGCCAGAGCAAACTTCTTATTTAAAAGTGCCTCACATCGGACCATGGTTTTCAGACAAGCCTCAAGCATTGCTCCTCGAGGCATTGCAGAGATAATCACTATGTAATAACAGTGGCTTGTGCACAACCTGCACACCTGCAATGCGGCTGAATGAACACATACTCAGCCGGTGCACACTGCATTTAATCTATACTTGCAAGTGGGACTCAAATATAATTGCAGTATGAGCAAGTGTATGCAATGAAACTGATATTATGCCTGACAAAAAGAGCTTCATGAGTCATGCTTTCATTTCCTCGTGATCTATTCTTTTCATTTTGAATGCACGTGCCGGTCAGCTTGTGATGTAAATACAACCTACATTAAATAAACAGGTGATCATGCAATATCAATAACCAAGTCGGAGGTTACGAAAATTAAGATCGATTAAATACACAAATCTCGCTAAAACATTTAAAGCTCAAGCAATCATTGCATTTTCAACTCGAAGGGCACTCAGTGGAGCGCATGCCTCCACCACGTAATGCCAGATCCACAAGAACATTTCGGGCATAATACATTTTTGAGATATCGTGCTATATATCATTTTTGCCCCATCTCTCAATGGTGAAGAATCACCGAAAAAATTCTAGAGTTGGATCCGGATCAAGATGTTCACCAAAATGAATCAATTCGGCCTTGCGACAGACCCAACCGGTCCACCAAGTTTTGTCCGAATCCGTTCACAACTTTTTGAGATATCATGCTGTATATTAGTTTAGCCTTCTCTATCAATTGTTTCGCCCTACCTTCACCATTGAGAATCACTTAAAAAATTATCATATCCGGATCTGGAATCGGATCTTCACCAAAATTGAATTAATTCTTCCTTCTCACACACCCAACATGCCCACAAAGTTTCGTCCAAATTTGTACAGAAACCTTTGAGATATTGTGCTATATATTGTTTTTGGCACTATCTGTCAATGACGAAAAATCACTTTAAAATTCTAGTGGCCGGATCCGGAGTTGGATCTTCACCAAAATCTAATAATTTCGTCCTTCTTATACAAGGAACCTGTCCACAAAGTTTCATCCAGACCCATCGACAACTTTTTGAGATATCCTGCACACAAGCAAATAGATAGAAAGGGGTGAAAACATAACCTCTTTGACCTTAGGTGGTGAAGGTAAAGATGTCACAACGTAGTAAATACTTGCCTGTATATGTGGAAGATAGATTCAATTGAAGTCAGAGACAGCACGTGGACTTGTATATTGTGCACGATTCCAATACTCTGGAACAGAACGATTCCAGCTCTACTGTATTTTGGATACACACATCACATTCACAACATCATATAATATTTTATTCTCTGAGATACACCCAATCTATATAACTACACGATGAGATGCATTCTACAGTGTGTACATAACCACTGATTTGAATAGCATGCATAAACTTTAGGTCCCCAGCTGTATGTTGTATCTGATTCTCTAATATATATATTTCGAGGCACAATTCTGGAGAGAGTCCCTGAACCTGAGGGAGTCTTTGAAAGATTGGCCAAATTGGGACTTTCCTCTTGGATGGTTGATTGTTCAATAAAGTGGAAAGATTAAAATAAACAAAACTTTGTCTGGTGCTCTCGTCTTAACCAGTGAGACATGACAATTGGAACCCAGATTCAAATTCCATATCTTATTTTCAATTGTTTGTGCATTTGTTTGTACGTTTGTTTGGTTGTTACTTTTGCATGAGTAAATCAGAGCACCCCCAAATGTTGAGGGTAGGTACTTCAGAATCTGTGGAATAGTGGGGCAACTTAGCTAAATATAGCATAACAATTGTGCATTTTGTGAGGCAAGCACCAAATTTGGCACACTAGTAGCCTATCATATTATGAACAGACTTGGATATTGCGCCATCTCAAATTCAGCTGTTGATGGCTCTTTATGGTGGCAAAAGCAAACACAATTACATGATTTTGTAGAAATAGCAGACACTACTTTTGCTTCATCTCGATTATCTGTTCTGTGGAAGGGAGATGGATGTGGCAGGGAACACGGGGACATTACAGGGACTTTCAGACATCACAAGAACAACATGGACATTACAGGGATTTTCAGGAAGGAAAGTGGGGAATTTGAAGGAGGTAGGTTTGGGGTGGATTAACGGGGGTAGAAAAGATCAAGGATTTGGATGGGGGACGATAAGAGGTTGTGGTGAACAGCTGTTTTGAAGGCCTGGGGGAAGAATTGGATTGAACAGAGTGAGGGAGTTTATTCCAAAGGTGGGGAAAAAGAAGAATGAAAGAGTGAAGGTTAGCAGTGATTCGTGATTTTTTTAGTTTTACCAGAAGGGGGTTCTTGGCGGACCTTGAGCGCCCTGTGGAAATATGGTGGGGACAAATCGCAGACAGAGCAGGGGGGCAAGACGGGAAAGGAGATGGTGGAAGATAGAAAGACCATACACCTGCCTGCGATGAGAGAGTAAGAGGCCCAAAGACTCAGCCTCATCGTGCGATAATCCAATGATCCGAAATGCCTTGGTTTCCACAGTGTGAAGCCGAAAAAGGTGGCTGGCACGAGCACCAGCCCAGAGGGGAGTACAGTACTCCATCAGGCTGCAGACTAAAGCTTTGCATGTGGTCAGAAGCTCAGGTGGGCCGAGGAAGGACTTTGCACGACGGAGGATTCCCAGTCGGTGACTGGCTTTGGAGGCCAGGTTGGAAATGTGGCTTTCCCAGGAAAGATCATGGCAATAGTGAGACCTATAAGCTTGAAAGGAAGGACTTCTTCCAGAGTATTGTTGAGAAAGTAGATGGGGGGGGGAAGGTTTCCAAATGGTCCTTTCGGAGAGACAAAGTGAGAGTGTGAGATTTGTATGGATAGAAAGACATGTTCCACGTGTTGGACCAGTTTGTGATTTTACCCAGATCTGCAGTGAGCAAAGAAGCTGCTGATTTCTGGTCTGAGGGATGACAGTTGGTATGGCAGAGGGTGGAGTCATCAGCAAAGAGATGGAGAGGATTTTCCAGAGAGTCCGAGAGATCATTGATGAAAACCAGAAATAGAACATGGCCCAGAACACTGCCTTAAGGAACTCCAGCCTGGACAGGAAGAGGGGATGAAAGAACTTCATTTCAGGCCACACGTTGGCTGCGACAGGAGAGGAAGTCTGCGAGCCATGAGTAGAGATGGCCTTGGATACCATAGGAAGAGAGTTTGGTGAGCAGGCAGGGCAGGGTGCCAAACTGTTAAAAGCATGCGATATGTCGCGGAACATGGCTCTGATTTCACGTCCGGCATTGAGGACCTCCATCCATTGCTGGGAGAGCAGAAGCAGCATATACATGGTAGGTGACCTGGTCTGAAACCAAATTGATGATCGGAAATCAAGCCATTGGAGAAGAGGAAGGATTTAATGTCTGAAGCGATGATGGATTCCATAACCTTGCTGATGATTGGGAGAAGGCTGATTGGTCTGTTGTTGCAGGGATCTGTTTTTGCACCTTTTTAATGCAGGGCGGTAATGCTTGCTGATTTCCAAGCAGATGGCAGATGACCTTGAGCAAATAAGAGGGTGAATAGAACAGAGAGAGGGTGGGCAAGAGCCGCAGAGTAGGTTTTTAGGACATGTGGGCTGATGCTTAATCTTTTTAAGATAATTAATGGTCTTATTTACTTATAAGCTTTATCATGTGCATCCTCTGACACCTCGCTGGTATCTTGATGCACATCCTGGTTACCTCACTCGGGTCTTAATTCGCCATTTTGTTTGGCCTGCTCAACAATGCCCTGACTTGGAACAGGCAGTAACAGTTTATGAATGATAAAGTTTTTTTTCACTTTCCTCACTCATTATTGAAAGCCTGATCATCATATCTATGAATCCCTGGTGACATGGCAAAGCTTATAAACGCCCTGAGATACCAATGTTCGTGGATTTATTTCATTTCCGCAAATGCCATAACCTCGTGAATCTCTTAAGAGATGTGTACTCTTTTGATGCAATGTAAAGTAATTTCTCCTTTCATCGCACATTCAACTTTAACACTTAATGTTTAATTTGACTTGTACACATGTAGTTGACATGTGTGTTTAATTCCTACATGTTTAATTTCTATAGCAACTGTTTTTAATAACAAGGCTCGACAAAGCCTCACAAAGCCTATACGAGTAGATCTTCTTCTTCTTCTTTCGGCTGCTCCTGTTAGGGGTCGCCACAGCGGATCATCCGTGTGATCCGCATAGTGATTTGGCACATGTTTTACGCCGGATGCCCTTCCTGACGCAACCCTGGTCGCCTCTTACGACACAGGGATATGGTACACCTATTTTAACCGGGGTATACACCGGCCCAGTATACTGGTACTCATTTCGCCGACCTCGGAAGGATGACAGGCTGAGTCAACCCCCTGGTGTATTAATTCAGTGGCCCAACGGGGCTTGAACTCAGGACCTTTTGGATCCCAAGCCGCTGCCCTAACCACTGCGCCAACACCAGGCTAAAGCCTATACGAGTAGATAACCTTCTTATATGTGTTAATATATCAGTTTATCTTTTAGTTACATTATTAAAAAGGGAAACTACAGAGTATAGACTGGTGTTGATGTTAAGATGAAGATGTGATTAGCGATGTGATAAAATATCGGAATTATAAGTTTTAGTATTGCTTTCCGCTTGTGTTTAACGTTGTGAATTTTTGGGAAAATATTTCCTGACGTCGACGAAAAGTTTAAATGTCACCACAGTCTCGAGGTGACGTTGCTGAGAAGAAGAAATGGTCATATAAACTTATATGATGTAAAATAAATAATATGCAGTCACTGGGACATTTGGACCAACATTTTCACAGCACAATTAACTTTGTCTGCATGATTACATGCTCAGGCTCGAGGCTTATTTTAAAAGCTCCATTTCCATTATATGTTAACCCGCTATCATTGTTGTGAAGCCTGTTACTATTACTATATATTATACAAAGAAACATTTTTAAACTATCAAAGAGTAATCAATCATTTTATGTAAGGTGCTGGAAAAGACATTCGTTTTTAATGGTTTTAAATGATCTCTGATTATCGACGATTAAAAAGGTGCCATACAAACATTAATTAACGCTATTTTTGCTGCAATCTGAGACCCCCTCACCCCCACCACTCTCTGTGACGCTCCATTACGCTAGGCCAGAGGCAGACACCCCTTAAGATATTACATAAAGACCGACAGACCAAATATATTCTGTTATAATCATTATTGATAGATAGACTTCAATATTATTTCCCTGAAAAGAGGAGTTAGTTGTTAGTTACTAGTTAGTAGTTACTATAACTTAGTAAATTGCTATACGACCGAGTACCCATCCCATACCGAAGAGAACATGCACCCAATCGATAATAATGAGAAAAAAAGTAATGCCACAGTGCGTTGACTGCTGACGTCGGTCCGGAGTTTGAGTTGTCTCTGCTTGCGTTACGACTGCTTGCTTTGGCCTTTGAGTTGTCTCTTCTCATTTGTCAATTGTCGACTGTCGATAATCGAGATGAAGCAAAAGTAGTGTCTGCTATTTCTACAAAAATATGTAATTGTGTTTGCTTTTGCCACCATAAAGAGCCATCAACAGCTGAATTTGAGATGGCCCAATATCCAAGTCTGTTCATAATATGATAGGCGACTAGTGTGCCAAATTTGGTGCTTGCCTCACAAAATGCACAATTGTTATGCTATATTTAGCTAAGTTGCCCCACTATTCCACAGATTCTGAAGTCCCTACCCTCAACATTTGGGGGTGCTCTGATTTACTCATGCAAAAGTAACAACCAAACAAACGTACAAACAAATGCACAAACAATTGAAAATAAGATATGGAATTTGAATCTGGGTTCCAATTGTCATGTCTCACTGGTTAAAACGAGAGCACCAGACAAAGTTTTGTTTATTTTAATCTTTCCACTTTATTGAACAATCAACCATCCAAGAGGAAAGTCCCAATTTGGCCAATCTTTCAAAGACTCCCTCAGGTTCAGGGACTCTCTCCAGAATTGTGCCTCGAAATATATATATTAGAGAATCAGATACAACATACAGCTGGGGACCTAAAGTTTATGCATGCTATTCAAATCAGTGGTTATGTACACACTGTAGAATGCATCTCATCGTGTAGTTATATAGATTGGGTGTATCTCAGAGAATAAAATATTATATGATGTTGTGAATGTGATGTGTGTATCCAAAATTCAGCAGAGCTGGAATCTTTCTCTTCCAGAGTATTGGAATCGTGCACAATATACAAGTCCACGTGCTGTCTCTGACTGCAATTGAATCTATCTTCCACATATACAGGCAAGTATTTACTACGTTGTGACATCTTTACCTTCACCACCTAAGGTGAAGGAGGTTATGTTTTCACCCCTTTCTATCTATTTGCTTGTGTGCAGGATATCTCAAAAAGTTGTTGATGGGTCTGGATGAAACTTTGTGGACAGGTTCCTTGTATAAGAAGGACGAAATTATTAGATTTTGGTGAAGATCCAACTCCGGATCCGGCCACTAGAATTTTAAAGTGATTTTTCATCATTGACAGATAGTGCCAAAAACAAAATATAGCACAATATCTCGAAGGTTTCTGGACGAATTTGGACGAAACTTGGTGGGCATGTTGGGTGTGTGACAAGGAAGAATTGATTCAATTTTGGTGAAGATCCGATTCCAGATCCGGATATGATAATTTTTTAAGTGATTCTCAATGGTGAAGGTAGGGCTAAACAATTGAGAGAGAAGGCTAAACTAATATACAGCATGATATCTCAAAAAGTTGTGAACGGATTCGGACAAAACTTGGTGGAACGGTTGGGTCTGTCGCAAGGCCGAATTGATTCATTTTGGTGAAGATCTTGATCCGGATCCGACTATAGAATTTTTTCGGTGATTCTTCACCATTGAGAGATTGGGCTAAAATGATATATAGCACGATATCTCAAAAATGTATTGTGCCCGAAATGTTCTCGTGGATCTGGCATTACGTGGTGGAGGCATGCGCTCCACTGAGTGCCCTCTGAGTTGAAAATGCAATGATTGCTTGAGCTTTAAATGTTTTAGCAAGATTTGTGTATTTCATCGATTTTAATTTTCGTAACCTCCGACTTGGTTATTGATATTGCATGACCACATGTTTATTTAATGTAGGTGGTATTTACATCACAAGCTGACCGGCACGTGCATTCAAAATGAAAAGAATGGATCACGAGGAAATGAAAGCATGACTCATGAAGCTCTTTTTGTCAGGCATAATATCAGTTTCATTGCATACACTTGCTCATATGGCAATTATATTTGAGTCCCACTTGCAAGTATAGATTAAATGCAGTGTGCACCGGCTGAGTATGTGTTCATTCAGCCGCATTGCAGGTGTACAGGTTGTGCACAAGGCACTGTTATTACATAGTGATTATCTTTGCAATGCCTCGAGGAGCAATGCTTGAGGCTTGTCTGAAAACCATGGTCCGATGTGAGGCTCTTTTAAATAAGAAGTTTGCTCTGGCCACAGCCACAGATGCTGGCTTACAGAAAGACTGTTCTCACGAGCACTTCCTTTTGAGTTATTTTGCACAATTATGCTATTTTTAATCTGGTCGTTCCTTCGCCAGCAGCCAAAGATGCTTGCTCACCTTCTCTCGCTCGGTCTTATAGCACACAAAGGCCAGGACACAGCAACGATTCCTTTTGCAGGCTCGATCCTCACCAGGCTCTCCCTCTCGGCTGCTTGCTCCATCTCGTGGAAGATATGAGACAGAACACTTTCACTGTGGCAAGTTTCTTTCAGGGCACTTTGTCAATTGGACATCTCTTATACCTTGCCAGTCTTTAATCCATAGCTCAATGTCGAGCCCAACTCACCATCTCTTGATCATTCCATTGATTGGGACATGATTGGCAAGATTGGGACATGAGGTTTTCTGGTGAATATCAATTTTTTTCAAAACTCCAAACTTGCATCTTGTATAAACACAAGGCCATCGCCCACAACCCCAGCATTATGATAAAGATTGTGAACCCGATCAAAAACTATGCAAGGCAAGTGAAAGAACAAATATTTGTTCAATATGAAAAAGATGAAAGGATGCCTCATGTTGTCCTGTTACTTACACATTCGTTGTTATTTAGAAATAGCGTGTTTATTTGTGTTGTTCTTGGATAGCCTTGACCTTGTTTGCTTCCTGAGCCATTCCAGCAAATTTTCAATTCAATCAAAACATGTTTTTTACTTTTATCAATTATATGCAGAACAGTGCCATCAGACATCAGAGAACAACAGAAGATGCTTCAACATGAATTACAAAAGGCACAGTAAACAAAGGATGAATCAACAGCAATATCTAGGATATGAACTTGAAATTCTGGCAACAAGAGATAAATGGACATAAAACAGGGCGACCCAATTTAACTTTCATTGCACTTTCCATTGTTCTGGTTCAGGGACCAGGGTTGAATCACCAAACAGTGTACATGCTCAAAAAATATGGTTATCATTTAAATTGTGACATATGTACGGATGTTTAATGAAGTGAAATTTTCATTGCGATAATAAATATGAACATGATGCATCACATGTTATTACAATTTTCATTGTCTTTTTACAGGAGACATGAACCAAACTGTTGTGGGATATTTGCCTCTCACTGTCACACTGGATGTGTCAGACAATTCATCGGATTACGGCGGGCGAGTTATGATGTTGGTTTTCATGTTTATTTTGTGTATTTCAATCCCTCTCAATGCAGCAATCATAGCGGCTTGTTTTTATCGTGGATTCAATTCACCCATGCTCTTGTACATTGCTTTATCTTCACTCGCTGACACTTTATGGGGAGTCGTGGTAATATCATGCTTTTTCAGTGGAATAATTGCAAGACGTGAAATAATATCGTTTAATGAGTGTTTGTTTCAGTTGTTTACTATACATTTCACAGTGTTTCAGCAGTTTCTCACTACCTGGTTATTGTACGTTGACCGACATTGGGCTATTTTCTGGCCATACAGTTATGTGGCTCTGATGGTAAACAAAGGTGGTGCTGTGAAACTTGCGATTGTAGTTTTAACATTCGGGTTGTTTATGAGTGTCAGCTTTGTTGTGGGAGCAACAACAATTGTGTACTGCAATTCCTCTGTGGTAGTTCATGACGTGACCTGTACTTTTTCATCTATTGCAAAATCA
Source organism: Eptatretus burgeri (assembly GCF_056783735.1). NCBI lineage: Eukaryota > Metazoa > Chordata > Myxini > Myxiniformes > Myxinidae > Eptatretus > Eptatretus burgeri. The sequence goes on from NC_140962.1 coordinate 135,461,024, forward strand.
GCTTGTGGAAATGTTCATATTTCCCTCACTTATTCTCTCTTTTTTCTGTATTTTGTGTTTGGCTTAACGGGTTTTACAGCACTGTACTCCACATGGTGTATTGTTCGTAAATGTTGGAAATCATCCACAGAGGCAAATATAAAAGCGTTGCACACGTGTTTTACACAATTGTTTGCATCCTTAGCGCAGTTCGTTTCACTTATTGTCATAACTGTGCTAAAGCGATTTTTACGAAGTCCAACATTTGATTTCATTCTCGGTCTTTTAAGTGCAGTTGCACCAGCGTTTGTTAATCCATTAATATTCGGTTTCCGAATGCAGGAGATTCGATCAACGATCATTCTTGCTTACCGTAAAATGCAAGTAATTCACCGTGAAAAGCCATTCAAAGTAAGTATGATTGTTTTCAGTGAAAATATTCATCGTGAAAGGGAAAAAAGAACAAATTTAAAATATGGTTGCAAATAAACAGAAAATACTGGATAATGTTCAAACACTGCAGATGTTACTTTACCAAAATATCACTCACACCAAAGAACATCACGTTTATTGAAAGACATTCTCTGCTCGAGCCAGGATTCACAAGGTTTCAGTATGGCAGATGTTAGACTGGTTTAATAAGTGAGAGATAATATTGGTACTATTTTACTGTATTTGATGATGATGAACACATGGCCACATGATCTGTGAGGATGATTCTGAATAAAAACATTGTTATCCGCTCATCTGCTCGATATCGCCTGCTTCACTTTCAAAGTTCATGGAAGTTGCTGCTGTTGTCATCGTCATCTCTTTGTCAGGCACAATGCAAGTTTGCACTTGCTCATGCTGTGCTGTTATTTGATTCCCAACTGTGAATACAGATCAATTGCTACATTCATTAGCTGAGCATCTGAGCATTAGATCAGACAGCCGCAAGTGAGGTATTCAGGCTGCATGCATAGCATTGTTCTTACACAGTGCTCATCTCCGCAATACCACAACCATGGATCCCAGACGTTTGGCTGAAAACACTTATCTCTTTTGAATCAAAAGTTGACCCAGGCCGCAGCCACAGATGGTGGCTTACGAAAATACCTGCTTTATGTCTGTGAGATCTTCAGCAAATTGATGCTGTTTTTAATCCAATTGTTCCCCAGCCAGCATGCTTGGTCACACTGCTTTCACTCCATCCTGTAACACACATGGGCCAGAACACAGCTCCAACGCCTTTGTGCAGCCTCCTCCCTTGCTAAGTTCACTCTCAGCTGTATGCCTCATCTCCTGGAGGACATGAGACAGCGCACACCTTCACTTTGGCGAGTTTCTTTCTTCTCTGCTCTTCATAAATTCTCTGCTCCTGCTCCCCATTAACTTTTTTCTGGTAAATATCATATCAGGTTTATCTTTTTTGAAAGCTCTTACCTTGCTTGCTATTTGAACAAAGCGCAGATGCCCATGACCCAAGCGGTATCATGAGGGTTGTGAACCAGATAAAAAACGATGCATTGGCTGCAGTTAGGAAACGATGCAGTTGGAAAAGGAACTCCTGAACCAAGCCTACTTGAAGCCTCATTAATGTATTTCTCCTTTTCATTCTTCCTTCCTTTACTGGCAACAGAAACTTCATAATCAAGCGAGCTTAGTAAATCAATATATACTCCATCATCCTCATTTTTCATATTCAATGGTTTATCGAATTAACTTGATTCACCCCTCATAGTTGAACCTTGTCATCCATCTTTTGTAAGATGAAACATCAATCTCAGAGTTAATTTAACACGTGGTTGAACAGAACGCAAGAACATGAATTCATCATTCAATATCAACCCCTTTTTTTTTTAAACAAGATGGAATATTGCTGGTTGTTCTGTTGTAATGAGACCTGCTGTAGTTTTTGAATCTGTTGAATATTCATTGTTTTGGAGAGTATTCACAACATAATCAGGGGGTTCATTTATCTCTTCCAGTTGTTGAAATAATCCTTCATCATCATATTCTAATTCTCCTATATTTCAAGTTTTTCATCCATCATTTGACGAAAATGTTTTATCATTTGAAGTTTTTTAGGGGTGTATTCTATCAATGGAACTGCAGACATTTGTTGGGGAGCTTTTTTTCAAAGTGGTTTAAAATTTTTCTCTTGTTTTCTTTCATCAAACAATTCTTCACCCATTAGTTTCTGTCTGTGTTTCTTCCTATGTCTTACTGTTGTTCTACAACTTTTGAAACCAACTGGAGATGTTCCTTAAATCATCTTGCTCGTTCTTTTGCATCCATTTATTTATTGGAAAATATCATTTAATGAATTGTAAAGGTCAAGAGGGAAATTTTCCTTTTCTTCATCATGAAAGTAGATGTGTTCAAATAAATTATTTTCTTTAAATATTTCATCAAATTCTTTCTTAGAATTAATACGAGTTGTAATATCTTCTTCACTAATACTTGTATCTCATCTTTTCATACGTTTGCGTTGAGTTTCTTCATCAGCGTCAAAACCGAATCAGAAAATCTTAACTCCATCACAACTAAGATGTTTAATAATTTGTCTCATTCCTTCTGGATGAGTTTCTAATAACCCAAGTCCACCAGATTTTTGTTTATTTAAATCACTCTTGCAATTTAAATATTTTGTTGTACGAAGAAAGACCTCCACAAATATTTGACCTTCATTCCTCAACCGCATATGTTCCTCATTTGAAATGTAATAATAATCTTTCCCTTGTTCTTCTCCTGGTCGCATTACGCTGGTTGTTGTAGATACAATACGTATCACAGGGTGCTTAAAAAAAATGAAAAAAAAAGCATGTAATCTTTTCATTTTCAAGATTCAAGAACCTAGATTTATGAAAGTTTTTTCAAAAGCAGATTTACCCACAAGATTGATAATAACAATGATCATTTATGTATCTCATTGTTTAGAATATAAAAATTATATCCTTTTGTATCTCATCTTGTTTAACAAAAATGTATGTGTATTTTCCAGCCGTGTGTTTCATATACTCCACATATTATTTTTTTACTTCACAACGTAGAACAATTGTCCCTCAAAACAGTTGTTAATATCTATTGAATTTAACTTGAATAAAATAAATGTGTTAGCATTATTTGTTATCGAGCGATGAGGGAGTTGAAAGTATGATTGACAAAGATAAATACAATTACAAGAAGAATATCTTCCTCTTGTGGAATAACTATCAATAACCGTTTGGTTTCTCTCATTTACACAATCATCAAAAATAAGGAAATTCTTTTTTGATTTATCTATATCTTGGGGTGAAGGTATATCATCCATATTATCACAAAGAATACAAGTTATAGGTTTTGATTTCTTTTTATATTTCTGTGTATTACAAAGTAGTTGAATTATATCTTCAATGTTATAATCATTTCGTTCGTTTTGAAGTTTAAATAAACCAATAATGTCTTATTTTTGAAGACCAGCAATAAAACCTTGTGAAAGCCGTTGATAATCCGGTTGAAAACTTGACTTTGTGAAAATTATTAACTTATAAAAATCATAAAAGTTGGGAGTAAGGAGCATCTTCAAAAGCAGGCAGGTTTTTTATATTATTTAATTTAGAAAATATATTATTTAATTTTTTATTGGCTTTTTTCAAACTCGATGTTTTATCCTGAGTTCAGGTTTAATTTCAAGATAATCCATTATTTTATTGATCCAATATCTTGTGCTGATATTTCCCTGAAAATGGTAATCATTAATAATATGCATCATCACTCCATGAAATATTACCATCATTATTGCAGTCTCCTCTCTTGTAAGGTAAGGTGTATTATCACCCTCATACTTTACATTCATTTCTCTTATTAATCTTGTAAAGTAATTCATTTTTGGTGTAATTTTGAAACATTTGCATTCCTTTTTATGTTTTTTATTTTCATTACTCCAGAAAATAGTTTTTGGTGGACGATGTTCGACGATGAAGATAATCACAGGATATGCATTGTTTATGGGTTTCTGACTGTGTTTAATCCCACTCTATCACATGCAGGACATTTCTCAAATTTGTCGTATGGAGAATCAGGGAATTCATGAGGCTCAAGATCTAGTGTACTATTCATATTTATAAAGTAAAACTTTACCTAAAACAAAATTCATCTTCGGTATCATTTTTGCTACTTTCATTGGTGCTTTCACAATCATCTCTGAAACTAATTTCATAACTATCGTTTGAAGACAAACTCTCGGTATCATAACTGTCTTCTGTTCCAACAGAGAAACCATAATCCCTCTCATAATCTTCAAAATCTTCACTTGAATAATGTCTCATACTTAATTCGTAGAAAAAACATAACCATCTATATCAATATACTTTTTTTCAAATGCATCAGTTTGTTGATGCATCAAAAACGCTTGTAGAAGATTTGAACAGCTTCATCAAAACACGGTCTGATGTCAATGAAAACTTCAAGTTCTGGGCTCAGTTCCTTGATATGATGGCCATTGTCCGTGACATTTTGAGAGCTGATCATGAATGGATGTGGGAACTCCACCTGGATGCTGTCCAACGTACTTTGAACTTGTTTGCGGCATTTGATTCCACCAATTACATGCGATGGTGTTCTCTTTACCTAGAAGACATGCGACGCCTGCCTGAGACAGCACCATCAGTGTATGCGACCTTTGTAAGAGGAAAATTTTTCGATCAACAACAAACCTGGCAAATTCACGGCAGTCAGAGGAGACCATAAATTAGAGCAGAGCATAAACTAATCATCCAAGTGCAGTGATGGAGTAATTGGGCATGCAAAGCAAAAGCAGTATGTGGCTCAGTGGGACTCAATTTACCATGAAATGATGGCAGTGAAGAACCCACATCACCAATACGCAGATGTGATTGAAAGGATGCATGAGACTTCCAGCCACAATGAATCATCCCAAGCCACAACGGACTGCAAAGAGTCACATCGTCAGGAAATGATGAGATTCATCAAGGAGAAGGGGTCTTCCTTGTCTCGAGATGCTTCCCCAACACTGCAAAACTTTGTGACAAAAGAAGTCATGTCCGAAGACATCAGAAATGACATGCTTAATGCCTTCACAAAAGGAAAAGAAAAGTATCTGACATTCAGGAAAGAGAGGTTTCTCGAGAAAAATACACGAATCAGTGAAACCATTCACCATGCAAACTTGAGAACAATGAAAACCATCCGAAAAAAAGCCAGAGAAGACAATGAAGAAGATAGTGAAGGAGAGCAATATTGCAGAGAGAAACACTGAAATTTCTTGGAAGCGTGGACTCACAACTGAGGACCTGTTAAAATATGATGTTGTACCCTCCCCCATGTTGTTTGATGATGAAGGGATGATGAAGAAACCAGGAAATAGCCTGTTGATCAAAGAGTTAGAGACTCACCTCAAATCAGAAGACGACTGCTATCATCATCAAAGCAATGCTTCATTTGTCATGGGCATCATGGCTACCATTCGAAAGATTAATGTTACCGGACACATGTTCAAAGACCTTCTGTCTGATTTCATGTCATATATTGACATATATCGCCAGTTTGTACGATGTGATGATGTGTTTGATATGTATTCTGATGACCGCTCTCTGAAGAACAGCGAAAGGAAGAAGTTTACAAAGACTGTACCCATTGAATACAGTGCAGTTGAGCCATCAACACCACTGCCAAAATATATGAAAACTGTCTGGCCTTCCAATAATAACAAACTTCTCCTTGAAAAACTGATCTACAACCTTCTTCGTTCAAATATTCCTCACTCTGATCAGTATCCTACTGTACTCGGACAGGTGACCAGAGAGGAAGAGGATTGGCAATGTATTAAAATTCACAAAGGCGGCCAGAACGCACTAGCACACCTTCAATCCACATTTGAAGAAGCTGATCTTCGCATACTACTTCATGTTCTGGACTCAATCAAGGAAGGATACAAAGTGTGTGTTGTCATCTCCAATGATACTGATGTAATTGTTGCCCTGCCTCACCACATGCCTGTCTTTCTCCAATATACCCTAGAGGAGCTGTGGTTACAAGCTGGAGTTGGAGATACCACACAGTATGTGCCCTTTCATACCTTGTTCAAGTGTATCGTATGTCACCTCTGTGCAGTCTGACCTGCTGTACACAGCCTTATGGGATGTGATATCACCAGCAAAGTTGTGACTAAGATGGCCGCTTTGAAAGCTGAACCACAGAAGTTGTTGCAGCAATTTAGGACATTGCCAACCCTTTCCCTGTCCATTATCAGGAATGCAGAATGTTCCTTGGTCAAAATGCTAAAATCAAGTAGTGATTCCAAGAACTTTTCTGATTTGTGGGCTGAGGTCTTCCACCACACGAAAGGGAGTTCTCATCACAGCCTACCTCCAACCAGCCAGGGACTGCTGCCACATATGAAGCATAGTTTTTACATTAGGTACACCATCACTCATTCTTTGGAGATTCATCATGATCCAGAAAATGCAATGTCACTGAAGCCAGATGATTGTAGCTATGAGCAGGACAAAGAACAGTTGATACCTGAGACATCATGGAAAACCCTTGAATCCCATTTTATGGTTGTCTGTTCATGCCCTAAGTGTGCCTAAACTTGCCCTTGTAGGACTGATAATGCAAAATGTGTCAATTTCTGTCAATGCAAGAAGGCATCCCCCAGCACTTGCAAAAATCCCATGGCTTGATAAAGAATCTCGAAATCGGTGAAGAAAGTTGGTCATTGCAGCATGCCTTTGTTCTGCCATGACATGGCTTTCTGCGCAGGTCACATATTATTCGTCACAGCTTAATCTGTGCGTATGCCATATTTGATTAGATTAAATTTAGAAAGGCAATATTCATCGTGCTCCTTGCTGAGATTCAGACACAAGCATAAAGCTGAACTTTTCGTGAAATTTAGCATATCCCTATACTGTCTTCGCCAGAACTGTTTGGCGGCCATTTTTAAATTATGCAAATTAGGTCCACTCCAATGAGGCCAATAATAGTGCCAATGAATTCTTTGGTATCAAAAACCTATGCATAGACACCAAAAACAACTTCCCATCACACTTATTTTTGTAATTAGAACCCTTTGACAATATTTGGTGAAAGCGGCTTTTTGGGGGTAGGGGTGACTTCTGTTTACATTTGACCCTACTGTCACTATATACTGCCCGAAAGCATGAATATGAATCATGGAGTGATCAAAAGACTTAATAACGAAACTTTTGGCCAATTATGGTTACTCTATCTACAAAATTGGGTGTATGAGTGGTGATCGAAGTTTGAGCAACTTTCAAACTGAAAGTGATTTTTAGAGAAAAAATATGCTAAATTAGATATTTTTGCATATAGACCAGGTTTATTGTATTGAACCATGCAAAAATTATCTTAGCTATGTTCAAACATGAAAAATAAATGTAACATTTGAATCTAATGTTGTCTACTTGTGAGTTATTCCATGAAACCTGACTTTTGTCATTTTAGTCCACTGGGGTCAAGGCATAATCACATTTTGGGCTGCACAGGGAAAATTCACTTGATCTGGAAGTGTAACCCAAACTTTTTCTGAGGGTCTCAATATATAGAACAGGAAAATACCAAGTTTTGCTCCACAAGAGAGATGTACACGAACCCCCCCATAGCCGATACCATTCACGTTCTTCATTTCTCACACCATATCCATAACCCCCATGGACTCCCTCAAAACCGTCTGTACTCCTTCCCACATGTCCATTCAAGTCTCCTCCTACCACAACAACTTCCTCATCTTTCACATTCTCCATCAACTTCTGTATCGCAAACCAGAACATGTTCTTCTCTTTCTCACTTGACCGAGCTGTGGGGCATATCTCGAGATGACGTTCACTAAGAGCTTTCCGATCACGATTCTCACCATCATCAACCTATCACTCACTCTAGTCACACTCACTACACTGTCTAAAAAGCTCCTCAGAAAACATCACACGAACACCATTGACATGACACAACTAACCCTTGCCACATAAACTTATACTTCTGTCACTGCCAACCCTTCACCATTCTCGCACCACTTCCGTTCCATCATGTCTCCTGCACACAACACATGTCCACTCTTCTTCTGACCAATGTTTCAACCACCCCTCCTGATCTCCCTGTCATTTTCCCGACATTCCATGTCCCAAACCTCAGAAACCAATCTCCACGTGGGGCATCAGTTGATTGGTCATCACGAATGGAAAGATTCCTTCCTTGCTTTGATCTGGTTCCCCACCATGAGTTTTAACGAGAGGGGGTGAGGACCCCCACAGGGTACTTCGGCCTGTACCCTGCCCATAAGTTGTACTCATCATGGTTTCCTTTTGAGGCGATGTTTTTATGGCTCGATGCCCTTCCTGGCACCAACCCTTTTAGTCGCCCCTTATGACACGCAGGGATACGGTGTATCTATTCTAACCGGGGCACACACAGGAGGATTGTCATTGATGTGAGAAGATAATTGATGATTGGACTTATGGTGTTGTTATACTCTGTATGTTGCAGGGTTCTTTTTCCATTCATTTGTTTGGTCTAAAATGGCTGAATATAATCCCCTCAGCGAATATCTGGCACCAGGACTACTTAATTGTTTCTTTTTTGTAAAACATGTCAAGGCTCGTGTAAGAGCTAACACACAGAATATATAACAAGACAGGAGACAAGAGGGGTGGGAGAGGGAAGCACAAAATAGTGGGGATCAGAAACATTTGGAGATCTGTGGAAGGGAGAGGGATGGGGTGGGGTACTAGTCAGGAGGCCCAATGCAGAATAGTGTACGACCCTGCTGATTCCGTGTTAGAATAGTGCAACAGGTGTAAATTGACTGTCCAGACACACAGAAACGTGAATCAACTTGTTGCCAACTCTGGATATGGATAGTATGGCCGCCATGACAGTTTACAAAATGGTCGCCATTAAATACACTTTTCGTCATATTTCAGCCGCAAATTGACATGCAATTACAAAATTAGGGTCGATTTCCATGTTTTTGAGCATGCCTGAGCTGATGGGAGTATAGAAAAAAAACATTGCTCCATCCATTTTCTAAAAATAATATGACTTGTTTTTCACTATATTATTTTTAAAGAAATGTTCAGGCTCGTATAGAAATGTACTATACATGCAGTAAACAAGATGGTACTACAGAGACTTTCAGGAAGGAAAACAGGGAAATTGAAGGTGGGTTTTGGGTGGATTAATGGGGAAATAAAGGATCACTATTTTGGATAGGGGAAGATACGAGATGGTGCTGAACTGCTGTTTTGAAGACCTGGAGGGAGGAGTGGGATTCAAGAGAGTGTGGGAGATTTTTCCAGGGGTGTGAGAAAAGAGGAATGAAAGAGTGAAGGTGAGCAGTAATTCGTCATTTTGGCAGTTTCACCAGAAGAGGGTTTTTGGCAGAGCTTGAGCGGAGTGCGGAAATATAGAGTGGATAGAGCACAGACATAGCGGGGGGGGGGGGAGGGGGGCAAGGCCGGAGAGGAGACAGTAGCAGAAAGGAAGACCACCGACCTGCCTCCGGTGAGAGAGTTAGAGACCCAAAGACTCAGCTTCATCTTGAGAGATTCCAATTATCCAAAAATACTTGGTTTCCACAACGTGAAGTCGAGCTAGGTGTGAGGCAGAAGCTCCACCCCAGTGGGAAGAGCAGTACTCCATCAGACTGTGGATGAATGCTTTGTAAGTAATTAGAAGCTCAGGTTTGCCAAGGAAGGACTTTATTAGGTTGTGGACAAAGGGCGAGGTGGTGAAGGGATGAGTAGCAGTGGGGAGTAATAAGAGAGGGCTAAAAGGCAAGTGGGAGATTGGAGGAGGTGGAGGAATGAGATGGAAGAATAAGGGTGAGGGAAGGGGGCAGATTTGTGGATATGAGAGCGGGTAGCTTTTGAGAAGGGGAAATGAGGGGGGCGAGACTTGAAAGGTAGGGCAAGGGGGGTGAACTGAGGGAGAAGGGTGAGGGGGAATAATGGAGAGAGAAAGGTGAGGCAGAATAATTGAGGGAGAAAGGCGTGAGGAAAGCTTTGGAGAAAGGTGAGGTGGAATGTTGGAGGTTATTGTCAACCCGAGCACCCCATGACAATCATAAACATATAAAAGACTTTCCTCTTATTTTTGAACGTTTTCGAACTAAAAAGAATGAAAAGTATGCCAAAATACATCGCTAAAGTACCAGATTGAGAGATTGCAAAATTGCCGATTTGTTCATCCGAAAAATATTGATATGTCACCATGCTTAGCACAATTATTGCTGAAGCAATTACAATGATTCCAACTGAAGGAAGTGACATTCTCTCTTTGGTATTGCACCTGAATCAGGACAAAAACGTTTTTTTAAAATCTGATTTAAGAATTAATACACCACAAAATGCACACCGAAGTGATAATGTCACGTTGGCATAACACATGGTCTTGACTTACACTCTTTTAGAATATGGCCTCCGGAGTTTTGTGAAGATGGTGAAATGTTTTGTTCCAGATTGTAATCATCAATTGAAGAGTCATTCCAGCAGCAATTATCATTTTCTGAAGGAAGCAAGTGTGAAGCAATGATGGATTTAAAAAATATTTTTTATCGCTTTTATTGATTTATCGCTTTTATTTTTTAGCCTCCATTTCTTCCTGCGCTACAGTCCTCTATAAATGCACGTAAACAGCGTTTATCCACTTTATTTTTTTCCAAAGGATCATTGATCAACTTCAAAATCATATGCAATAACTTTTTTAATTTTCTACTGTAAATGAGGGACTAGGGCAGGTTTGGAGCCAGACTCAACCATAATAGAGGAATGATATATCATCAGGTTACTGAAGTGCCCTCTGGTCAATTATTGGATGTGGCTCGTTGTGGCTTGGTTTGTCTTATGCCCCAAGGCCAGTTTGCATTTTTCTAAGAATTGGCCTTTGACATGGTTCATGATTATCGGGAAAAAGTCTGTATTTGTGGAAATAAGCCCATCTAATGTTGGTGATGGATTTCATCACTACTAATGTTGGTAGATAAAATTGATGCAACGAACATTCGGGTTGATAAAGTGGATGAAAGCCTGGAACGTCATCGTGCCTGTGTGGATGCTCGTATGCAGCTGCAAGTTGAAGAGTGGGGAGAGCTGAGGAAGCAAGGGATGAATTTGGCGGAGGAGGTAAAAGGATTGGAGGCTCGTTTGGACGAACAAGATAAAATTATGAGCCAAGATGAAGTCTTGAATAAAGGCCTGGTAGAGCCGTCTTTTGTAAGTAGAGTGTCCGGGTTGGTTGAGGAGCAGCTACAAACTCGCGACGGAGCCTTGGAGGAGGTTGTGCGGGCCCAGAAGATCCTGCGGGAAGAGGTGAATCGGTCCATTCAACGTTTGGAACAGGAGGCAAAATTGACCCATGAGACCCTCACCACAAAACATTTTTGGCCACAGTGGGCTCCGAAATTGGATACGCAGCCACAAGGGTGTTTGATCCCTGGGCTGGATTCGGACAAGGGAGAAACTGAGAAGCCGGCCACCGTAAAAGTGATCCCCCTGGTAAATTTCGACGGGTCAGGGAGCGTTGAAGCTTTTCTGATGCAATTTGAGTGCATTTCCCGACTAAACGGGTGGAATGAGCGGGAATGTACAGGGAATTTGGTGGCAACATTGCGGGGACCAGCCGCAGATGTGTTAAACGAGATCGCGGAGGGGATGTTGACCAGCTCCCACATTTGCGAGGCGTTGAGCCGTCGGTTTGGGTTTGCAGCGAACTGTGATCTGGTGCGGGCTCAGCTCCAGCACCGCAGATTAAAGCCGGGTGAGAGTGCAGGAGCTGGCACAGGACATTTACCAATCACTCAGGATCGCGTATCGGGACCTTACAGTGGAGGCGTGGGACAGACTGGCACTAGAGAAATTTTTAGCTGCTCTTCCTGACCCTGAGGTCCGAGCGCTAATGGAGTTACAGGATCCACCCACCGTTCACCGAGCGGCCGAGTGCGCGGCCAGGCTGGCCTCGTGGAGTCGGCCGGGTCGGGTTCCAGAGAGGCCATCGGTGACGATCCGACAGGCGGAGATCCAGGATCAGGGAGGGGGGCTGGGAGAAATTGGCATTACTCAAATGTTTCAGGAAATTTGCCAGAAACTGTCGAGTTTGATAAAGGGTAATCCGGTAGTTAGTGTGCCAAAGCGGCGGGGTCCAGCCCAGCCAATAGAGCAATTTCATTATGGCCGAGGGGGTCCGGAACCGGAATAGACATTTCACCGATATTCACGGGGGCCTTTTATGGGGAGTTGTTTCCGGTGCGGGTGAAGAGGACACATGCAACGATATTGCCGGTACCCGGCGATGGAGGGACGCTCCGATAGACTTTTAGACTCGGAGAGGGTGAATCCTCCTGCTGAACCGCCAGGTCTATCCGAGATGCCCTTTCATAGGTCAGGTCCGGAGATCACTGTCGGGGGTCCGGGAGACTAGATCGGGCTGAGCATATAGGGCCATGCATGGCTGGTGAGATTGTGGCGAAGTGCCCTCCTTTGGTGGAAAAAAAAATGAATTGTGGGAAAATTGGCATGGGTTTGTAAGTTCTGCTGGGTTTAGAGTGACAATCGGGACAGTGGGTAATTGGAAACAAAGCGGGCACGAGTGGCTGTCCAATGGCTGGTGCGTGGATCGGGTGAGAAGTGCTGTGTGAGTTGTTTTAAGTGAAGAAGTGAAATGTATGGTGCACACATTGTTTTTTTAATTGGGCATGGTGTGGTAACAGGGAAGGTCATGGTCGGTGAAGTGTTAGAAATGCAGGTGTCACATGTAAGGCCGATGGGGTGGGGGAGTCATGTGGGTTTTGTGGGTGGGGATGATGTGCTTGTCCACAGGGATTGCTGAAGCTCACGGTGAGCGGGAATTGCGACCCCCTTTAAGGAGATTCACCACCTGGTGGCTAATGGTGACTGTCTGGAGGCAACTGGGAGAGGGTCTGGTTGGGCGACCAAGGCGGGTAGGACCTTGGCGACCCAGGAAGGCCAGAGGAGCCAGTGAGACCCCTTCCAGATTGTTGTACGGGATTAGAGCTGATGGCTACCAGGGGGGAGGGAATCAAAGGGAGCGGGGCAGTGAAGCGTCCGGGTTGGACTAAAGCTTACCTGTGGGCATGGTTGCACCTGAGATGCCCCCATCATCTTGTGGTAACCCACCCCACGGCCACGACGGGATTCAGCCTGCATGATTAAAATGAGGACCATGACCTAGAAATGTGATGATGACCATGGTGTGAGTGTTGTGAAGATGTGTGAGTCCCACTCGATCCCGCACAACTTGACATGTGCAGCAAGGGCATGATGTACGCATAATTTTGGGGCAAGCAAATTTGAAAATTGGCTCCCCAGGTAACGCTGGGTCTATTAGCATCCACTGGGGGAGGCGGTCAAGTGTAAATATCCTGTGAATAGTGTCGTTAAGGCTTAGAGTAGGAATGTAAAGTATAAGTGTTGTGTTTTTGTGGAACCTTTTGTTTCCCCTCTCCAGATCACTGGAAGAGTGCTGGGCAAGAGCGATGATCCGGAGGATGGAGTGCAACTTCGCTCAGTGCTCTCATGTGATAAAATAAAAAAAAAAAAACGAATGATTGTTTAGGCGAGGATAAGGCCATAAGGGGGTAGTACATTAAGCAGGATAGGTAAGTTAGCTGCGACTCGCTGCCCATTGCCCCTCCTACTTTATTTCGTTAGGTTAATTAGGTGTGAGTCAGTAAGTGTTAAGGCTGGTACGGTAGCACCTGTGATATACCTTGCAGGAGCTGCGGTACCAGAGGAGGGGGCAGTGTTACGTTTGAGGGGGTGGTATGCATTCAAAGGGTAATTAGGATGTTTAATTAGGTATGCCATGCTGTTCGAGTTTACCAGGATCTCGATGTAATAAGTAGCAATTCAGTGGTGATAAGTTGTCGAGTAAATGTTCATTTCTTCAAGGGGGAAATGATAAATGTCACGTAATTAGATAGGGACACGGGATAGGGTAAGTGTGTCTGCGTAAACCCCTTTTGGTATTCTCTGAAGACTGGCCGTGACGTCACAGGACAGTGCAGCGGATGGCTCCGCCCCGTGATCACGATTGGCGGAAGGCGATGGCGGTGGGCCAATAAACGGCTCGATTGAAGTGACGAGGACAGAAGGATAAAAAGGTTCTGTTCGGGGTCGAAAAGAGAGAAGAAGAAGATTACAACCAGAACGATCGTGTTTTTTTGGTGTGGAAGCTGTGGTGGCAGAGAGCGTCCTGGTTGCTGTGCTGAGTCGATCGTGCTCTTGATCGTGTCTGGGAGCCTTGCCGAGCCTCGTTCCTCGCCTCGGTTGGCTCTGGGGTTCTGCTGACTCGGAGTACGGGGTCGGGCGGCGGGCAGACCTGCCTCCCTCTCCTGCTCGCAACTTGGCGCCAGAACTGGTTCCCTGGCGGCTGTGAGCGGACTTGGGCCAAGACCAGGAGGTCGACAGCACCACGGTTTCTCCTGCCCCCCCTGACAAGAGCAAGGCCGGCTCGACCGACGCTGATCCAGGGACAGTTGCGTCCACACCACGGTCCAGCCTGACCACCAGGAATTGCTACGTTTTGTGTGTGTGTGTGTGTGTGTGTGTGTGTGTGTGTGTGTGTGTGTGTGTGTGTGTGTGTGTGCTTGGCGCCTTAGAAGGTTTGAGATCTCTATATTCATTGGAATTGTCTGTGTTTTTCCCCACGCCCGATCCCACACCATCCTGTCGAATCGCCCCGGATCCCTCTTCTTGCCGAGTCTTGTTATTTCTGGTAATAATTCGAAAAACAAATAAACATCATCAACTCAGTGAAAAGTGACTCGTGCCACCTTCCTCGTCCCGTTTGCGGTGGAGCGATTAGAACCGCCATGTTTGGGTTATAAATAAATAAACCGCCTCCATCGTTTCGGCTCATTCTACGTTGGCGGGACTGTTCAAGTCCCGTGGACGTCACAATATGTATATATATATATATATATATATATATATATATATATATATATATATATATATATATATATATATATATATATATATATATATATATATATATATATATATATATATATATATATATATATATATATATATATATATATCTTCTTATTCCTCTTTCGGCTTGCTCCCGTTCGGGGTCTCCACAGTGGATCAACCGTCTCCATTTCGCTCTATCCTCCACATCTTCCATTGACAATCCAACCACCCGCATGTCCACCCTCACCGCATCCATGAACCTCTTCTTTGGCCTTCCTCTTCTCCTCCTGCCTGGCGGCTCCATCTTCAACATCCTTCTCCCGATATACTCCGTTTCCCTCCTGTGCACATTTCCAAACCATCTCAATCTCACCTCTCTCACTTTGTCTCCAAACCGTCCTACCTGCACTGTCCCTCTAATATACTCATTTCTTATCCTATCCATCCTCGTCACTCCCAACGAGAATCGCAGCATCTTTAACTCTGCCACCTCCAGCTCTGCTTCCTGTCTTATTGTTAGTGCCACCCCCTCCAAACCATACAACATAGCTGGTCTCACTACCGTCTTATATACTTTCCCCTTCACTCTTGCAGCTACCCTTCTGTCACAAATCACTCCTGCAACTCTTCTCCACCCACTCCATCCTGCCTGCACTCTCTTTTTCACTTCTCTCCCACACTCTCCGTTACTTTGGACAGTTGATCCCAAGTATTTAAACCCATCCACCTTCCCCACCTCAACTCCTTGCAACCGCACCATACCACCACCCTCCCTCTCATTTACGCACATGTAATCTGTCTTACTCCTACTGACTAACATTCCCCTTCTCTCCAGTGCGTCCCTCCACTTCTCAAGGCTCGATTCAGCCTGCTCCCTACTCTCCCTACAGATCATGATGTCATCCGCGAACATCATAGTCCATGAAGACTCCAGTCTGATCTCGTCCGTCAACCAGTCCATCACCATTGCAAACAGGAAAGGGCTCAGAGTCGATCCTTGGTGCAATCCCACTTTAACCTTTAACCGGTCCATAATTCCGACCGCACACCTCACCGCTGTCACACTGTCCTCATACATATCCTGCACGATCCTCACATACTTCTCCACCACTCCCGACTTCCTCATACAATACCACAACTCCTCTCTTGGCACCCTATCATAAGCTTTCTCTAAATCCACAAACACACAATCTAACTCTTTCTGGCCTTCCCTATACTTCTCCATCAACATTCTCAAAGCAAACATCGCATCAGTGGTGCTCTTTCCTGGCATAAACCCATATTGCTGCTCACAGATCGTCACCTCTCCTCTCAACCGAGCTTCCACTACTCTTTCCCACAACTTCATGGTGTGGCTTAACAACTTTATCCCTCTGTAATTTCCACAGCTCTGCACATCACCCTTATTCTTGAAAATCGGAACCAGTACACTTAATCTACACT
>NC_140962.1:135482381-135542381 GCF_056783735.1 Eptatretus burgeri
GACATTCCAAAGAAGAATCGAAGTTGTTATCGCTGCCAACGACTCTTCTATGAAATATTGATTCAGGGGGTTGAATACTTATGTAAATTCGATATTTCCGTGTTTTATTTTCATTAAGTTTGTAGAAATTTCAAAAACACATTTTACCTTTGTCATTATGGGGTATATTGTGTAGATCGGTGACAAAAAATTTAAATTCAATCCATTTTTAATTCAGGCTGTAACACAGCAAAATATGATAAAGTCAAGGGGTGTGAATACCTTCTGAAGGCACCAAAATTCAATTTAAATAAAATAAAGATTGTAAAAGTCAAATCAATAAATTACTTCCTGAATTTATCACCGTTTCACCACCATTGACGCAGTGTCCATTATACCACCCGATCTAATACGTTACATTAGTTACTTGTGCCTGTTGTATGTATCATTTATGACATCCTTAAAAACAGTAAATTTCCTGTTTAGAATAATTTTCAATTTTCTTTGACTGCCAGACAGGCAGCCAGACTAAAAAAAATTATCTTACTACTCTCGAGACATGTGCGATTGGAAATATTTCAGAGGCAAAGTATTACGAAACAGCAAGTTTGCTTTCTGGGTCATGTTCCTATTCATGTTAAAAATAAAACATTGAATTTATACATGTTATTCCTCGATCATAAACTGACGTTTGCAGACAGGCAGAATTGTTTGGAACTCACAATGATGGTGTCAAGGTTACAACACTCAAGACCAGCACCCATCAAATTTTCCGTAAACTGTCTTAAGCTTGTGCAACACGGTTTTGCCAAACAAGGAACCTACCCTCCATGTTGGATGAAGATTTACAGCATTGCCTTTCAGCCTCCTCAAATTTTTTTGTGCAGTGTCTAAGGCTCGTTCTGGGGCTGCCACTCACGCCTCTCACACGCATACACAAAGACATACAGATGAGAAAAATACAGCCACTGAGTTTGGGTGAACCATCACTTCCCAGGATACTCTGGGTACCAGTGACATCACAACAATGGCACCACTTTTCTCACTCCACTTAGCAGGGAGATTCTTCAAGAGGAATTTTCTCCTTCCCATTAATGCCAACCTATGGGGATTGTCAATTCTCAATCCTTTTAACTATTAACTGCCAAGCAAGGAAGCAGCATGTACCATTTTTAGTCTTTGGTATGATAGCAAGGGTTTGAACCACTGACCTCCCAGACTTGCAGTGGACACGCCAACCATTGCACCACCAAGTCTGGTTGCTTCAAAAAAGATGTAAAAAGCTTCATCTTAATCCCCCTCCTCACTTCGAAGAATAATAATAAACTTTACTTTCTTCCTTCAAAAACACAAATGCAATGTCTGTCATTCATTCTGCCTGTTTTTTCTGTACTTCATTCTTTATCCCTTCCTTTTCTCTTATATCTCTAAATTAAATCAATTTAATTTAAAATTTAATTTAAAATAAAAAAAATAAAATTTAAAAACTCTAAAAACCTCTAAGCATAACACATGGAGGGCACTTGCAAGAACCCCACATAATCTTCTTCTTATCAATGACACAAGCCGCCTCCTCTAATTATTGAAGAGAATACACAAGCATTATTTCCCAAACCTGTCACACTCTTAAATTTGTCCATAAACCCTTCTACACCAACAGTATCACCTTCCTCATTGCCTTCAGAAAAATTATTTCCACCTCTCCTATGATGTCTGTCTCCACGTATCCAAATTGGAAATGTTGAAAATTGTCATTTGAGAAGGTTGTGTGCTCAAGACAATCAATTCCCCTTCACAGCATTTAAAGGTGTCAAACCCATCTGCAGATCTCCTGGATGTGCTGATCCTTCGAACACCACACCTTTGATGTGTCCCTCTATTCAGGCAATGGCAAACCACCCAGTGTAAACCTTCATAAGAAACTGCTTCGTTGGCACCAACGCTCTTCAAAGAGTAGACATGTGGTACATCAATCAAACTCTCAACTCCATCAAAGGCCTATTTCGGTTCAGGCCATTTCTATTCCAGAACGATCCTTCTATTGCAAAGGCCAAGAGAGTACATGGAATTTGAACCTGGGTTCCAAGCAGCAAGTACCACTGATTCACATGAGAGCACTAAACAAAGTTTCCTTCCTGTTTCCACTTCATTTAACAATTAACCATCCAAGAAGAAAATCCCAATTTGGTCAAAATCTCAAAGACTCCCTCAGGCCCAGGGATTCTCTTTAGAATTGTGCTTAGAACATATATATATATATATATATATATATATATATATATATATATATATATATATATATACACATATATATATAATGGAGAATTAGATACAACATACTCTTGAAGATCTAATGTTTCTGCATTCCATACAAGTAAGTGATTATGTATGTAAAGTAGAATGGATCTCATAGTATAGTTAGATCGATTGGGTGCATCTTATAGAATATTATATAGTATTACGTTATGGATAAATGTGTAACGTGTATCCCAAAGAGAGTGGTGCATGGAGTAAATATCGTTGTGATTCTGGAATTGTGTGCAACCTGTATGTTATTCCACCCGATCCGTGTGTTTTCGCTGACTTCTCAATTTAATCTATCGTACACAAATACAAGTATTTACTGCGTGATTATATGTTTGAGAATGTTGTGATTGCAGGAAATTTATGCGTTTCGCTATATTCGTGTTTGTCATAGATTTGAATTCTCGTAACCTCAAACTTCGTCATTGGAATTGTATGATTACCTGTTCATTCCATGTAGGTGGTATTTATATATGACTGACGAGCACAGTTTATTCAAAATGAAAAGCATGGTTCATGAACAAACAAAAGGACAGTTTGTGAGACTATTTGTGTTCTGCACCATACCATTTTACACTGGACGCACTTGCTCATGCTGTAGTGATGAACTAACAGATCCAATGCAGCGTGCACCGGCTGAGCTTGCGATCAGTCAGCCACACGGTAGGTTTTCAGGCCACGAAAACGGCACTGTTATTCCACAGTGTGCATCTCCACAATGACATGAATACCAATACTAGACGGATGTTTGAAAACCATGGTCCTGTGTGAGGCTCTTTTAAATGATAAGTTGGCCACAGTCGCAAGCTTTACTGGAATACCCGTTCTCAAAGGTGCTTCCATTTGTGATTTCTTTTGTGCACTTGTGCTCTTTTGAATCCGGTCATTCCCTGGACAGCAGCACGGATGCTTGCTCACATTGCTCTCGCTCTGTCCCGAAGCACACACAGGTGAGAATACACATATGATGCCATTTTTGCAGGCTCGGCACTCGCTGGGCTCACTCTCAGGATGTCTCATCTCGTGGATGACATGAGATAGCACACACCTCCACTTTAGTGAGTTTCTTTCAGCGCACTTGGTAATTTGGAAATCTCTCTTACACCTTGCAAGTCTAATATCCATAGTTCAACATCCAGCCCAACTCATCCTCTCTTCTCTGCTCTTTTTTTCTGGTAAATACCAAATTTCACGTTTTTGAAAGCTCCCAACTTGCGTGCTGTTTTAACACAGTTCAAACCCCCACGGCCTAAGGAAGAGAATAAGGATTGTGAACCCGATCAAAATTTGAAGAACAAATAATTGTTCAACACAAAAAAATACATGCTGAAAGGACGCCTAATGTTGTACTGCAACCTATACTCATATAAATAGGGTGTTGAATTTTGTTGTTCTTGGATAATCCCGAACTTGTTTGCGAACTGAGCCAAACCACAATTTGTCAATTCAATCAAAATATGTTTTTACTTTTACCAGTTATTAGCTCACCTTGACTTTAGTCCGGTGAACTTATGCAATCGAGCAGTGTCCATAGGTGAGTGAGTCAGTCAGTCACTGTAAACACTTCAGTCATTATCACTTGAACCAAACAGACGATTTTTATGAAACTTGGACACAAGCTTCAAATCTGATGCCTAACGAAGGTGTAGTGACCATATCAAAATCTACGTTCATTCGTGGGGTCTACAGAGGGAGGGGGAAGCTGATCCCCATAAATTGGTATTTTCTCTCTTCTCGGAAACTACACACAAAGTTCCAAAGAAACTTGACCACAACCTTCATCACCTGTGGTGTACCAAAGTTTGTTCACGGTATAATAATGAGGGTGTCAGGGGATCTGCAGGGGGTTCGAGTGACTGATCCTGATCCTCCTGATCCAGGTGTGCTTCTGGACAGGCGGTGCGATTTTTTTATATGGAGGACAGTGCCATCTGATTATATCAGCATATGCTTTAACATGAACTACAAAGACCACAGTAAACAAAAGACAAATTTACACAAATATGTGGAATTTGAACTTAAGATTCCGGCATGATGAGATAAATGTTTATAATGGAGGCCAAACCAATTTCAATTTAATTTCAAATTCTAATGTCACGTCTCAGGGTTTACTCACCGAACAGTATCCATCCATCCTTTGGGACCATACTCTGTGCAGAGCGTTGGTGCTGCCGAAGCAGTCTCCTTGGCTATTGGGCACAATCCTACACAGTATACCAGAATGCTGGCACTCATTTTGCCATCCTCAGAAGGATGACAGGCCAAGTTAACCCCACCTGTTATTAATTCAACAGCTGAGCGGGATTTGAACTCAGGACCCTCAGATCCCAAGCCCACCACCCTAACCATTAATCCAATACCAGGCATACAAGCAGTATGCATCCTAAAAAAATATAGTTGTCATTTTAAAATGTGAGATATGCATGGATGTTTATTGAAGTGAATGTTTCGTTGTGAACTTGATGTAACACAAGTTATTTCAGTTTTCATTGTGTATTTACAGGAGCCATGAACGAAACTGTTGTGGAATATTTGCCTCTCACGGTCACACTGGACGTGTCGGATATTCCTTTGGATTCCGGCGGGCGAGTTATCATGTCGGTTTTCACGTTTATTATGTGCATTTCAATCCCTCTCAACGCAGCAATCATCGCGGCTTGTTTTTATCATAGATTCCATTCGCCCATGCTCTTGTATATTGCTTTGTCATCGCTCGCTGATACTTCTTGGGGAGTTGTGGGAATATCATGCTTCTGCAGTCGAATAATTGCAAGACGTAAAATAATATTGTTTAATGAGTGTTTGTTTCAGTTGTTTAGTATATATTTCACATTGTTTCAGCAGTTTCTCACCACCTGGTTAATGTACATTGACCGACATTGGGCTATTTTTTGGCCGTACAGTTATGTGGCTCTGATGGTGAACAAAGGTGGTGCTGTGAAACTTGTCATTGTAGTTTTGACAATCGGCTTGTTGTTGAGTGTCAGTTATGTTGTAATACCAACAACAATGGTGTACTGCAACTACTCCGTTGTAGTTCGTGACGTTACCTGTGTTTCTTCACCTGTTGCAAGATCAGCTTGTGCAAATGTTCATCTTTCAATCATTTATTCTCTATTTTTTCTGTATCTTGTGTATGGTTTAACAGGATTTACAGCACTGTACTCTACTTGGTGTATTGTTCGTAAATGTCGTAAAACATCCACAGAGGCAAACCTAAAAGCATTGCACACATGTTTTACACAATTGTTTGCTTCTCTAGCGCAGTTTATTTCACTTATTGTCATAAGTGTGCTGAAACGATTTTTACGAATTCCCACATTAGATTTTATCTTGGTTCTTATCAGTTTCGTCACACCAGCCTTTTTAAATCCTCTAATATTCGGTTTCAGAATTCAGGAGATTCGATCAACGATTGTTCTTGCTTTCCGTAAAATGCAAGTGCTTTATCACAAAAAGCCATTCAATTTGCGTTTCATTGTCACGAATAATAATTGTAATTTTGAAATGAAGAAAGGTGTAAATTGAAAACAAGGTTACAATTAGACAGAAAATGCAATTGTAAAACTCGACAGATGTTTCTTTACCAAAGTATCCCCCACACTGAAGAACATCACATTTACTGCAATTTAACACGTCAGATGATATACTGGTTTAAAGGGTGAGAAATATGAAGTGTGTGGCTCATATTTCCCTCCGCCACCAAATATGGATGGATGTCGGTTATGTATTCACCCCTGCTTCTTTATCTGTCTGTTTGTCTCTGAGCAGGATATCTCCTAAAGTTTTGGACATATTCGGACGAAACTTTGTGTTGAGATTGGGTGTGTGACACTAAGAAATTGATGAGATTTTGGTGCAGATCTGGATCTGGATACGACAATTTTCAAAGTGATTATTCATTATGGAGGGCCAAAACAATATACAGCACGATATTTCAAAATGTTCTGGATGGGTTACGCCAAAACTTCGTGGGTGAGTTGACTATGTGACAAGAACAACCTGATAAAATTTTGATTAAGGTCCAGATGCAGATCCGACCTCTCATTACTTTGACGGGTAAAGAAGGAAGATGGTATTATGTGATGTTTGCAGACAACCATTCAGATGATCCACGAGTATGTTTCTGAATTAAAACAACATTGATATATGCCTGACTTTGCCTGCTTCACTTCCTAAGCTCACAGATGTTGGTGCTGATGTCATCGTTGTCATAAGTCAATCCATGTAATTTCCAAGTTTTAGGGGAAAGAGTAATATGTTTTTCAAAAGTTATCCTTGCATTATAACAATAGGTGACACGTATCCTCATAAAATAAAGAAAATTCGTAGAATATTATAGGTTTCACAGGAATTTACTCGTAATGGTTTTTGTGAGGTAAACGACGTGACATCATTGAGCTTGAGGAGTAGTTTAGAAATGACCATTCTGGGCAACTTGACTCGCTGAAGATTATACACATACATATATTAACATATACATAATTCTCTCTCTCTCTCTCTCTCTCTCTCTCTCTCTCTCTCTCTCTCTCTCTCTCTCTCTCTCTCTCTCTCTCTCTCTCTCTCTCTCTCTCTCTCTCTCTCTCTCTCTCTCTCTCTCTCTCTCTCTCTCTCTCTATATATATATATATATATATATATATATATATATATATATATATATATATATATATATATATATATATATATATCTCCCTCGCTCTCTGACTTTCTTTCTGTCTTAGTTCCTTATGCACAGCCATATTATATGTTTTAAGTTACAAACTACAAACTCACGGTACAAATACCACTTTGTGTGTGGGGTAATACAGGCAATGTGGCCATGGTCTCAAGCAGGTGTGTGGGGGGCATAAATTCTTTATTTAAATGTGTACCGTGCAATGCCACCTGGTGGTGGTGGCAGAGGGTACTACAATTTCTAAATTTAATTTGGCTTCAAAGTGTGACTTTTATTTTGCACATTTATCTTCCTGCGCAATTACAAATAAATTATATACAGTTTAAAAACGAAAATCATGGTCAGTCGCTCCGTGAAGCCGTGTGACTACATTTATGAATTACATACTGTTTGAACGTTAGTTTCACTCTGACTTCACACATATATGTCTATTAATTACATTCTTTTGAAATGTACTTTTTAACCCTTAAGACTGCTTCGACCCCTTTGACCATTAAGACCCTTTAAGACCCAATGACCCAAAAGACCCTGAAGACCCAAAAGACCCTCAGGACCCAAAAGACCCAGAAGACACAAAAGACCAAGAAGACACAAAAGACACCAAGGACCTGTCAAAGAATACTCAATTCCTCTTGTACAATTGACAATTTAATACATATACAAATGGAGATCTAGAAAATATTCAATAACACAAACAAGCAACACACTCTCTCCTCTGATTCAGTAGGACATGGATTTTTGAGTTATTAGAAAAAGGAAAAGGTGGAGAGAGTGGGATCACGGGATAATGTCTGGAAATATTTGAGAGAGAATGTGTGCTAAGGCTGAAGTTTTGGGGTTGGGGAAAAGATTACTCATGGCCTTTTTGTAGTGGCCACT
Source organism: Eptatretus burgeri (assembly GCF_056783735.1). Classification (NCBI taxonomy): domain Eukaryota; kingdom Metazoa; phylum Chordata; class Myxini; order Myxiniformes; family Myxinidae; genus Eptatretus; species Eptatretus burgeri. Next base: position 135,490,222 of record NC_140962.1, read on the forward strand.
CAGAGGTTAGCTTAAATTCAAAAGGGCTGAGGAACATTTATGATCTGAATTTGATTGAACTTCAAAGAGACATGTGGACATTACCATCACACACATTCTATATAAGCATGACTCCAGCTTCCAGCCAGACTTTCAGATGCCATGTATGATGTATGTATGTATATATATACATATGTTCAACATAGATACAAGTTTCAGCATGTAGATCAAACAATCATGTTGTATTTGAATACATTTCCCATTAAAGGGATATTTCAATACATTGTGCTATATGCTAAAAAATTTACTTTTCAAGTTAATTATCAATCAAGCTTAAATGGCAACATTTTCCTTGTATCATCACACTTATACAGCTAACCACACTCAGAGGTTAGCTTAAATTTAAAAGGGCTGAGGAACATTTATGATCTGAATTTGATTGAACTTCAAAGAGACATGTGGACATTACCATCACACACATTCTATAAAAGCATGACTCCAGCTTCCAGCCAGACTTTCAGATGCCATGTATGATGTATGTATGTATGTATATATATATATATATATATATATATATATATATATATATATATATATATATATATATATATATATATATATATATATATATATATATATATATATATATATATATATATATATATACATGTTCAACATAGATACAAGTTTCAGCATGTAGATCAAACAATCATGTTGTATTTGAATACATTTCCCATTAAAGGGATATTTCAATACATTGTGCTATATGCTAAAAAATTTACTTTTCAAGTTAATTATCAATCAAGCTTAAATGGCAACATTTTTCTTGTATCATCACACTTATACGCATGATGCCAATTTGGGAGAAATTTGCAACTACAATCCTCCCTTCTTTTTGTCATTCAAACACCATCACAATCAATTTCAGTTTTATGAATTCCACAAGTTCACATCAGCAATCCTTGAATGAACATTCTATATTATTGGGACATCAGCATCCAAGCGCAGACCACTGAGCCCAGACCTCCTTTGTCAAAGATCACCAACCAAGTTTCACATTGCTTGCCAATCCATATTTGCTGGGAAGTGAACAGTGATGCAAGGACAGAGCCGCTAGTCCAGATGGATGCTTGCGTACTGCAACATTTTGTACTGGGTATCAGGGCCTCGATCTTCAATCGCACGTGGTTCATAAGCCTGAGTGCACACAGTACCTTCAAAGAGGATGGTGTTGTCTCACCACAGCGTTGCACTTCATGACCAAGATCAGTTTTTTATTTTTTTTTTCTCAGGCATTCACTGCTGATGATAATGAGTTGGGCATCGAGAAAGCTCATAGCATTACCTCCCATGAGGAGGAAGAGGAGGTAATAAAGATTTCCCTTCTGAAATCCAACGCCACTTTGCAGAGTCCCTCACCAACATCTCCTTCCATCCACCCCCCCCCCCCCACCACAATCTCATGCTCCACCATCTTGAACGAGTAACCATGTTTGGTTAAACTTGACATAGGACAGAGCTTAGGTAGATGAGAGTTGATGGATGAGAGAGGAATCATGTCCAAGACACCATTGTGGGAGTCCATCACACCACATGCAGTTTAGCCAGAGGCAAATACGTAGGAGCAGGAATGCTGTGGTGGCCGGAGTGTAGAAAGTCTCGAATGCGCACCACCCTGGAGCATCATCACCAGCATTGCCCGCCCTACACATTCCAATCTCATGGGAGCAAGATATCCATTCGTGGTTCCAACCAAGTGGGTACAGCATGAAAGGGCTGGAAAGTTTCATTTCTTACAGGTTGTAAACCAATGCTAAATGGCAGCAAGACTCATGACTGCCTCAGGGATGTCATTTGCCCACGGTCATATAACATATTCCTTTTCAATTGCCTATGTAGTTCTTAAATTCCAATGTTGCACAGATCATTAAATTCCCTTTCTGGATTGGGATTCTCATATCCTATATAACAGGATCCTGTTCATCCAAATGGCAACCATGGATAGGCCCTCTTTCCAAATATAAAATAAGTATTATTTAAAGTTGCATGGGGTTCCGTGGGGTTTTTTTTTTTTTTTTTTTTTTTTTTTTTTTGTATACCTTGGTCGAGGCTCGTATGAGAGCTAACACACAACTCACAGCAAGGAGGCATGAGACAAGAGGGGAGGGAGTGGAAGGGACAAATCATTGGGGAACAGACACAGGTGAACTGTGGAAGGGAGAGGGATGGGGATGGGACGGGGAACATGGCGAGGAGAAGATGGACATTACAGGGACTTTCAGGAAGGAAAGCAGGAGAATTGAAGGAAGTGGGCTTGGGTGGATTATCGGGGGTAGAAAAGATCGAGGATTTGGATGGGGGAAGATAAGAGGTGGTGGTGAACAGCTGTTTTGAAAGCCTGGAGGGAAGAATGGGAAAGAATAGAGTGAGGAAGTTTATTCCAAAGGCGGGAAAAAAGAGGAATGAAAGAGTGAAGATGAGCAGTGATTCGTGATTTTGGTAGTTTTACCAGAAGGGGGTTGTTAGCGGACCTTGAGCGCCCTGTGGAAATGTGGTTGGGACAAATCGCAGAGAGAGCAGGGGGGCAAGGCTGGAGAGGAGTCGGTAGAAGACAGAAAGACCACCGACCAACCTGCGGTGATTGAGTGAGAGGCCCAAAGACTCAGCTTCATTGCGGGAGATGCCAATGATCTTAAAAGCCCTGGTTTCGACAGCGTGAAGTCGAGAAAGGTGGGAGGCAGGAGCACCAGCCCAGAGGGGAGAGCAGTACTCCATCAGGCTACGGACAAAAGCTTTGTAAGTGGTCAGGAGCTCAAGAGGGCCGAGGAAGGACTTTGCACGACGGAGGATTCCCAGTCGGCGACTGGCTTTTGAGGCAAGGTTGGAAATGTGACTTTCCCAGGAAAGGTCATGGCAGATAGTGAGACCCAGAAGCTTGAAAGAAAAGACTTCTTCCAGAGGATTGTTGAGAAAGTGGATGGGGGGGTTTTCTAAACGGTCCTTTCGAAGAGACATAGTGAGAGTGTGGGATTTGTCTGGATTGAAAGACATGTTCCACGTGTTGGACCAGTTTGTGATTTTATCCAGATCTGCAGTGAGCGAAGAAGCTGCTGCTTGCCGGTCTGAGGGATGACAGATGGTACGGCAGAGGGTGGAGTCATCGGCAAAGAGAAATAGAGGATTTTCCAGAGAGTCCGAGAGATCATTGATGAAAACCAGAAAAAGAACAGGGCCCAGAACGCTACCTTGAGGAACTCCAGCCTGCACAGGAAGAGGGGATGAAAGAACTCCATTTAGGGCCACACGTTGACTGCGACAGGAGAGGAAGTCTGCGAGCCATGAGTGGAGATGGCCTTGAATACCATGGGAAGAGAGTTTGGTGAGTAGGGCAGGGTGCCAGACTGTGTCAAAAGCACGTGATATGTCCAGGGATACGGCTCGGATTTCCTGTCTGGCATTGAGGACCTCCATCCATTGATGGGAGAGCAGTAGCAGCATATCTAGGGTAGAGTGACCTGGTCTGAAACCAAATTGATGATTGGAAATCAAGCCATTGGAGAAGAGGAAGGATTTCATGTCTGAAGCGATGATGGATTCCATAACCTTGCTGATGATTGGGAGAAGGCTGATTGGTCTATAGTTACAGGGATCTGTTTTTGCACCTTTTTATGCAGGGCAGTGATGTTAGCAGATTTCCAAGCAGATGGCAGATGACCTTGGGAAAATGAGAGGGTGAATAGAACAGAGAGAGGGTGAGCAAGAGCAGAAGAGCAGGCTTTGAGGACACGTGGGCTGATGCCGTCTGGACCGGTTGCAGAATCTGACTCGAGGTTTGAAAGCAAGCTCTCCACCTTGTCAGGAGAAAAGGATACAGAGTCCAGGGACAGTTGGGTGCGACTGGGTAAAGTGGGTAGAGATAGTGATGGGTTTAGGACACAAGATTTAGCTGCAAACACCGAGTTTAGACATTCAGCTTTATCACGTGTGGAATCAGCAGTGCGGCCATTTGAGGTAAGGGAGGGGATGGAGGGGGAACATACACCAGAAACAGATTTGATTAAACGCCACCAGGATTTTGAGGAGGGAGAGAGGTTTGAGAGTTCAGACTTGAGATGAGAAAGATGTTGTTTTCTGGCTCTCCTGAGGGTAGCTACACACTTGTTCCGAGCTTTGTGGAAAGAACTGAGATTGCCCTCAGTTGGGTTTGCTTTCCATGAGGCAAAGGCAAGTTGTTTCAGGACAACTGCCTCGCCACAAGCTTCAGTAAACCAAGGGCGGGAGGAAGGGTAAGACAACTGAACACGAGAGGGGATAAATCTGTGCATGAGGGAGAGCAAGTTTCTTTGAAAGAATTCCCAGGATGAGTTGATGTTTGAGAAAGTAGTGATAGGAGACCAGTCTGTAAGTTTGATGGCTGCTCGGAGACCCTGCCAGTCGGCTTGAGTGAAATGCCAGACTCGACGGCGGTGAGGTGGTTCTCTGATAACAGCCAGAGAGATGTCCACTTTAACAAGGACGTGGTCAGAAGAACCAATTGGAGCAAAGGAAGAGCAGCAGATATTGTCAGGGAAATTTGTCAAAATCAGATCCAGAAGAGATGGAGTACCATTGGTTGAGATCCGGGTCGGGAAGTTGACCGATTGAGTCAGTCCCAATGAGTCGCAGAAAGCTTTTGCTGATGTCCCATGGCAGGTGAGAGAGGTACCCACACCTATCCAACTGGCGTGATGACAATTGAAGTCGCCACATAAGAGGAAGAGAGAGTTTGGATGAGAAGATAGAAGATGGTCCATGTTTTCGGAGAGTGAGGTGTAGATGGAGTCATCACTGTTCGGTGGACGGTACAGTACACATATAAACATGAGGTGGGAGTGGAGGGGAAGCCGAAGCCAGAGGTATTCCTGGGGGTGTGGGGGAGTGAGAGCAGTGCAGGGAGAGTGAGGAATAGAGTCTTTGATGAAGAGAGCAACACCTCCACCAGGACGAGACTCAGGTCTGTCATACCGTAAGAGGGAGTAACCAGGGAGAGATACTTGGGAGTCAGACACGTCTTGGGAGAGGAAAGTTTCTGTTAGGCAGATAATGTCTGGTTTGTCAGTGGCAACCTGTATGGAAAGATCTGAAAGGTTTGAGCGAAGGCCCCGGATATTTGAGGTCCACACTTTTAATGAAGAGGTAGGGGAGGAGGCTTTGGGTGCAGGAGGTGGAGGGGGCGGGGGAGGGTAGGACGAGGGAAGAGGGGGAGGTAAGGAGGGTTGCTGAAGGAGTGTGGGGTATTGCAGAATAGCGAGGGGAGGGGGGAGAATGAGGAGGAGAAAAGGGTCTGTGGTGCTGGGAGAGAGGGGGGACAAGAGACAAGGAAGATGGCAGTTGAGGATTTGAGGAGGTGGAGTGAAGAGATGGAGGTGAGAGGGCAGTGGAGGGAGGCAGGTTGGTGGATGAGAGGGGGGCAACTTAGAGAAGGAAGAGTGAGGGGGATGAAAGGTGGGAGAAAGGTGAGGGGGAATTTTTGAAAGAGGTGAGAGGGAGGCTTGGAGGGAGAAGAGTGGGATGGTTGCTTTGAGAGTGAGAGTGAGGGGTGTTGTGGGTGAGTTGGCACTGAAGTTGGAAAAAAAGAATGGTTGATGGAAAGCGAGCATCCATGGCAAACTGTGGTTTTTAAAAGTTTTAGGTCAGAGATGCGATTTAACACAATTCTTGATGGATGCAATGAAGGCGAATTCAGAGCATGGAGAGAAGAAGCGCTGTAATAGTTGGAATTTTTAGGCAAGGAATGAAGGAGAGGTCGAAATGAGAGCAGTCTGTTAAAATAGCAGAAGAGTAGTGCATTGTGAAACAGTAAAGAGTACCACATGTGTGAGAGAGGAAGATGAAGCATTATAAGATCGTTTTTGTTGTAATATTAATGTATGAGAGAGTTCAACAGATTAGGTCATGGAAGTGTAAAAAAAAAAAAAAAAAAAAATCGAGGAAGACGAGGAGGAAGTTAAGAGGAAGAAGAAGTAGCAGAATCGGGAGAAGGTGAGCGTGTTGTTGTTGTTGTTGTTGGGTATATATATATATATATATATATATATATATATATATATATATATATATATATATATATATATTTTTTTTTTTTTTTTGAGATAAGAAAGAGATTAGTTGGGAGAATGGGGGATGTTTGGAAAGTGGGGAGGATGAAAATTGAAGGTAATGGGGAGGATAGAAATTGAAGGTAATGGGGAGAAAAAACAAACAAACAAACAAAAAAAACCGATCGAACACCGAGTGGAACCGGTAGGCCTCAAGCCTAGGACTAGGCCTCAAACACCAGGTAAGAACGTTAAGGGTTAAACATTCCTCTTACGTGTGTGTGTTTTTTTTAACCGTATTCATATCTACCTTTCATAAAAATGATTTATTATAGTTCTTGAATGACTAAAACGCTGACATGAAATCTGTGTGCATGTTATCATTGCAACATGCAGCTGTTATACAAAACCATCAATTTGAATATTGTTTTGATTTGAAATTTGAAATTTATTTGATATTTGATTTGATAATATAATATTGATAATTTGATATAAATATATATATATATATATATATATATATATATATATATATATATATATATATATATATATATATATATATATATTGTTGCGGATTCGCGCCCGCCGGCGTGCGAGCGGCCACGTAACTCGAATCACGGCACGTCGCCCACCGGACGGACAATCCCGTCGTGACCCTCTCGGACTAACGCCGGGAACTAGTCACGGGTGGGCCTTCCAGCCTCACCACAGTCGTGCCAATCGCCCCCCCCCCCCCGCGTGGGATAGGGTTGTTCGCCAAATTCGACCTACCTAAGTACCCACACGGAGGGTAGACCGGGCGATCGCACCTCGCCGCAGGTCGACTTCGGACACGGGCCACTTTAAGCGACCCGTTCCGTACTATCGGGATAACCGAGCGGTGTTATCGTCAACCTCGACGGTTCCGATTAATTATCAGGCGTATTTAGCCCCTACCAACCCTATACGTGAAGTAAGATGGAGATTCAATTAGAGAAAAGACGAAGCGAAACGGGAGAAACAGTTCAACATAAAGCACATTTATTCCGCGGCAAACGGAAAGCACACATATACAATTACAACAATTATGCACCAAAAGCAAATGTAAAAGTAACACAACAATTCTGCACAAAAAGGAAATGCAACAAAAGAGACAAAATGCAGATCTACTACCGACTACGCGAGCACACGGCAACACTTACACAGTTTTACTTCACAGATGGCGCCGACAACACATATACTCCAAAGCAAAAGAAAAAGGGGCCACCCTCAAATACAAGGGGGCAGACGGGCCTGGGGCCGAGACCGCGTCGAGCCTACCCGTCTGGTGATGAGCCGCAAAATGGCGGCGGCGCCCCGACTCCACGGGCCTCGCTGGCACTGCCTGGAATGGGGTGGGAACGGGGCCCCCTTCTCACACTATCTCAGCGCGGGGGGAAACAGGGGGGGTTGTTGATGCTCAGGGGAAGGAGGATATCTGGCTGGCTTGGGTCCCGCGTCGAGCGACGCCACTGCGACCTCGACCGCGTTACCGGCCTCCCCTCTCCACAGCTCCCCGGCTCTGACATGAGCGCAGACCTCCACAAAGCTTCTTGGCTTCTCCAGACTCTCCGGACCCCGACAGACACTCTCTTGACTGATTTCGCCGCCGCCACAACTCTCCAACTCTTCTCAACTTTCCAACTCTTTTTAACTAGAAACTCTCCACTCGACTGAATTCGCCGCCGCCACAACTCTCCAACTCTCTCACTCTTTTTAACTCTCCACTCTTTCCAACTCTCTTTTTCTCAACTCTCTTCTTCTCAACTCTTTTCTCTTCTTTTCAACTCTCTACTCGATCTTCATTCGCCCCGCGCTCGGCGCTTTATAGTCCGACAGGAGAAATCATATGCAGATTTTTGGATCAGGAGCGGCTCGGGGGCGGAGCCACGCTCCCAATTGGACAGAGGAAAAGTGGGCGTGAATCATTCTTGATCCGCGAATCTGCATATAGTGATTATACTCCGACGCGCCTGGAGGCGGGGCCAAATCGCCCCACGCTCGCTGATAGGACGGAACAGAAGTGGGCGTGAATCATTCTTGATCCGATTTCTCGGAAAGGCCGCTTTTTGCATCCGCTGCTCGGTGCGCGCCCTGTACGAGTCCAGGATCGGTGCCCACAAGCGGCGCGGGAATGGCGGTGATGCGATGGTTGCGAGAGCGAGTTGTGACGGTAAAGGTCGTGGCTGTTGGCATTGCTGTTGTTGTGAAGCGGCGTTGCGGTTGGTGGTTGGTGTGTGAAAGCGGTTGTGGAGAAGGTGGATGTTGTGAGGGCGGTTCTGGAGAAGGTGGCTGTGGTTGTCGAGATGCGGTTGGTGGTGGTTGTGGTGGTAGTAATGGCGGTTGGTCCAAAATAAAGAAAGAAAAAGAAAAACAGCTATCTAAAAGGGTCGCAGCCCGAATGAATGACATTTATTCCCTCTAAACAACGGGTTTGGGCTAACTACACATAACGTTAGTTATGATTGTTTTTTTGTATTAAACAAAATTATTTTGTATTACCCCGGGGTAGTAGAACAACGACTTACAGAGATATCTCACCTACGGGACCTGAATGGTGGTTTGCGAATTTCGTCAACCACAACACTGAGAGTTGGAAAGAGTGGAGAGTTAAAAAGAGTGAGAGAGTTGGAGAGTTGTGGCGGCAGCGAATTCAGTCGAGTGGGGAGTTTCTAGTTAAAAAGAGTTGAAAAGTTGAGAAGAGTTGGAGAGTTGTGGCGGCGGCGAAATCAGTCGAGAGAGTGTCTGTCGGGGTCCGGAGAGTCTGGAGAAGCCAAGAAGCTTTGTGGAGGTCTGCGCTCGTGTCAGAGTCAGGGAGCTGCGGAGAGGGAAGGCCGGTAACGCGGTCAAGGTCGCAGTGGCGTCGCTCGTCGCGGGACCCAAGCCAGCCAGATATCCTCCTTCCCCCGAGCATCAACAACCCCCCCCCTGTTTCCCCCCGCGCTGAGATAGTGTGAGAAGGGGGCCCCGTTCCCACCCCATTCCAGGCAGTGCCAGCGAGGCCCGCGGAGTCGGGGCGCCGCCGCCATTTTGCGGCTCATCACCAGACGGGTCGGCTCGACGCGGTCTCGGCCCCAGGCCCGTCTGCCCACTTGTATTTGAGGGTGGCCCCTTTTTATTTTGCTTTGGAGTATATGTGTTGTCGGCGCCGTCTGTGAAGTAAAACTGTGTAAGTGTTGCCGTGTGCTCGCGTAGTCGGTAGTAGATCTGCATTGTGTCTCTTTTGTTGCATTTGCTTTTTGTGCAGAATTGTTGTGTTACTTTTACATTTGCTTTTGGTGCATAATTGTTGTAATTGTATATGTGTGCTTTCCGTTTGCCGCGGAATAAATGTGCTTTATGTTGAACTGTTTCTCCCGTTTCGCTTCGTCTTTTCTCTAATTGAATCTACATCTTACTTCACGTAAAGGGTTGGTAGGGGCTAAATACGCCTGATAATTAATCGGAACCGTCGAGGTTGACGATAACACCGCTCGGTTATCCCGATAGTACGGAACGGGTCGCTTAAAGTGGCCCGTGTCCGAAGTCGACCTGCGGCGAGGTGCGATCGCCCGGTCTACCCTCCGTGTGGGTACTTAGGTAGGTCGAATTTGGCGAACAACCCTATCCCACGCGGGGGGCCGATTGGCACGATCGTGGTGAGGCCGGAAGGCCCACCCGTGACTAGTTCCCGGCGTTAGTCCGAGAGGGTCACGACGGGATTGTCCGTCCGGTGGGCGACGTGCCGCGATTCGAGTTACGTGGCCGCTCGCACGCCGGCGGGTGCAAATCCGCAACACTGGTGTCAGAAGTGGGATACAAACCCATCCCCCTCCTCGCGGCACTGGTGTCGGAGAGCGGGAAAACGGGCTCTCCTGTCTCCAGCTAAATTCACGGGAATCGGTCCAGGGGTGAGAGGAGCGACCCCCGATTCCCTCCAAATTACGAGCGATTTAAATTAACCCTTTACGAGAAATAAGATGGCGTCTCAAGGCGAGCGGGAGCCGGGGGTATTAGAAATGGATTTAGAATGTGTGGAATCCATGATCCAGGATGAAAACCCCGTGCAGGAAATGTTGGTTGTGCAGGAACACGAACTCCCCCAACTGAACCCAGAGCCCGAAATAGGTGCGGCGGCGGCCGCGGTGTATGACACCTCCCCTCCCCCTCTCCACCAAAACCCCCCGATCCTTGCCGAATCGGCTCACCCAAGCGCACCCGACATGGCCCAGCTATGCGCCATGCTGGCGGCAATGACAGCGAGGATGGATACAAACACAAATGAAATGAAAAAGGAAATAAAAGGCATGAACGAAAAGATGGATACAAACACGAACGAAGTGAAAACGAAAATGGATACAAACACGAACGAAATAAAAGGCTTGAACGAAAATATGGAAACAAACGCACTCAAAATGAAGGAAGAAATGAAAGAGCTGCGGGGTGAGACGCAGAACATGGGCCGAAGCCTGCAGGCGGGCATGAAGGCCGTTACCAGGGAGTTTAAAATGGCGACTCCACGTGTGGGAGCAAACGAGCTGGGAGGGAGTGCAACGGCTGTCGGGCCCGCGGTGGAGGCGGGAGACAAAGTAATTCGGGAGACGTGTTGGGCGAGGGTCGTGATGGAAAAAGTGACGGTGACCGAGAGGGAAAAACTAATTGGGGTGACGGAGACGTGCACGAGGGAGATAACAAGGGAAGAGACGGAAAAAAAAATAGTTGAGACAAGGGAGATAACAAGGGAAGAGGTGACTGAGTTGGCAGAGACACGGGAGATGGGAACGATAGAGGGAAGACTACACGATGAAGACGGGGTAAGTGACGCACACACGCACACGGAGGTAGTGGAGGATAATGGGGGTGAGCTCGCGGACTGGGTAGAGACCCGGTGCGAGCAGTTGGATGGCCTCCTCCAGGAACGAGGGGAGGGAGTATGCCCCCTTGAGGCGAGTCACGACCAGGTGGGTTCGGTCGTGCTTTGCGAGGTCGAGGGGACGGGTGCTGTGGACAGGTGCACGCCGAGCTTGGGGGGTATGGAGGCCCCAGAGACCCTTGTGGGGACACGAATCCCCAGTGTGGTTGTCCCGGTGTGTGTGGTGTCGAGGTGTGTGTTCACGAGTGTGGCGAAATGCGTGCTGCAACGCACACATAGCGCGGGTGCAAGGGCGTGTGTGAGAGCGACCGAGTGGGTGACAAAGACCCAGAGTGTGGAAGCGACCCCGTGTGTGAGTGGTGTGGTGGCAAGTGTGCTGAGGAGAGTGCTTCCCAGCGCGCAGTGTGTGAGTGAAACACCGCAGATGAGTGCCCCCGCGTGTGTGAGTGAGGAACGGTGTGTGGATGAGGCACCGCGGGTGAGTACCCCCGCATGTGTGAGTGGTGTGGTGGTAAGTGTGCAGAAGATCGTGCTTCCCAGCACGTCGTGTGTGGATGAGGCACCGCGAGCGAGTGCCCCCGCGTGTGTGAGTAGTATGGTTTGTGTGAGGGAAATGGCACGAGTGAGTGAAAGGCCGCGAGTGGGTGGAGCCACGTGTGCAAGGGTAATGGCATGCGTGAGTGAGCGGCCGAGTGTGAGAGAGACAGCGTGTGCAAGGTCGCTGTGTGTAAGGGAGATGTCGGTCGGCATGTGTGAAAATGCAGCCGCATCTCCCGGTGTGAGTTTAATGGTGAGGTGTGTTAGCGTCGTAACACGCAGGTGTGCGTGTGTTGAATGGCGACGGAGACTGCGACAGAGGAAAGAAAGCCGAGTAGCGGCTGCAGCTGTTTCGGGAACCGTGCCGGGTTCACCCAGCAGCCAGCGCGAGGTCCGTGCTGTGCAACGCACGAGGCCCCCATGTGCTCGCTTGCGAGAGTGAAGTCCCGGTCCGGAAACGCACGCGGTGGATTTGCCGATCCCGCGGACGGACAAAGTTTAGGCAGGATTATGGATTTGGACTGGACGGGTTCTCCACGCGATCGTGTGTGTTAAGCTCCAACGGGCAAAGCACATGTGTTCGTGTGGGGAACCCCTCGAGACGTGGGGCTTGTGTTTTTTTTTATGCGCACGGTGACGTCATGGCTGCACGTGGGGTTGGAATCCGGCAGGAGGGGTATCCCTGCCGGATGGTACCGTCCAAGGAGGGACGAGGAACACGTGCAGCTGCATGACGTCACGGGCAGGTGCAAAGTGCGCGAGCTGTGAGTTGCCTCGCTGGTGCTGCGCATGTGAAAAAAAGGAAAAGCAAGCCTCACTTTCGAGTGCACAGGATTCCCGGGCAAGGGGTGGAAGACCCCCTTACCAGGGCACAGGATGGAAACTAGTTAGGGGGAAGGGTTAGCTTAGCTAGACCGGCTCCATGGGGCAGGGGTAAGTCCTCATGGGGCCCGTGGAATGGATTAGTTAGAGGGATGATAGTCAGATTTAGGTTGGGAAATGGATTAAATGGATTATTTGGAGACAGTGACTGACAATGAGTGTGTAGTGGGGACGTAGCTTAGCTACGTGGTGTTAAAAGGAACGTGCTATAGTGTAAGGGACGACGTGGGAGCACGAGTTAGTTAGGGGAGGTAGTTAGAAGGATGGCGGAGTTCAGTGGTGTGTGTGTTGAAGAGTTGGTGAGTGAAGTCGAAGCATGTGCTTGGTGAGTGAGTGAGGCCAGCGGGTCTGTGTGAGTGGAGCGAATGGGGAATGCATGGTGCGATGAGTGATTGGGGGGAGGAGTGACTCCCGCCCAAGGGACCCCGGGGTCAGTGTAGAGTGAGTTAGCTGGGTTAGTCAAATTAACAAAAATGGAGGTCGTTTTGTTGTTGGTGGGAAAGTAGGCTCGAAACCCGTTTGGAGGGGTGCAGGAGCCCTGTTGATGGGCTGGGAGCGTGGCTGCGAAAGGTGAGTATCGCTGAGTGGGTACCCCATGCACCAGGCTAGTCGGCCGTGGTAGGCCAAGGGCCCATGGGGGGCCGGGATAGCGTAGTGGGCACGGGTGCGTCTGCTTGGTGCGGGGGCCCGGGGCGCCATTAGCTGCATGGGCAGTGTTGTGGGCACGGGTGACCCTCGGAAAGGGGCCCGGGAAGCCAGCCTACCACGTGTGCGTTTCAGGGGAGGTGCCATGGGGGGCACTCCCCGGTGTTTAGGGAGCTGGTAGGCTCGGAGGCAGTATAGTGCCCGGGGGTGCCATAGTGGGAGAATCGGCAGAGGGTCGTGCCTGCCAAAGGGAGCCACGTGTCCCAGCCATGAGACCGTGTGAGGGTACGGAGAGAAAATTGGGGGGCAAGGCCCGAAATTGTGAGGACACCAACACAGGCGACGGGAATCTGGGTTGTTAGAACCAATAGCTTAAGCGCGAGGCGCTTGTTGAAAGCCCCGGGGTAGTTTAACAGTTAAATGGATAGGGTAGATTAGGAAGTGTACCCCTCCGCACCATCCATCCCCTCGCTCTCGTTGTGGGCCGCTGGACCCACTTTGGTTATAGATCGCTGAAGTCTGGGGAGGCCATCCTGAGGCTTGAATTGGGCCTCGATACAGGACGCTAGCTCTCCCTTGTTCCCCTCCGGGAAGGGAACGTAGGGGTTGGGAGTAGCCTAGGTGACAGGATAGGTTAGCCGAACAAGGACAGTACAGGGGGTTAGGGGACGATTTATAGTGGGGAAGTAAAAAAAAAAAAATTGGGGCTAAATTGGGGTTTGACAAATTAAGGGAGTGGGTATAGACAGTGACAGGCAAAGGCGATAGGTTGGGAGGGAGACCGTAGAGTAGGTCCGAGCCCGCCTTCCGAGTGGCCAGCACCACCGCACTCCCTCCACCAACCTCCACTGAACGGCGAAGGCTGGCCAGCTTCATCGGCAGCTGTTGTTTTGCTGCAAGGCCTGTGCCGGCTGGATCGGCTGCAGCTGCTGTGCTGCAAGGCCTGTGCCGGCCAGTTCATCTGCCGGCTGTGTTTGCCTGCAGCGGCCTTGTTCTGCAGGCTGTGTTTGCCTGATCACCTTTGCATGCCATGCCAACTGCCCCTGTTCACCAGCCCCGTTCAATTTTTGCTTTGCCCCCCCCTGTTCATTGCCATGTGCGCCAGGATCAGAAAGCAACAGTTTGCAAGCTGCGAGAACTGCCCTGTTGGCAGCTACAACACGGGCCTGCAGTGGCGGCCCGTGCACCGTGTTTGCGTCCATCCATTCATCCATCCATTTGTTGTGTTCATTGCGTGTGCCACTTGAGCTGGCACGGAGACTGCATTTGTGCAGCCCATGCAACGTTGTGGTTCACTGCGTTCAGTTCAAAAGGGAAGGCCTTGGACTGCGTGTGAGCAGCCGGCCACGTTCCTTGTCACCTGCATTGTTTGAGCCAGAGACTGCATGCGAGCAGCCTGGCTCCCTGCTAACTGCTTTCTTTTTGCAGAGTTCATTGATCCTGGGCCATGGTTTAGTGTAAAATTTGTAAGTTAAGGTTAAGATGTACTGTACATATGAGTGCGCCCCCGGCATGTCTGTCTTAGCGCCGGCAATTTTATTTAAGTCGTCCGTGTGAGTGGGTTTGTTTGGGTAGTTACTCAGCCCTCAGGTTATTTATTTTGGGGACACGAATACCATGAATGTCGCACTCAGGGATCCGTAGGTAAAATGTACGAGGGGAGAACTACACATGATGGCACACGAAAATTTGACGACTCGGGACGAGTCTGTAAAAAGGGGAGGGGGTAGTGTTGTGGTTGACGAAATTCGCAAACCACCATTCAGGTCCCGTAGGTGAGATATCTCTGTAAGTATATGTGTAGTTAGCCCAAACCCGTTGTTTAGAGGGAATAAATGTCATTCATTCGGGCTGCGACCCTTTTAGATAGCCGTTTTTCTTTTTCTTTCTTTATTTTGGACCAACTGCCATTACTACCACCACAACCACCACCAACCGCATCTCGACAACCACAGCCACCTTCTCCAGAACCGCCTTCACAACATCCACCTTCTCCACAACCGCTTTCACACACCAACCACCAACCGCAACGCCGCTTCACAACAACAGCAACGCCAACAGCCACGACCTTTACCGTCACAACTTGCTCTCGCAACCATCGCATCACCGCCATTCCCACGCCGCTTGTGGGCACCGATCCTGGACTCGTACAGGGCGCGCACCAAGCAGCGGGTGCAAAAACACCAGCCTTTCCGAGAAATCGGATCAAGAATGATTCACGCCCACTTCTGTTCCGTCCTATCAGCGAGCGTGGGGCGATTTGGCCCCGCCTCCAGGCGCGTCGGAGTATAATCGCTGTATGCAGATTCGCAGATCAAGAATGATTCACGCCCACTTTTCCTCTGTCCAATGGGAAGCGTGGCTCCGCCCCCGAGCCGTTCCTGATCCAAAAATCTGCATATGATTTCTCCTGTCGGACTATAAAGCGCCGAGCGCGGGGCGAATGAAGATCGAGTAGAGAGTTGAAAAGAAGAGAAAAGAGTTGAGAAGAAGAGAGTTGAGAAGAAGAGAGTTGGAAAGAGTGGAGAGTTAAAAAGAGTGAGAGAGTTGGAGAGTTGTGGCAGCGGCGAATTCAGTCGAGTGGAGAGTTCCTAGTTAAAAAGAGTTGAAAAGTTGAGAAGAGTTGGAGAGTTGTGGCGGCGGCGAAATCAGTCGAGAGAGTGTCTGTCGGGGTCCGGAGAGTCTGGAGAAGCCAAGAAGCTTTGTGGAGGTCTGCGCTCGTGTCAGAGTCGGGGAGCTGCGGAGAGGGGAGGCCGGTAACGCGGTCGAGGTCGCAGTGGCGTCGCTCGTCGCGGGACCCAAGCCAGCCAGATATCCTCCTTCCCCCGAGCATCAACAACCCCCCCCCTGTTTCCCCCCGCGCTGAGATAGTGTGAGAAGGGTGCCCCGTTCCCATCCCATTCCAGGCAGTGCCAGCGAGGCCCGCGGAGTCGGGGCGCCGCCGCCATTTTGCGGCTCATCACCAGACGGGTAGGCTCGACGCGGTCTCGGCCCCAGGCCCGTCTGCCCCCTTGTATTTGAGGGTGGCCCCTTTTTCTTTTGCTTTGGAGTATATGTGTTGTCGGCGCCGTCTGTGAAGTAAAACTGTGTAAGTGTTGCCGTGTGCTCGCGTAGTCGGTAGTAGATCTGCATTGTGTCTCTTTTGTTGCATTTGCTTTTTGTGCAGAATTGTTGTGTTACTTTTACATTTGCTTTTGGTGCATAATTGTTGTAATTGTATATGTGTGCTTTCCGTTTGCCGCGGAATAAATGTGCTTAATGTTGAACTGTTTCTCCCGTTTCGCTTCGTCTTTTCTCTAATTGAATCTCCATCTTACTTCACGTAAAGGGTTGGTAGGGGCTAAATACGCCTGATAATTAATCGGAACCGTCGAGGTTGACGATAACACCGCTCGGTTATCCCGATAGTACGGAACGGGTCGCTTAAAGTGGCCCGTGTCCGAAGTCGACCTGCGGCGAGGTGCGATCGCCCGGTCTACCCTCCGTGTGGGTACTTAGGTAGGTCGAATTTGGCGAACAACCCTATCCCACGCGGGGGGCCGATTGGCACGATCGTGGTGAGGCCGGAAGGCCCACCCGTGACTAGTTCCCGGCGTTAGTCCGAGAGGGTCACGACGGGATTGTCAGTCCGGTGGGCGACGTGCCGCGATTCGAGTTACGTGGCCGCTCGCACGCCGGCGGGCGCGAATCTGCAGCAATATATATATATATATATATATATATATATATATATATATATATATATATATATATATATATATATATATATATATATATATATATATATATATATATATATATATATATATACACATACATATAAAATAAAGTATAAATTTGATATAAATTAATAATAAATAATTGATAAATAATTTGAAACAAAACAAACTGTCATTTGTCATACAAATTTTGCCTTGCCTACAGTACACCTTATTAATTCCAAGGTCCTACAGTATGTTGACTACGTTTCTGATATTTTCCAATCATAAAAAATTTTTTTCTCATAAAAAATCTTGGATAGGCATTATACCATCACATGTTTTATTTTGCTATTATCTTTAAACTACATGTTATCTAAAAATTAACAGTTATTACTGATCATCATCATCATTATTAGGTCTTATAATATCAGCACATTCGTTGTCCATCTTAATTTCACATCGCTTCCAGAACACATCCTCAAAATCATCCTTTCGTCCTATCTATGAGAGGTACATGAAACTTGGGTGACCATTGTTCTGGGAACAATCTTCTTCGTCCAAATAGCAGGCAAATTAACCACACATTTTACAAGAACCATTTTAATAAAGACAGTATAAGTTCAAGGAAAAGGTACTACAAGATCTTCACATCTTCCTTGCAATCTTGTCAGCCAGACTGGCATTCATTTCTTCTGCAACGTCCATGTAGTTATAGTCGATTTCAGGAAACCCTTCACAAGGACTTTGAGATTAGCCTTCATTGTCACAATCTTCTTGTATAATGGATCTATCATTTTAGGATTTTAAGATTCTTGCCCCTCCCAACTGACAATCAGAACAATTCCAGAAATCCTCTCAACAAATTCTTGTTTACCTTTCGGTGCTATTACTCACGATCAATTGCTTTTACTTTTGCTGTTTCAGTGGAACAGAACTCTGACCCTCAATGTGACCTTGGAATACAATCTATGCTCCAGATTTTCCCAGATTGATGGTCAGTTTGATATCAGTCAGTACCCCTTCAGTAAATCACTTTATTTCTAAGCTTGGCTTGAACAATGTTGTCAAAGCACTTATCAATCCTATGAATTGGACACAAGTCCATTCTCGTCATTGCATTTAATGTGGTTTAAATTCATGCAACAACGGATATTGCTATCCAGGTGAATTGCATACATTCACCACCACCACCCCCCCCCGTATTATTATTATTTTTTACCTAATAGGATCCACCCTGGTCAGGTGATATTCCACTGTCAAAGCATCTCCTATCTCTGCATCATGATACAAGAAGTCTGTTACCTCCATCAACAAGTGAGCAAGTCATCAATCAAATCTGAGACTTGGACCTTGCAATTGGGATCTCAAATTTCCCAACATCTGATTTAACTAAAATGAACACCTCCATGTTCTTCAGCCTCGGATAGGCATTGTCCACAGCATGGACAAATCTTCTTCCAACACATCTCATCCCGTCCGTGCATCAACTACACCAATTAACAAAACTTCGCAACATAATTGAAACAAAAGTTCATGGCTCTCTTGTGATGTCTTCATTGCAAACTATCCTGTCTCAGAGAGGAGGATGCATGTAGCCCCACCCTGGCACTACATAGCAGATTTCTACCATCTGGAGGGCTTTATTATTCCATCTGCAGATACAAAATCTTGACACACATACATGTCAAATGGATAAAGTTTTCTCATTACCACCTGAGCTATGGTGGTTACATTTTGTTTTACTACACAGTACAAAAATTTCCCAACCCATTTAGAAAACATTGACCTTTATTTCAGTCTTCATGTCCTAAAAATTCCATCCATCATTGAAAAGATAACGATCTTTCAAATCCTCAATACTGTCCCATCTTTAAAACCCATTCCATATTTCATATATCCACTCACTTTGACCAGTTAAACACTTCCTGGTTTTCTTCTGCACAGCACGCTCGAGTTCATGCAAAAATCTCTGCTTGACGCACATGAATGGATGAACAAAATTCCCACTTTCCCTCTCTACTATCCTGTGAAACCACAGCCATTCTAATGTCCCTAATGACAATTCATCCACGCATAACATCAAATCCACATTTGTCAATGGGACGTCCTTCAAATCAACGCGTGATGTTCGTGCATCCATCATTACGTCATTGCGTCCACCCATCCACACAGTTCAACATCCCCTCCCATTAGTAGCATATGTTAACCTTCTGAATCCATCAATCCTTGAATCCTCTTGACTGTGCCATTTCTAAAACCCATCATACATGTCTTGGGAAATGATGCATACCACCTCAATGCATCCACCGTTTTATATCCTTCTAAAATTATGAAACATCGCGATTAAAATCACACAAACACACATACACACACACACACACACTCGCACACACACACACACACACACACACACACACACACACACACACACACATACACACACACACACTCACACTCACACTCACACACACTCGCACACACACACACACACACACACACACACACACACACACACACACACACACACACACACACACACACACACACACACACACACACACACTTGATATTCGATTTTCGTGAAGATCCGAATCTGGCCTTTCAGTGAGATATGCAATATAAATGATCTGGCCTGTTTGTGGAAGGCAAAATGAGTGGGGAAAAAAATACCATTTGGAGGCGGGGGCATTCCTCCCCCTTTTTACCCCTGAGTCCGAATTGACTAAGGGGTATTGTCGTCATAGGCGTTGTTTTTAGAATCCCTTTATCTTTTTGCTGATGACTACACTCTGTTATGACCTTTGGAAAGGCAGGTCCTGAGGTCATGGATTCCAACATCACAGTTCACATGATATTCTTCCTTTTCTTCAAGGCCTCATCCCAGATCAATAACTCGGATTCAGACAAGGTCACTCAACCTTGGACATGCAGCTTCAAATCTCCCAACAGCCTCTTCCCTATCTGTGAACCTTTAAAAATCAAAGGCTGGTGAAGCACTGAATTTGTCCTTCAATTATGATCTCTCTCTCTCTCCCTCGCTCTCTATCTATATCTCTCTCTCTCTCTCTCTCTCTCTCTCTCTCTCTCTCTCTCTCTCTCTCTCTCTCCCTCTCTCTCTCTCTCTCTCTCTCTCTCTCTCTCTCTCTCTCTCTCTCTCTCTCTCTCTCTCTCTCTCTCTCTCTCTCTCTCTCTCTCTCTCTCTCTCTCTCTCTCTCTATCTCTATCTCTATCTCTATCTCTATCTCTATCTCTATCTCTATCTCTATCTCTATCTCTATCTCTATCTCTATCTCTATCTCTATCTCTATCTCTATCTCTATGCAACGTGTGGAAAAGAAAACCGTCCCATCTACTTTCTTAACAATCTTCTTGACGAAATTCAGTCACTCAAGCAGCTGGGTCTCATGATCAGCCATGCTCTTTCTTTGGCAAATCACATTTCTCAGTTGGCTTCCAAAGCAAACCACTGAATGGGCTGAGAGTTTGCCTCTTTATCCATCTTGTCCACCCTTCATTCTCCCTCATTCCTCCCCACATCCATTATTTATCCAAGTTCCCTTTATTTTGTCCTTCTACTCCGCTGTTGGTGTTTCCCCTATATTTTTCCTCTACCTTTCATTCTCTTGTGTGCTGATACATTTTGTGTTTTCGCTCTTCCACCTTGACTGTGTGAGCAAAAAAAGGACAAAAAAAAGCTGCAGATGCTTCCAAAATTGTTGTGAACTCGCAACGATGGTGTCAAGGTGACAACATTCGACACCAGCACCAATGGATCATCTGTAGACTAGGTCTTAAGCTTGCGCAATACGGTGTTGCCAAACCAGGAACCTTACGTCTGAATTGGACGAGGGTTTACATTATTGTCCTTTAAGCCTCCTCAAGTTTTTTAACCAAGGTCTAAGGCTCGTTATGGAGCTGCCACTCATACACATACTCAAGGACAGACAACACAAATACCGCCACTGAGCTTGGGGGAAGTGCTGTCACTGTCCGTGACATTGGGTACCAGCGACATCACAACAATGGCACTGCTTTTCTCAACATACTTAGCGGGGCATTTCCTCAGGAGGAGTTTCCTTCTCCCCATCAATGCCAACCTATGGGGATGGTCCATACTCTATTCTTTTAAATGCTGAATGCCAAGCGAGGAGGCAGAACCTACCACTATTTAAAGTCTTTGGTGTGACTCCACTGGGTTTGAACTGCTGACCTCCCGGAGATAGAGAGAACTGGTTGCTTCGAAATAAAGATGAAAAACAATTCATCTTAATCCCCCTCCTCGCTTTAAAAAAAACAACAACAACAAAACAAGTTCACTTTCTTACTTCTGAAACAGAAACTCAATTTTACTGTCCTTCCTTCTGCCTGTGTTTTCTGTACTTCATTCTTTATCCCTTCCTTTTCTCAATTTCTCCAAATTATATCAACATTGAACAAAATGCATCTTCCTTCAAAAGCATTTGAATACATTTTCACTTGGGGGGATGAAAATTCTTTATGTAAATGTGTATCATGTATCACCACAAGCATGGTGTTGGCATTGTGGTTATGGAGGTGGCTTGGGATCCTAGGGTCCTGATTTCAAGCCCATTTGGCTGCTGAATTAAAAAACACACCAGGAGGTTGACTCAGCCTGTCATCCTTCCGAGGTCGGCAAAATGAGCACCAGTGTACTGGTAAGGGGGACACTGCATCAGCGGCATAGCCGTGTCCTAACCAATGATGCAACCAGCAGCAACAGGCTGCACTCCAGAGAGAGAGAGAGAGAGAGAGAGAGAGAGAGAGGTAGCACCGCTCCAGTTGGGAGAAGGTATTACAAGTCCCCACCACTTGCAATACAGTATTCCTGTCCCCATTTTTCCCAGGTTGTGAGGGGTTTTGAATTATAAGCAGTAGGTATGTTTTTGCTTTCCATTTTTTGCATGTAACCCGGGTTATTTTTTTTATTTTCGGAAGCGATTGAGGCAGCTGTCAGTTGCCTATGCACTACCCAAGTAAAGATATGTGTTAGAAGAACGTGCTCTATGCTTGGAACATGATCACCTGTAGGGTGGGTACTCTGTTGGTCAAATCAAACTCTCAACTCTTTCAAAGGCCTATTACCGTTAAAGCTGTTTCTGTTACAATGTAGAGTAAATGGAATAATCATGAAGCACTGGTTGAGATGAGACAACCAAAAGAAGGTTTTGTTCATATTTCCACTTTATTTAACAATCAACCATCCAAGAAGAAAGTCTCAATTTGGCCAATATCTCAACAACTCCCTCAGGTCCAAGGACTCTCTATATAATTGTGCTCAGAATATATATAATTGAGAATCAGATGCAACATACATCTGAAGACCTAAAGTACAGTACACCATATTGTACAAGTAAGTGATTATGCCTATAATGTGTTATGTATCTCATAGTAGAGTTAGTTAGAGTGGGTGCATCTCAAAGAATGCTATGTGGTATTATGTTATGGATAAACATGATGTGTGTAACCTAAGACTGCGGTGCACAGAGTAAATATCATTGGAATTCTGGAATTGTGCTAAATCTGTATGTTATTGCAACAGATCCATGTGTTTTCACTTACTTTGTTCAATTTAATTTATCATGCACACATACGGGTAAGTATTTACTATGTGATTACATATTTGAGCAGGCTACGATTGTATGAACTCTACGTATTTCAGATAGATTTGTGTATTTCATTGATATGAATTCTCATAACCTCAAACTTCGTTATTGGTATTGTTTGATCAACTGTTTATTTCATGTAAGTGGTATTTATATCAGACTGACAAGCAGGGATTATTAAAACTGAAGAGCATGTTTCAGGAACAAATGAAAGGATGGTTTGTGAAGCTCTTTGTGTCAGGCACTATGACAGTTTATAATGGACGGACTTGCTCATGCTGTACTGATATTTGATCCCACCTGCACTGGGACATTTTCAATGCAGTGTGCGATGACTGAGCATATGTTCAGTCAGCCACACTGCAGGTGTTCAGAGTACCAATGCTAGACTCTTGTCCGAAAACCACCGTCCTGTGTGAGGCTCTTTTAAATAATAAGTTGGCACATGCAAGAGCTACAGATGCTGGCTTACTTCAATACCTGCCTCACAGCACTTCTGTTTTCGAATTATTTTGCACATTATGCTCTTTTTAATCTGGACGTTTTTGGCCAACAGCCACGGATTCTAGCTCACTGCTCTTGCTTGGTCCTGTCGCACACACAGGCCAGAACACTAATAAGACGCCTTTGTGCAGGCTCGCCCATTCTCTTGGCTCGCTCTCAGGTGCTTGCCCCATCTCATAGATGACTTGAGACAGCACACACACCTTCACTTTGTTGAGTTTATTTCAGCGCACTTGGTCAATTGAACATCTCTCTTACACCTTGCTCGTCTGATATCCATAGTTCAACATACAGCCCAACTCATCCTCTCTTCTCTGCTCTTTTTATCCGGTAAATATGAAATTTCACCTTTTGAAAGCTCCCAACTTTCATGCCGTTTTAGCACAACGTAGACCACTCAACACCTCAGCAGTATGATAAGGGTTGTGATCTCATCAAAAACTCTGCAAATATTTGTTCAACATGAAAAATAGATGAAAGGATGCCTCATGTTGTACTTTTCGCTGTTATATAGAAATAGTGTTGCATTTTGTTGTGCCTGGATAATCCCGACCTTGTTTGCTAACTGAGGCATCCCTACAAATTTTCAATTCAATCAAAATAATATATTTACTTTTACCAATCATTATACGCAGGAAATGCAATCGGGTTATATCAGGATAATACTTTCATATGAATTTCAAAAACCACAGTAAACAAAGGACGAATCAATACAAATATCTCGGATTTTAACTTGAATACCAGCATGATTAAAGAAATGCATATCAAACAGGCCAAACCAATTTAACTTTAACTTAAAATTCCAATATCATGTCTAACGGCTACTCAACAAACAGAATACAACCTTGATATATATGGTTATCATTTTGAACTGTGAGATATGCACTGTTAGAGAAACTGAATGTTTCATTGTGATCATCGTTGTGAACTTGATGTAACACAAGTTATTACAACTTTCATTGTGTATTTACAGGAGCCATGAACGCAAACGTTGTGGGATATTTGCCTCTCACGGTCACGCTGGATGTGTCAGATATTCCTTTGGATTACGGCGGGCGAGTTATCATGTCGGTTTTCACGTTTATTATGTGTGTTTCAATCCTTTTCAACGCAGCAATCATAGCGGCTTGTTTTTATCGTAGATTACATTCACCTATGCTATTATACATTGCATTATCATCGCTCGCTGACACTATATTTGGAGTCGTGGGAACATCATGCTTTTTCAGTCGAATAATTGCAAGGCGTAAAATAATATCATTCAATGAGTGTTTGTTTCAGTTGTTTAGTATATATTTCACATTGTTTCAGCAGTTTCTCACCACATGGTTGATGTACTTTGACCGACATTGGGCAATATTTTGGCCGTACAGTTACGTGGCTCTGATGGTGAACAAAGGTGGTGCTGTGAAACTTGTGATTGTGGTTTTAACAATTGGGTTGTTGCTGAGTGTCAGCTATGTTGTAGTACTATCAACAATGGTGTACTGCAACTACGCTGTGGTAGTTCGTGATGTTGTCTGTGTTTATTCAGCCGTTACAAGATCAGCTTGTGGAAATGGTAATCCTTCACTAATTTATTCTTTATTTTCGCAGTATGTTGTGTTTGGTTTAACCGGTTTTACAGTACTCTACTCTACATGGTGTATTGTTCGTAAATGTCGTAAATCATCCACTGAAGCAAATATAAAAGCGTTGCACACGTGTTTTACACAATTGTTTGCATCTTTGGCGCAGTTTATTTCACTTATTGTTATAACTGTGCTGAAACGATTTTTACGAATTCCCATGTTTGATTTCATCTTGGTTCTTATAAGTGTAGTCACACCGGCCTTTGTTAATCCATTAATATTCGGTTTCAGAATGCAGGAGATTCGATCAATGATCATTCTAGCTTTTTGTAAAATGCAATTACTTCACCACAAAAAGCCATTCAATCATGATGTATTTGCCATTACTGAGAATGATAATCTTAAAAGTGAAAATTAAAAACAACGTCGCAATAAAAACATAAAATGTAATTTCAAACTGTGCTGATGTTTCTTTACCAAAATATCCCCACACCGAAGAACATCACGTTTGCTGCAAAACATTCTGGGATACATCCAGTGTTCACAAGAGCTCAATACGGCACATGTTGGAATGGGATAAAAAGTGGGAGTTACGAAGGTGCTTCACGTATTTATCGCCGCCATAGAAGATTGACGGCAGTTATGTTTGTATTAACGGCCCCTCTTTCTTTGTCTGTCTGTTTGTCTGCAGGCAGACAAACTTGGTTCATTCGAACAAAATTTGGTGGACAGGTTAGGATGTGAGAAAGAGAAATTGATTAGATTTTGGTGTGGACACTAGCATTTTGAAAGTGATTTTTCACCATTAAGGGCCAAAAACGATGTACAGTATCACATATTTCAAAATGTTGTGGATGAGCTCGGTAGGTGACAAAAACAAGCTGATAAGATTTTCATTAAGGTCCAGATGCATATCTGGCCGAACATTACTTTAGGGGTTGGGGGGGGGGTCAAGAGGTGAAGTGGTATCAGTGGGGGCCAAAACGCAAACTGTTCCCCTGGTGGAGGTATGTGCTCTACCGAGTGCCATTCTCATTTACCCTCTTTCATAACTGCGGACAACCAACCAGATGATCTGTGAGGATGATTCTCAATTTAAACCACATTCACATATGCCTGATCTGCCTGCTTCACTGCCTCAGCTCACAGATGTTGTCGCTGTTGTCATCGTCGTTGTTAAACAATCCCGGTAATTTCCAAGTTTTGGGAGAAATAGTAACGTGTTTTTCAAAAGTTATCCTCGTGTAATAATAACAGATGACATGTAGCCTCGTAAAATTAAAGAAAATTCATAGAATATTTCACAGGAATTTGTATGTTATGGTTTTTACCCACGTAAACTCGATGTGACGTCATTGACGGTGAGGAGTAATATGGAAATGACAGTTCTGGACCACTTGACCTCTTGATACCCTCAAGATGATAAAATCAAATAACTTTATAACTGCTTTTTAAAATAGTAATGAAAACAACTTCATTGAATAGACAAAGCCTACGTCGGAAAATAATTTCTAAAGTGATGTTAGGAGACATCTTAAACATACCCACAAATGTATTTAAAGACAAAATTAGGTGTCATGGTGTAAAGGATAAAGTTCTGAAAAGTTGTAAAAATGGAAAGGTCAAATGGTCTGCATGTCTAAATGTTTAAAGATGTAAAGGTCGAAACATCTGAGTCGATTGAAATGTCTTAAAAGGTATAAATGGGTCTAAAGGGTCACAATAGTGAAAAGTTCTCAAGGGTCTTAAAAGCCTGAAAGGGGTATAAAAGTGAAAAAAAACACCTGGCGAATCAATAGCAGAATTGACACAAGATATCCGCCATACTATGCAAATTGCACATTTTTACTTGGATGCCTCAGCAAAAGAGAGCTTGGCACTGGACCAGTTTGTCCAGTCTATGGGGGACCAAGACCTGGCAGTGTGGGGTCCGTTCTCTGTGAGCCAGGCAGCCAATGTTGCCACCCAATGCGAGTTAGCACAGCATCTACTCTGGGAGCCTGGAAACCCGTCAAAAGCGGTGCTCAGGTAGGGCTTGCCAAATGGGCTAGGGTAGAAGGATGGACCCTCAGGAGAGCAAGTGTTGCGTGTGCTCTATTGTGGGCAGCAGTCACATGTGGGGCTGCAGCAGGAAGAACCTGGAAGGGTGGACCAAGCGTGGACCATAAACCTGGCTAGTCAGAGAGGGCTATCAGAAAATAATGGAGGTCGATATCCTATTCAGGATGGTGTTACAATTGTGGCCATCGAGGCCAACAACAGCAGAACTTTTGCCCCCCCCTCTCACCCCATCAGGAAGGGCCATGACACCCCCCGCCCACCAACTGGCAACTCTGCTAAACAAGTATGTTTTGTCCTCAAACAGTGGAGACAAAGCACATTTATGGGCTTTGTGGAATAATTTGAGATTGTGTTTGCTTTCCAGGAAAAGAAGGCAGCAAACTGTTTCAATCCAATCCAATCCATTGGGACCATACTCTGCACAGAACGTCGGTGCTGCCAAAGTAGTCTCTTCAGCTATTTGGCACAATCCTGCACAGGTCACCACTCCGACACAGGATACTTCAATGGCTCAATCATCCCAGCAAGTTGGTACTCATTTTGCCGACCTCAGAAGGATGACAGGCTGAATCTTCCCCACCTGGTATTAATTCAACAGCCAAACATAATTTGAACTCATGACCCTAGGATCCCAAGCCTGCCACCCTAACCATTAAGCCAACACCAGGCATGGAAGTTGTTTCAGAGCAACAAAAATCAGTGTACCATTGGTGAGAAAAGGGTAGGACAACGGAAGATGAGATGAGATGGATCTGTGCTTAACAGAAAGCATGTTTATGTTGACGAATTTCCAGACTGAGTTAATATCAGGGGCATTTGATAAAGAAAGCCGAGTGTTGGCTAAATGGTAAAGGCGGCTGGTTTGAGATCTTCAGTTCTTGAGTTTGAACCCTGTTGTACCGTACAAATAACACCAGGTGGGTTGACTCAGCATGCCATTCTTCCGAGGTTGGCAAAATGAGTTCCAGCTTACTGGTATCAGTGGCACAGCCACACTTCCAGAAATGATGCTAACAACAGCCACAGGCTGCATACAAAACAACAAGAAGTAGATAATAGACCAGACCTGAACTGAGATCGCTGCTTGCAATCCCTGCCAATCTGCCTGAGTGAATTGCCAGACTCACTGTCACTGAGGCAGCTCTCTAATAATAGCCAGAGTGATGTTAACTCTCTCAAGCATATGATCAGATGAACTAATTGGAGCTAAGAAAGAGGAGATATTTGTGGTGAAGTTTGTCATCAAGTCCAGAAGGGAGGATTTGCCATTGGGAGAAATCCGGGTTGGAAAGTTAACAAATCAAACTGGAGAGCTGCGATCACAGGTCGTTGATAGTTCCCAGTACAACCAACTCGTAATATTAGCCAAATGGTCACACTTGCAATTCTGCCTCAAAATGAAAACAAACACATTATTTTCCAATGAAGCAGCATCCATCAGTGAAAATTGACTTTTCCTTTTCTTTTTTATGCTAAAAGTCAGAATTGAATGGTTATGGTCATCATAATACATCTGTCACAGATTACAAATGAGGGTGATAAAAAAGTGGACTTTAAGGTTCAAACAAGGCACAGCCACAGGAAAGGAAGAAGAGTTATATAATCACGATCTATCTAAGCTATATAATCACGATTTGTTATATATGCAAATTGGCAGTGGGCATGTTTTTGCTTCAAAGCCTGGTTATTTTTTAATTTTTGGAAGCGATCAAGGCAGTGGTCTGTTGCCTATACACCGCTTAAATAGATGTGGCTCTTTCAAGCAAGGGATTTTGCCAGAGAGGTTCCACAAGTCCTTGCTATTATTTCCGACAATATAAAGGGTCTTAAGGTCTTAATGGCCTTAAGTGTTTGGGGTTATAAAGGGTCTAAGCCCGAACACAAGAAAGGGGCTTATGTGGTGGCTTCTATTTTTAGGGCCCTGTCACACCTTGACGTTTTAGTCAGCGTATGGCAAGGTATCAAAATGTATGTAAAACGCTGGCGTACACTGAACTACTGATGTTTTTTTCCCAGTTTTGGACGTATTCATAACGAGATGCACATATGCATAACATATTAGTAACGACTACAGAACGTTTCGATAACATATAGAAAACTTATATCAACGAATGCTGAGCGTGTTGTCGGCGTTCACAACCTATGCCCAACGATAGTCTAACTTATGCATAGTGCGCGGCAGCTTATCGCCGACGATCACATGGCGTAGGCTATTAATAGGCTGCGGCTCGATGATTCAAATCATAACCGCAGAAGACATCGAAGTGTCAAGCCGCTGTCACACCTTGACGTTTTAGCCAGCTTATGCCGACGTATGAAATATTTGCCGAATATGCTGGCACACGTCGAATATGTTATAGGTAAGTTTTGTATACGTTAAGAGCACGCTGAAGCATGCTGAAGCACGCTGGCATACGTCATAGTACGCCGAGTACGTCGACAAATTTTCAGCATGTTGAAAATTTTTCGAAATATGCCAGCGTATGACACACGTTCTGCATATGCTGGCCATAAGTTGTAGGCACGTTACGCGATCGTTGACACATGTCGACACACGTTACTTGTAAGTTACTCATAAGTCGAAACACGTCGAGGTAATGGTTAGCGTCAGTGTTCCATACTCCCTGTTTTTTTGTTTTGTTTTGTTTTTTCTTCGGTATGACGGTGATGTTGACACTTCGATTTCTAGTGTGGTTATGATTTAAATCGTTGAGCGGCAGCGTACTAATTATATTATATTATAACCGCACTAGAAATCGAAGTGTCAACATCACCGTCATACCGAAGAAAGAAGAAAAAAAACAGGGAGTCTGGAACACTGACGCTAACCATTACCTCGACGTGTTTCGACTTTTGAGTAACTTACAAGTAACGTGTGTCGACGTGTGTCAACGATCGCATAACGAGCCTACAACTTATGGCCAGCGTATGCGGAACATGTGAGTCATATGCTGACATACGTAGAAAAATTTCATGCATGGAAAATTTGTCTAACAGCTCGGCATACTACGACGTATGCCAGCGTACTACGATGTATGCCAGTGTACTATGACGTATGCCAGCGTGCTCTTAACGTATACAAAACATACCCATACGTATTCGACGTGTGCCAGCGTGTTAGACAAATTTTTCATACTTCGGCATACGCTGGCTAAATCATCAAGGTGTGACAGGGCCTTTAGCTTGGAGCTGAGATGGTTTATTCATGGAGGCCCTTTGATGCTACCTGGAGACCTTCAAGTGTTACTGTAGATGGCCCTCAGAAAGAAGGTCTTTGGGGTCTAAGGGTTCTAATCTGTTGGGTAAACCTAAAGGAGCAACAGGTTTTAGGGGTATTTAACTGCTTATGGGACTTTAAGGGTCTTCGGGGTCAAAAGGGTCTTAACAGTCAAAAGGGCCTGAAGGGGTTTTATTGGTTGAAAGGGATCTTTAAAGGTTACAAAGAGTCATAAGGGGTCTTAAGGGGTCTAAAGGGTCTTGGGTATGAAGGATTTTAGGGGCTTTAAGGGTCTTCAGGTTATAAAGGGTCTAAAGGGTAATGCGGGTCATAATGGGCTTCAGGGGTTGTGGATGTCTTGAAGGAACTTTGGGGTCTTCAAGGTCTTGGGGGTCGAAAGGGGTCTTAGGCATCTTATGGGGTATTCAGGGTTTAATGAGTCTTTGGGGTTGTTGACAAGGCACAACAACAACTCCCGCCTCTTAGTCCCAGGATGTAATGTGGAATTGGTGGCATTTTCTTTTTCTGTCTGCCACATAATGCAATGTTTTACTTCGGAGCATTGCAAACCCCCATTTTCTCTGTTCTGTGCTTTCCCATGAGCATTTGCTCATTCTAAGGATATAGACTCTTGGTAGATTATTATCCTCCAATGAAGATACCTCTCTGTAATGCTTTAATCGTTTGGCATTTTGTGGTCGTTTCTGTATGCTATATTGCAAAATATTTCCATTCTGCTTGTATGTAAGATTTTGTTCATTCTTCAATAAAACGGAATTATTTTGGAAAGTTTATGTCCATATGACCGTTGGCATGATACATAAAACTAAGTGCATTGTTTTGTTCAAGTTATTTTTTTCACTTCATCCAACTGGTGACTTCCTCGACCCCTGACGGCCGACAATGAATGAACACTTGGGTTCATACAATTCATACAAGTGGATGACAAAACAAAAACCCTGTTGTTGAAAACAAAAGTATGCACAGAGAAATTACATGCTGCGAACATGGCACATACAGGACAATTGAGTGTCATTACCCACATACGCGTATCAATCAAAACTCTTATGAACAATCTAGAGAACGCTGCAACAGTAAGAGAATGGCTTTTTCAGTATGTTAAGGCATCGAACAAATTTGTAGAATCAAAATACTTTCATGACATTATTCAGGATGAAAGTGAAGACCAGGTAAATGCTTTTCATCAGTACAACCAGATGACCCAGGAAAGAGCAGTTTTCAATGAAAGTGTTGACGATTGAGGTGAAAATGCAGCTCCCTGTTTTAACCAGCAGATTATGAAGAACTTAAGATCACAGGATAGTCGAGCAAGGCTCCCACACACCATGAGCAGGATATATGTCTGCGCAACCTCCAGTAACAGCTCATCCAACTCAACAGTACGGTTTCGAAAGGCTGAAGCCATGGAAGCTCAACTGGATCTTCGGCTGGCTGAACAGGATATACAAATAAGAATAGAGGCAGAAATGAAGATCTTTGCACTTGAATTCATCCAATAATGAATGGGATTCCATTCTAAGTGATACCCTTGGCATCCGCCGATGAAGTATTTGATATTGCTCCAAAAACAGAATCTTCGACCCGAACATTCCACACATCAGGTGCTCATCCAGTGGGCCCATCTGCCTTTGCACCAGAGCCAGTGCGAACAACATTATTTGCCGTTCCACTTCACATTGTTGCCGTACCCCTTCCCATAGATGCAACAGCCCTTGCCATCCCGACTGTTGGAATTGGGCTGAGGGAATCTCTACCAAGGGTCCCACCTCCAGCAAATACCCCAGTGCCCCCACGAACCTCAATACCGTCTGCTCCACAGACATATGAGGAAGTACTGGCCATAGTTGCAACAGCTATGAGAGACATTTCACTGACACAACAAAAACTGGCCTTCAACCAAGATTTACCCCCAGTAAAATTTGAGAAGTTTTTTGGATCACCAGACCTGTTCCCTCTCTTTTGTCAACGATTGCAGCACCACATCATATTCCGGGAGGACCTACATGATGAATACAAGATGACATGCTTCCTGCAGTTCCATATTTCCTTGACACGAGGAAAATGAGGCAGTTGCTGGCCTTGAGACCATAGATGGCAGAGTAAAACAAGTCCTACAGATTCCAGAGGAGAGATATGGCTGACCGTGTATGGTCGCAAACTCCATCATCAGCAATTTAATTAAGGGACCGACTTATACCTCATGGTGACAAAATCTCCATCAGAAGGTTTCCTGATCAAACTGCTCTGGCACTGGCAATAGTAAGGGCTGTTGACTGCTTGAGTGAGTTCGATAAAGCAAACGTGGTGGAGTAACTGCCTCGACAAATTTGCCCATCTGTCTCATGATTTGGAGGGAATAGTCCAATAATTCCCAAACTTTGCTGAATTCATCAAGTTCGTCAACAAATGAGTGGTCATAGTGAAACACTCTGTTGACAGCAAATTCATGGAGACAAGCCCTACTGCTTCAGTGCAGCAAAGAAGGTTGGAATTAAAAATCGATTCAACAAGGCTTACAACGATGGCAATAAGGAACAAACAAGCCACCAATGCAGATTGCCAGAGACAGCCTTACCTTGAAAAGAAAGGGAAGTCTGAAGCCTTTCTCTGTTGTTCACAGAGTCATCCTCTGCACATGTATGTGATGTATTCAAGGCTAAAAGCCTTCAAGAGATATTCGAATTTACACGCATCAAAGCCCTTTTGGGGAATTGTGTGAAGGACACACCAGTCATCCAGTTTGATGTGACCCTGTAGCATGTCGCTGGAATATGCCCCAGCTCTTTCAGACGTAAGATACCTGGATGTGGTGCTCATCATATGCTGTTGCACATCCCTGATCTTCAGCCCAGAACAACAAACAGAACCACATAAAGCCTCATCCAGAGTACAAAGCAAATGGCCTTCCTACTTATTGTGGTACTGCTGCTGTTGAGTGTTCAGGAACAGTACTTCTTCAAGTTAAACTGCTATGAGTGGTTGCTCAAAATGGGAATACTAAATACATTTTGAAATGTTTCACCTTCCCTATTTCTCCTGTAAAATTCTTGTGAAACTTCGAAGAACACCACATGTTCTTCTTCTTTTTCTCCATGACATTCTTGTCATCTTCTTCTTCAGAAGGATCATTTCCCCAATATGTCACCTTCCTAAACACTGGGTCCATCAACCCTCCTGCCTTACTGACAGCATCACCTTCCTCCATGCCTTCAGAAAAAATGATTTTCACCCCTCCCATGATGTCTGTCTCCATATATCCAAATTGGCAATCTTGAGAAGTCTCATTTGCAGAGGTTGCGTGCTCAAGACAATCGATTCCCCTTCACATCTATTAAAGGTGTCAAACCCCTCCGTGACAGTGCACTACCCCAGAGTTCCTACATGTGCTCGTCCTTCCAACACCACCCTTTCCATTTCATCCCCTGGTCAGGCAATGGCAAACCACCCAGTATTGCCGTACTTAAGAAACTGCTTCGGCAGCACCAACGCTCTGTAAAGAGTCGGCGTATGGGGCATCAATGAAACTCTCAACTCTATCGAAGGCCTTTTACCTTTCAGGCCGTTTCTGTTATAGAACAATCCTTCTGTTGCAAAGGCCGAAATAGTACATGGAATTTGATCCTGGGTTCCAAGCATCATGTACCACTGATTCACATGAGAGCACTAAACAAAGTTTCCTTCATGTTTCCACTTTATTTAACAATCAACCATCCAAGAAGAAAGTCCCAATTTGGCCAAAATCTCAACGACTCCCTCAGGCCCGAGGACTCTCTTTGGAATTGTCCTGAGAACATGTATATATAATGGAGACTCAGATAGAACATGCAAATGAAGACATAAACTTTCTGTACACCGTACTGTACAAGTAAGTGATTATGTCTACAAAGTGTAATGCATCTCAAAGAGTTAGATAGATTGGATGCATCCCGTTGAATATTATTTAGTATTGTGTTACGGATAAACGTGCTGTGTGTATCCTCATACGGCGGTGTAAATTTCGTCGGAATTTTGGAATCGTGCACAACCTCTGTGCATGTCCTTGTAACAGATCCGTGTGTTTTCGTTGACCACTCAATTTATTCTGTCATCCACACACATAAACTGGTAAGTACTTACTATGTGACTACATATTTAAGAATGCTGCGATTGTGTGAAATTCATGCGTTTCAGCCATATTTGTGTATTTCATCGATATAAATTGTGGTAACCTCGAGCTTGGGTGTTGTATGGTCACCTGTATATTTAATGTGGGAGGTGTGAAAATCACATTCCCAGCACGGTTTATTCAAACTGAAAGCATGGTTCAGGAAGGAATAAAAACACGTTTTGTGAGTCTCATTCTGTCAGGCACCACAACAGTTAACAATGGACGCAGTTGCCCGTGATGTGCTGTTATTTGATCCACACCTGCTGGTGCAGGTCTAATGCAGTGCGGAGCTGCTGGGAATGAAATCAGTCAGCCACACAGCAGGTGTTCAGGCTGCACACACTGCATTGATATTACACATTGCTCATCTCCACAATGCCATGAGTATCAGTGCTGGAAGTTTGTCTGAAAAGCATGGTTCTGTGTGCTGCTCTTTTAAATCAGAAGTTGGCTTGGGCCACAGCCGCAAAATGCTGGCTTAATGCAATACCTGCTCTTATGACGCTTCCATCAATCAGGTATTTTGTGCACTTGTGCTCTTTTTGATCTGGTGGTTGCTTGGCTACTGGCCACGCATGCTTGCTCACACGGCTCTCGATCAGTCCCGCATCAAACATAGGCCAGGACAGACAGATATGATGCCTTTTTTGCAGTATTGCCCATCGCTCGGCTAGGTCTGAACTACTTGTCCCATCTCGTGGATGATTTCAGAGAGCACACACACATTCACTTCGTTGCGATTTTTTTCTGCACAATTGGTCAATTGGACATCACTCTGACACCTTCCTCATCTGATATCCATAGTTCAACATCCAGCCCCACTCATTCTCTCGTCTCTGATCTCTTTTTTTGTTAAATATCACATTTCTCCTTTTGAAATCTCCCAATATTCTTGCTGTTTCAACACAAAAATAAGGGTTGGTTGAAGAACAAATACTTGTTCAACATGAGAAATAGAAGAAAGGATGCCTCATGCTGAGCAGCAACTTGCATTTTCTCTGTTATGTTGAAATAAATAGTGTGCTGAATGTAGTTGTTCTTGGATAATCCCGACCTTGTTTACTCACTGAGTCATCCGTTTAAATTTTCAATTCAATCAAAATAATTATTTACTTCAACCAATCATTATATGCAGGACAGTACCATTTGGTTCTATCAGCAAATGCTTCAACATGACTTACTAATTCCATCGTGAACAAAGGACAAATCAACACAAATATCTCGCTGGGATTTGAACTTCAGATTCCTGAATGATGAGATCCATGTGTATTAGACAGGAAAAAACAATTAAACTTTAATATTAAATTAAAATGTCATGTCTCAAGGTTTACTCAACAAACAGAATACAACCTTACTATAAACAGTATAGTTATTATTTTATGGTGTGAGTATGCACGGATGTTTAATGAAGTGAATGTTTCATTGCAAACTTGATGTAACACAAGTTATTACAATTTTCATTGTGTTTTTTTCAGGAGCCATGAACAAAACTGTTGTGAGATATTTGCCTCGAACGGTCACACTGGATGTGTCAGACATTCCTGTGGATTATGGCGGTCGAGTTATCATGTCGGTTTTCACTTTTATAATGTGTATTTCTATCCCTCTCAACGCAGCAATCATCGCGGCTTGTTTTTATCGTAGATTACATTCACCCATGCTCTTGTATATTGCTTTATCATCGCTCGCTGACACTTCATTTGGAGTCGTGGTAATATTATCCTATTTTAGTAGAATAATTGCAAGGCGTGAAATAATATCGTTTAATGAGTGTTTGTTTCAGTTGTTTAGTATCCATTGCACAGTATTTCAACAGTTTCTCACTACATGGTTGATGTACATTGACCGACATTGGGCTATTTTCTGGCCATACAGTTACGTGGCTCTGATGGTAAACAAAGGTGGTGCTGTGAAACTTGTCATTGTAGTTTTTTCATTCGGGTTGTTGTTGAGTTCCAGCTTTGTTATAGTCGCAACAAGAATAGTGTACTGCAACTATTCCGTGGTAGTTCGTGACGTGGTCTGCGTTCATTCATCCGTTGCAAGATCAGCTTGTGGAAATGTTAATCCTTCACTCACTTATTCTCTACTTTTTCAATATGTTGTGTACGGTTTAACCGGTTTTACAGCATTGTACTCTACATGGTGTATTGTTCGTAAATGTCGTAAGTCATCCACAGAGGCAAATGTAAAAGCGTTGCACACATGTCTTACACAATTGTTTGCTTCTGTAGCACAGTTCGTTTCACTAATTGTTATAACTGTGCTGAAAAGATATTTACAAATTCCCATGTTTGATTTCATCTTGGTTCTTATAAGTGCAGTCACACCAGCCTTTGTTAATCCATTAATATTCGGTTTCAGAATGCAGGAGATTCGATCATCGATCGTTCTTGCTTTCCGTAAAATGCAAGTTAATCACCATCAAAAGACATCCAATCTGGGTCTGATTGCCGTTACTGAGAATGAAATATAATTTTCAAATTCGACACACGTTTCTTTACCAAAATATCCCCACACCAAAGGACATCACATTTATTAAAACACATTCTGGGCCGAATTTACAAAAGGCGTTTAGGTTAGATGTTTGTGGAATTGCTATTCATGCGATGATCACTATTAAAAGTTAGTCGTCAATCGCCGAAGTGTGATTATTATCTAATGAGGATCAAAACCTAATAACAAGCCTTTGAAAAACAATTAAACTTTTGCACATCACGAGAGCCTGTTTAAGATTGCGTTTAAGGCCTTGAAGCAAGCAAGCATTTGGCAAAAAGGGATCGTTAGAATTGCAGTTGTACTCTCATATACATACTTCCTGGCAGCTGAAGTAACTTTCTAATCACTGCAGATTATGCTGTCATGGTTTATTTATTGCAGTAATAGTCCGACAGGAAAACCATTTTTTGAGGTAATAAACTTGTTTTGGCATCTTAATTTTTTGTTTGTGTTTTGTTTTTTTGTGGATTTTGCTACCAAAGGCAACGAATTTGAAAAATAGTTTTAATGAATTATTGTTAGCATTGGACAATTTCAGGTAATGAGCATAAAACAAAATGTTTGCTAAAATCCCAAATTTCTTCCTCAACAAATATCCAAATCGTCTTGAAGTATTGTCCGGCTGCTAAACATTGTACACCAGCAAACACAACGAGACGCGTTGCTGATGAGACGATGAAGGGGGTTTGGGGAGGGGGGAGAAAGAGGGAGAGAAGACAGAGGGGAAGAACAGAGGAGAGAGAAGATGGAGGAATGGTGGTGGAAGGGAGGGAGAGAGGAGAGTGGGGAGGTGGAGAGGGAGAGGGAGAGACGCAGAGGGGAGGGAGAGAGAGCGATAGGGGTGGGAGGAGAGGGGTGGGATAGAGAGAGACATGGGTGGGAGAAAAAGGAAGAGTGTGATAGGGGTGAGAGGCAGAGGGATGAGGGAGGGACATGGGAGAGTGAGGGGAGGGTGAGAGTGAGGGGAGGGAAGAGTAAAGAGGGGATAAACCATAAGAAAAATATGGCGAATTATGAGGAAAAGAGGGGGGATTCCAGCTGATGAGACACCCAGTTTAACATCCATCTGCGAGATGGCACATGATGATGAATCACCCTGCCTGTGAAACACTGGGATGCCAGCTTATAGTTGGTTCAGCATTCGAACCCAGGCTTGACAGCTTAAAGTGAGCATGCGTACCTCTCAGATATCCTGCCATGATGTGGTGATTCATTGCTTTGTCACAACTGACAACATTGTTTACACATTGCAATCATATAATTTGTTTTGCCTCCCTAACTCCAGACATGTCCCCATGGAGAAACACAGTGGTCTCGCCATTGAAGCTTGCTGAGCTCGAAGCTTGAAGAATGCTCACCAAGTGGTATAAGCAATGGAATGGTTGACAAAACCTTTGAAATTTTAAGTATACATGGAAAAGTTATGCATGCAGACTGAGAATCAAACCCAGGTCCTTGGTGAGCTGTACCAGTGCTCTGCCATCTGAACTTTCTACGTATCTTACTGGCTGAGTATTCAATTCCTCCACATATAGAAAATCCACTCTTTCCCCCGTTGCTTCCGGGACAATCACTGCAAACCATAGGAGCAGCAAAGGCCTGTCCACGAGGTGGTCCCCCCCCCCCCCCCCGGAGGGTGAGACAATTCCATGTCCCCTATAAATCACCATAGGAGACGTAGTAGTAATACTTTTATAAATGAACAGGAAACAAAGATTATACTGGTACAGTTCAGCAGAGTACGTCAGTTCAATTACGAATCTGGGTGTGTAATTTTTCCACATATACTTGCAGTTTGTTTCCTGTTCATTTATAATACTTTATAATACTTCATTTATCCGATATATATAT
Organism: Eptatretus burgeri; assembly: GCF_056783735.1. Taxonomy (NCBI): domain Eukaryota; kingdom Metazoa; phylum Chordata; class Myxini; order Myxiniformes; family Myxinidae; genus Eptatretus; species Eptatretus burgeri. The sequence continues at coordinate 135,528,411 of NC_140962.1, forward strand.
ATATATATATATATATATATATATATATATATATATATATATATATATGTATATCCGATATATATATATATATATATATATATATATATATATATATATATATATATATATATATATATATATATATATATATATATATATATATATATATATATATATATATATATATATATATATATATATATATATATATATATATATATATATATATATATATATCGGATATATATATATATATATATATATATATATATATATATATATATATATATATATCGGATATATATATATATATCCGATATATATATATATATATATATATATATATATATATATATATATATATATATATATATATATATATATATATATATATATATATATATATATATATATATCGGATATATATATATATATATATATATATATATATATATATATATATATATATATATATATATATATCCGATATATATATCCGATATATATATATATATATATATATATATATATATATATATATATATATATATATATATATATATATATATATATATATATATATATATATATATATATATATATATATATATATATATATATATATATATATATATATATATATATATATCCGATATATATATATATATATATATATATATATATATATATATATATATATATATATATATATATATATATATATATATATATATATATATATATATATATATATATATATATATATATATATATATATATATATATATATATATATATATATATATATATATATATATATATATATATATATATATATATATATATATATATATATATATATATATATATATATATATATATATATATATATATATATATATATATATATATATATATATATATATATATATATATATATATCGGATATATATATATATATCGGATATATATATATATATATATATATATATATATATATATATATATATATATATATATATATATATATATATATATATATATCGGATATATATATATATATATATATATATATATATATATATATATATATATATATATATATATATATATATATATATATCGGATATATATATATATCGGATATATATATATATCGGATATATATATATATATATATATATATATATATATATATATATATATATATATATATATATATATATATATATATATATCGGATATATATATATATATATATATATATATATATATATATATATATATATATATATATATATATATATATATATATATATCGGATATATATATATATATATATATATATATATATATATATATATATATATATATATATATATATATATATATATATATATATATATATATATATATATATATATATATATATATATATATATATATATATATATATATATATATATATATATATATATATATATATATATATATATATATATATATATATATATCGGATATATATATATATATATATATATATATATATATATATATATATATATATATATATATATATATATATATCGGATATATATATATATATATATATATATATATATATATATATATATATATATATATATATATATATATATATATATATATATATATATATATATATATATATATATATATATATATATATATATATATATATATATATATATATATATCGGATATATATATATATATATATATATATATATATATATATATATATATATATATATATATATATATATATATATATATATATATATATATATATATATATATATATATATATATATATATATATATATATATATATATATATATATATATATATATATATATATATATATATATATATATATATATATATATATATATATATATATATATATATATCGGATATATATTGTTACGGATTCGCGCCCGCCGGCGTGCTGACGGCCACGTAACTCGAATCGCGGCACGTCGCCCACCGGACGGACAATCCAGTCGAGACCCTCTCGGACTAACGCCGGGAACCAGTCACGGGTGGACCTTTCGGTCTCACCGCGATCGAGCCAATCAGCCCCCGCGTGGGATAGGGTTGCTCGCCAAATTCGACCTACCTAAGTACCCACACGGAGGGTAGACCGGGCCATCGCACCTCGCCGCTGGTCGACTTCGGACACGGGCCACTTAAGCGACCCGTTCCGTACTATCGGGATAACCGAGCGGTGTTATTCGTCGACCTCGACGGTTCGATTAATTATCGGGCGTATTCAGCCCACTACCAACCCTTTACGTGAAGCAAGATGAGGATTCAATGAAAGAAATGACGAAGCGAAGCGGGAAACAGTTCAACACAAAGCACATTTATTCGCGCTGAACGGAAAGCACACATATTCAATTCCACCAAAAGCACATAGAAAAGAGAAAAGACACACAATGCAATTTTACACAAAAAGCAAATGCGACAATACAGATCTAATACCGATTACGCGAGCACACGGCAACACTTATACAATTTTACTTCACAGACGGCGCCGACAACACATATCCAAAACCAAGAAAAAGAATAGAGAACCCTCAAGGATGAGGCGGGCCTGAGGCCGAGACCGGGTCGGGCCTACCCGTCTGGTGATGAGACGCGGAGCGGCGATGGTGCCTCAACTCCGCGGGCCTCGCGGGCAGTGTCTGGTAGGGGGTGGGAAAGGGGCCCCCTTGGTCGCACTATCTCAGCGCGGGGGGAAACAGGAGGGGGTTGCTGATGCTCGGGGTATAGAGGATTCCTACTCTGCCTCGAGTCCCGCGACGAGCGTCTCCACCTCGGCCAGGTCGCACTGTCGGCCTCCCTGGGGTGCAGCTCCCTGCACGACGCGAGCACCCCCTCGTCTGCCCTCGCCGCCTCTCCACAGCTCCGTCCCCTCCGCTCCGACTCCAACGCACACGACGACCAGCTCCTTCTTGCCAACTCCACAGCCCGCGAAGTCTTAACTCTCTGTCCTTTACTGACGAACACGGTCGCTTATATAAGCCCCGTGGCTTCGCTCTCTCATTTTTGACCCCCTCCCTTCGACCTTTCACCTCGCTCCCCATTGGCCCGAGAAAAAGTGGGCGTGAATGCTTTTTGATCCATAAATTTGTATATATCGATCGCCCTCCAACGCCCTGGGGGCGGGGCCAAATCGCCCCTTGCTCACCGATTGGACGGAACAAAAGTGGGCGTGTGTCGTTTTTGATCCGTTTTTGAAGTGGAAAATCCGTGGTTTTGTACACGCTGTTCGGCGCGTGCCCTGCACGAGTCCAACACCGGTACCCACAAGCGGCGCAAGAACGGTGGCGATGCGACGGTTGCGAGGTGTGACGTGAAGCGGCGCCGCGGTGGGTGGTTGATGTTGTGGTTGTAACAATGGCGGTTGGTCCAAAATAAAAATAGTAAAAGAAAAACGGCTATCCTGAAGAGTCGCAGCACGCATAAATGACATGTATTCCCACTAGACAACGGGTTTGGGCCTAACTACACATGTACTGACCGAGATATCTCACCTAAGGGACCTGAATGGTGGTTTGCGAATTTGGTAACCACAACACTACCCCCTCCCCTTTTTACAGACTCGTCCCGAGTCGTCAAATTTTCGTGTGCCATCATGTGTAGTTTTCCCCTAGTACATTTTACCTACGGATCCCTGAGTGCGACATTCATGGTATTCGTGTCCCCAAAATAAATAACCTGAGGGCTGCGTAACTACCTAAACAAACTCACTCACACAGACGACTTAAATAAAATTGCCGGCGCTAAGACAGACATGCCGGGGGCGCACTCATATTTACAGTACATCTTAACCTTAACTTACAAATTTTACACTAAACCATGGCCCAGGATCAATGAACTCTGCAAAAGAAAAGCAGTTAGCAGGGAGCCAGGCTGCCCACATGCAGTCTCTGGCTCAAACAATGCAGGTGACAGGGAACGTGGCTGGCTGCTCACACGCAGTCCAAGGCCTTCCCTTTTGAACTGAACGCAGTGAACCACAACGGTGCATGGGCTGCACAACGCAGTCTCCGTGCCAGCTCAAGTGGCACACGCAATGAACACAACGAATGGATGGATGAATGGATGGATGAATGGATGGACGCAAACACGGTGCACGGGCCGCCACTGCAGGCCCGTGTTGTAGCTGCCAACAGGGCAGTTCTCGCAGCTTGCAAACTGTTGCTTTCTGATCCTGGCGCACATGGAAATGAACAGGGGGGGGGGCAAAGCAAAAATTGAACGGGGCTGGTGAATGTGGGCAGTGGGCATGGCATGGCAAAGGCAGCAGGCAAACACAGCCCGCAGAAGAAGGCCGCTGCAGGCAAACACAGCCGGCAGACGAACTGGCCGGCACAGGCCTCGAAGAAAAACAGCCAGCAGATGAACTGGCCGGCACAGGCCTTGCAGCACACAGCTGCCGATGAAGTTGGCCGGCCTCCGCCTTGAAGCAAAACACGGCCAGCCGATGAAGTTGGCCAGCCTTTGCCGTTCAATGGAGGTTGGTGGAGGGAGTGTGGTGGTGCTGGCCACTTGGAAGGCGGGCTCGGACCTACCTACCTGTCTCCCTCCCAACCTATCGCCTTTGCCTGTCACTGTACATACCCACTCCCTTAATTTGTCCAAATCCCAATTTAGCCCCAACTTATTTATTTATTTATTTATTTTTACTTCCCCACTATAAATCGTCCCCTAACCCCCTTTATCGTCCTTGTTCGGCTAACCTATCCTGTCACCTAGCCTACTCCCAACCCCTACGTTCCCTTCCCGGAGGGGAATAAGGGAGAGCTAACGTCCTGTGTCGAGGCCCAACGAAGCCTCAGAATGGCCTCCCCAGAGTTCGGCGATCTATAACCAAAGTGGGTCCAGCGGCCCACAACGACAGCAAGGGGATGGATGGTGCGGAGGGGTACATCTCCTAATCTACCCTATCCATTTAACTGCTAAACTACCCCGGGGCTTTCAACAAGCGCCTCTCGCTTAAACTATTGGTTCTAACAACCCAGATTCCCGTCGCCTGTGTTGGTGTCCTCACAATTTCGGGCCTCGCCCCCCAATTTTCTCTCCGTGCCCTCACACGGTCTCCTGGCTAGGACACGTGGCTCCCTTTGGCAGGCACGACCCTCTGCCGAATCTCCCGCTATGGCACCCCCGGGCACTACACTGCCTCCGAGCCTACCAGCTCCCTAACACCGGGGAGTGCCCCCCATGGCACCTCCCCTGAAACGCACACGTGGCAGGCCGGCCTCCCGGGCCCCTTTCCGAGGGTCACCCGTGCCCACAACACTGCCCACGCGGCTAATGGCGCCCCGGGCCCCCGCACCAAGCAGGCGCACCCGTGCCCACTACGCTATCCCGGCCCCACATGGGCCCTTGGCCTACCACGGCCGACTAGCCTGGTGCCCGGGGTACCCACTCAGCGATACTCACCTTTCGCAGCCACGCTCCCAAGCCCGTCAACAGGGCTCCTGCACCCCTCCAAATGGGTCTCGAGCCTACTTTCCCACCAACAACAAAACGACCTCCATTTTTCAATTTGACTAACCCAGCTAACTCACTTTACTCTGACCCCGGGGTCCCTTGGGCGGGAGTCACTCCTCCCCCCAATCACTCATCGCACCATGCATTCCCCATTCGCTCCATTCACACAGACCCGCTGGCCTCACTCACTCACCAAGCACATGCTTCCAATTCACTCACCAACAACTCTTCAACACACACACCACTGAACTCTGCCATCCTCCTAACTACATCCCCTAACTAACTCGTGCTCCCACGTCGTCCCTTAAACTACAGCACGTTCCTTTTAACCTACGTAACTAAACTACGTCCCCTCTACACATCCAAAGTCTGTCACTGTCTCCAAATAAATCATTTTATTTCCCAACCTAAATCTGGCTACAATCCCTCTAACTAATCCATTCCACGGACTCCATGAGGACTTACCCCTGCCCCATGGAGTCGGTCTCGCTAAGCTAACCCTTCCCCCTAACTAGTTTCCATCCTGTGCCCTAGGGTAAGGGGGTCTTCCACCCCTTGCCCAGGAATCCTGTGCACCCGAAAGTGAGGCTTGCTTTTTTTTTTTCATGCGCAGCACCTGCGCGGCAACTCGCGCCCTTTACACCTGCCCGTGACGTCATGCAGCTGCACGTGTTCCTCGTCCCCCCTTGGACGGTACCATCCGGCGGGGATACCCCTCCTGCCGGATTCCAACCCCACGTGCAGCCATGACGTCACCGTGCGCATAAAAAAAACACAAGCCCCACGTCTCGAGGGGTTCCCCACGCGAACACATGTGCTTTGCCCGTTGGAGCTTAACACACACGATCGCGTGGAGAACCCGTCCGGTCCAAATCCGAAGTCCTGCCTAAACTTTGTCCGTCCGCGGGATCGGCAAATCCACCGCTGGCGTTTCCGGACCGGGACTTCACTCTCGCAAGCGAGCACGTGGTGGTCTCGTGCGTTGCACAGCACGGACCGCGTGCTCACTGCTGGGTGAACCCGGCACGGTCCCCGTAACAACTACAGCCGCTACTCGGCTTTCTCTCCTCTGTCGCAGTCTCCGTCTCCATTCGACCCACGCGCACCTGCGTGTTACGACGCTCACACTCCACACCATTACATTCACACCGGGAGACGTGGCTGCGTGCTCCCGCATGCCAACCGACATCTCCCTCACATACCGCTCTCTCACACACACGGTCTCCCTTGCACTCGGCCGTTCACTCACGCATGCTACCTCCCTCGCACACGTGGCTCCACGCACTCGCGGCCTTTCACTCACTCGTGGTGCCTCATCCACACACCGTGCCTCACTCACACACGCGGGGGCACTCACCCGCGGTGCCTCATCCACACTGGCCGTTTCATCCACACCCACGGCCTCTTCCACACACGGTGCCTCATCCACACACGGCGTGCTGGGAAGCACGCACTCCGGCACCATCGCCACCACACCACTCACACACGGGGTCGCTTCCACACACGGGGACGCACTCACACCTTGCACCACACACACAGGGACAACCACACTGGGGATTCGTGTCCCCACAAGGGTCTCCGGGGCCTCTATACCCCCCAAGCTCTCCAAGCACCCGTCCACAGCACTCGTCCCCTCAACCTCGCGAAGCACGACCGAACTCACCTGGTCGTGACTTGCCTCAAGGGGGCATACTCCCTCCCCTCGTTCCTGGAGGAGGCCATCCAGGTGCTCGCACTGGGCCTCCACCCAGTCAGCCAGCTCCCCCTCATGGTCCTCCACTACCTCTGTGTGTGTGTGTTCGTCTCTAACCTTGTCCAATTCATGCAGTCTCTCCTCTATTTTTTCTGTCTCCCGTGTCTCTATACATTTATAAGTTTCTGTTGTTCCCTCCTGTCTATTAGTCTCCGCTTCTTTCTGGCGTCTTTCCCTTATCTTTATGTAGGTCAACCTTGCTTTCTCTTTAAGTCGCTCCCGTCCTTCCCTGTTTTTCACTCCTTGCTCTTTCACGATCTCCGCGTACCTCATCCTTGCTTTCCGTATTAATTGTTCTTTTCTCTCCCTCCCAATTACTTTCACCTCGTCTCTTGTCTCCCGAATTATTTTCTTACCCGCCTCCACTGCGGGCCTGTCAGCCGCTGCCCCCCCTTCCAGCTCGTTTGCTCCCACACGTGGAGTCGCCATTTTGAGCTCCCTGCTCACGGCCTTCATGCCCGCCTGCAGGCATCGGCCCATGTTCTGTGTCTCACCCCGTAGTTCTTTCATTTCCTCCTTCATGTGCTGTGCATTCGCATCCATCGTCGTTTTCACTTCATTTGTATTTGTATCCATCTTTTCGTTCATTCTTTTTATTTCGTTTTTCACTTCGTTTGTCATTGCCGCCAGCATGGCGCATAGCTGGGCCATGTCGGGTGCGCTTGAGTGAGCCGTTTCGGCAGGGATCGGGGAAGGGTTTTGGTGGAGGGGGGAAGGGGAGGTGTCATACACCGCGGCCGCTGCCGCACCTATTTCGGGCTCTGGGTTCAGTTGGACGAGTTCATGTTCCTGCACGGGCATTCCATCCTGGGCCATGGATTCTACACATTCTACATCCATTTCTAATACCCCCGGCTCCCGCTCGCCTTGAGACGCCATCTTGCTTCTCGTAAAGGGTTAATTTCGCTCGCTCGTAATTTGGAGGGAATCGGGGGTCGCTTCTCTCACCCCTGGACCGATTCCCGTGAATTTAGCTGGAGACAGGAGAGCCCGTTTTCCTGTTCTCCGATACCAGTGCCGCGAGGAGGGCGATGGATTTGTATCACACGACCTGACACCAGTGTTACGGATTCGCGCCCGCCGGCGTGCTGACGGCCACGTAACTCGAATCGCGGCACGTCGCCCACCGGACGGACAATCCAGTCGTGACCCTCTCGGACTAACGCCGGGAACCAGTCACGGGTGGACCTTTCGGTCTCACCGCGATCGAGCCAATCAGCCCCCGCGTGGGATAGGGTTGCTCGCCAAATTCGACCTACCTAAGTACCCACACGGAGGGTAGACCGGGCGATCGCACCTCGCCGCAGGTCGACTTCGGACACGGGCCACTTAAGCGACCCGTTCCGTACTATCGGGATAACTGAGCGGTGTTATTCGTCGACCTCGACGGTTCGATTAATTATCGGGCGTATTCAGCCCACTACCAACCCTTTACGTGAAGCAAGATGAGGATTCAATGAAAGAAATGACGAAGCGAAGCGGGAAACAGTTCAACACAAAGCACATTTATTCGCGCTGAACGGAAAGCACACATATTCAATTCCACCAAAAGCACATAGAAAAGAGAAAAGACACACAATGCAATTTTACACAAAAAGCAAATGCGACAATGCAGATCTAATACCGATTACGCGAGCACACGGCAACACTTATACAATTTTACTTCACAGACGGCGCCGACAACACATATCCAAAACCAAGAAAAAGAATAGAGAACCCTCAAGGATGAGGCGGGCCTGAGGCCGAGACCGGGTCGGGCCGACCCGTCTGGTGATGAGACGCGGAGCGGCGATGGTGCCTCAACTCCGCGGGCCTCGCGGGCAGTGTCTGGTAGGGGGTGGGAAAGGGGCCCCCTTGGTCGCACTATCTCAGCGCGGGGGGAAACAGGAGGGGGTTGCTGATGCTCGGGGTATAGAGGATTCCTACTCTGCCTCGAGTCCTGCGACGAGCGTCTCCACCTCGGCCAGGTCGCGCTGTCGGCCTCCCTGGGGTGCAGCTCCCTGCACGACGCGAGCACCCCCTCGTCTGCCCTCGCCGCCTCTCCACAGCTCCGTCCCCTCCGCTCCGACTCCAACGCACACGACGACCAGCTCCTTCTTGCCAACTCCACCGCCCGCGAAGTCTTAACTCTCTGTCCTTTACTGACGAACACGGTCGCTTATATAAGCCCCGTGGCTTCGCTCTCTCATCTTTGACCCCCTCCCTTCGACCTTTCACCTCGCTCCCCATTGGCCCGAGAAAAAGTGGGCGTGAATGCTTTTTGATCCATAAATTTGCATATATCGATCGCCCTCCAACGCCCTGGGGGCGGGGCCAAATCGCCCCTTGCTCACCGATTGGACGGAACAAAAGTGGGCGTGTGTCGTTTTTGATCCGTTTTTGAAGTGGAAAATCCGTGGTTTTGTACACGCTGTTCGGCGCGCGCCCTGCACGAGTCCAACACCGGTACCCACAAGCGGCGCAAGAACGGTGGCGATGCGACGGTTGCGAGGTGTGACGTGAAGCGGCGCCGCGGTGGGTGGTTGATGTTGTGGTTGTAACAATGGCGGTTGGTCCAAAATAAAAATAGTAAAAGAAAAACGGCTATCCTGAAGAGTCGCAGCACGCATAAATGACATGTATTCCCACTAGACAACGGGTTTGGGCCTAACTACACATGTACTTACCGAGATATCTCACCTAAGGGACCTGAATGGTGGTTTGCGAATTTGGTAACCACAACAATATATATATATATCAGATATATATATATATATATATATATATATATATATATATATATATATATCGGATATATATATATATATATATATATATATATATATATATATATATATATATATATATATCGGATATATATATATATATATATATATATATATATATATATATATATATATATACCGGATATATATATATATATATATATATATATATATATATATATATATATATATATATATATATCGCCGGATATATATATATATATATATATATATATATATATATATATATATATATATATATATATATATATATATATATATATATATATATATATATATATATATATATATATATATATATATATATATATATATATATATATATATATATATATATATATATATATATATATATATATATATATATATATATATATATATATATATATATATATATATATATATATATATATATATATATATATATATATCGGATATATATATATATATATATATATATATATCGGATATATATATATATATATATATATATATATATATATATATATATATATATATATATATATATATATATATATATATATATATATATATATATATATATATATATATATATATATATATATATATATATATATATATATATATATATATATATATATATATATATATATATATATATATATATATATATATATATATATATATATATATATATATATATATATATATATATATATATATATATATATATATATATATATATATATATATATATATATATATATATATATCGGATATACATATATATATATATCGGATATATATATATCGGATATATATATATATATATATATATATATATATATATATATATATATATATTTATATATATATATATATATATATATATATATCGGATATATATATATATATATATATATATATATATATATATATATATATATATATATATATATCGGATATATATATATATATATATATATATATATATATATATATATATATATCGGATATATATATATATATATATATATATATATATATATATATATATATATATATATATATATATATCGGATATATATATATATCGGATATATATATATATATATATATATATATATATATATATATATATCGGATATATATATATATCGGATATATATATATATATATATATATATATATATATATATATATATATATATATCGGATATATATATATATATATATATATATATATATATATATATATATATATATATATATATATATATATATATATATATATCGGATATATATATATATATATCGGATATATATATATATATATATATATATATATATATATATATATATATATATATATATATATATATATATATATATATATATATATATATATATATATATATATATATATATATATCGGATATATATATATATATATATATATATATATATATATATATATATATATATATATATATATATATATATATATATATATATATATATATATATATATATATATATATATATATATATATATATATATATATATATATATATATATATATATATATATATATATATATATATATATATATATATATATATATATATATATATATATATATATATATATATATATATATATATATATATCGGATATATATATATCGGATATATATATATCGGATATATATATATATATATATATATATATATATATATATATATATATATATATATATATATATATATATATATATATATATATATATATATATATATATATATATATATATATATATATATATATCCGATATATATATATATATATATATATATATATATATATATATATATATATATATATATCGGATATATATATATCGGATATATATATATATATATATATATATACATATATATATATATATATTTCTTCTTCTTCTTCTTCCTCTTTCGGCTTGCTCCCGTTAGGGGTCGCCACAGCGGACCAACTGTCTCCATTTCGCTCTATCCTCCACATCTTCCATTGACACTCCAACCACCCGCATGTCCGCCCTCACCGCATCCATGAACCTCTTCTTTGGCCTTCCACTTCTCCTCCTGCCTGGCGGCTCCATCTTCAACATCCTTCTCCCGATATACTCCGTTTCCCTCCTGTGCACATGTCCAAACCATCTCAATCTCGACTCTCTCACTTTGTTTCCAAACCGTCCTACCTGCGCTGTCCCTCTAATACACTCATTTCTTATCCTATCCATCCTCGTCACTCCCAACGAGAATTGCAGCATCTTTAACTCTGCCACCTCCAGCTCTGCTTCCTGTCTTTTTGTTAGTGCCACCGCCTCCAAACCATACAACATAGCTGGTCTCACTACCGTCTTGTATACTTTCCCTTCACTCTTGCAGCTACCCTTCTGTCACAAATCACTCCTGCAACTCTTCTCCACCCACTCCATCCTGCCTGCACTCTCTTTTTCACTTCTCTCCCACACTCTCCGTTACTTTGGACAGTTGATCCCAAATATTTAAACCAATCCACCTTCCCCACCTCAACTCCTTGCAACTGCACCATACCACCACCCTCCCTCTCATTTACGCACATGTACTCCGTCTTACTCCTACTGACTAACATTCCCCTTCTCTCCAGTGCGTACCTCCACCTCTCAAGGCTCGATTCAGCCTGCTCCCTACTCTCCCTACAGATCATGATGTCATCCGCGAACATCATGGTCCATGGAGACTCCAGTCTGATCTCGTCCGTCAACCTGTCCATCACCATTGCAAACAGGAAAGGGCTCAGAGTCGATCCTTGGTGCAATCCCACTTTAACCTTAAACCGGTCCGTCATTCCTACTGCACACCTCACCGCTGTCACACTGTCCTCATACATATCCTGCACGATCCTCACATACTTCTCCAACACTCCCGACTTCCTCATACAATACCACAACTCCTCTCTTGGCACCCTATCATAAGCTTTCTCTAAATCCACAAACACACAATGTAACTCCTTCTGGCCTTCCCTATACTTCTCCATCAACATTCTCAAAGCAAACATCGCATCAGTGGTGCTCTTTCCTGGCATGAACCCATATTGCTGCTCACAGATCATCACCTCTCCTCTCAACCGAGCTTCCACTACTCTTTCCCACAACTTCATGGTGTGGCTTAACAACTTTATCCCTCTGTAATTTCCACAGCGCTGCACATCACCCTTATTCTTGAAAATCGGAACCAGCACACTTAATCTCCACTCCTCCGGCATCCTCTCACTTTCCAAGACTTTATTAAACAATCTGGTTAACAACCCCACTGCCATCTCTCCTAAGCACTTCCATGCCTCCACTGGTATACCATCTGGGCCAACCGCCTTTCCACTTTTCATCTTCTTCATAGCAGTCCTCACTTCATCCTTACTGATCCACCCCACTTCCAGATTCACTATTTCCACCTCTTCCAACCTTCTCTCTCTCTCATTTTCTTCATTCATCAGCTCCTCAAAGTACTCCATCCACCTTCTCAACACACTCTCCTCGCTCGTCAGCACATTCCCATTTGCGTCCTTTATCACCCTAACCTGCAGCACATTCTTCCCAGCTCGGTCCCTCTGTCTTGCCAATCGGTATAAATCCTTTTCCCCTTCTTTTGTATCCAACTTCTCATACAGCTCGTCATATGCCTTTTCCTTGGCCTTTGCCACCTCTCTTTTTGCCTTTCGACGCCACTCCTTGTACTCCTGCCGACTTTCTTCATCTCTCTGACTATCCCACTTCTTTTTCGCCAACCCCTTCTTCCTTATACTTTCCTGTACTTCCTCATTCCACCACCAAGTCTCCTTATCTTCCTTCCTCTGTCCAGATGTCACACCAAGTACCTTCCTTGCTATCTCCCTCACAACT
>NC_140962.1:135549881-135637381 GCF_056783735.1 Eptatretus burgeri
AATAAATAAATAAATAAATAAACATTAATTGTGACGTCATTAATGATGTCATATCACCGTGTCTTGTCATTGGTTGAGAGATAAATGGCCATAACTTGGGAACCGCTTGTCCGATTAATATCAAACCTTGAAAATGCACATCTGAGGGGCCCTGGCAATATTTTTGGCAAGTTTCAATCAGATCGGACCGTCAATCATGCAAAATAAATAAATAAATAAATAAATAAACATTAATTGTGACGTCATTCGTGATGTCATAGCACCGTGTCTTGTCATTGGTCGACAGATAAATGGCCGTAACTTGGGAACCGCTCATCCGATTAATATCAAATCTCGAAAAGGCACATCCGCGGGTCCCCAGCAATATTCCTGGCAAGTTTCAATCAGATCGGACCGGCGGTCGTCGAGAAACGGCGGTCGCAGACAAACAGACAAACAGACGGAGAGACAGACACACACACACACACACACACACACACACACACACACACACACACACACACACACACACACACACACACACACACACACACACACACACACAGATTGCTGGAATTATAGATAGATAACAGGTATTCAAATGATGCTCCGAGGAGACCATCCATTTATCATGTATGTAACGTACAGTGTTCAAAGCCAAAATAGCATGCAAAGTTATCAAACAGTGAGAAAACCCAAGCTTTGATCCATGTGACTCCCACAGCATAACCACAGAATGTGTACTGTAGGGGATTCTCACACATAATCACCAAACTGTCTGGCTGAGGTGGTTTTAATTATTTTATTTTATTTTACGAGTGCGGGCCCTTGGATGCGTGCCCGTAGGTGCGTAAACGAAGACTGGATTGGGGCATTTTTTCCACCCCCCCTCACCTCCCCTCTCTCCCCCTCTCTCGTGCCAGTACCCTCTCGCCTGGGTGAGTCGTGCCAGTATGTGCAGCTTCGTTCCTTCGCTCTCGAAAGCAACGACTGGATTGGGACATTTTTTCAATTAGATCGGACCAACCGTATCATAAATGGCCATAACTTGGGAAACACCTGGGAAACATACTCAGGTCCCCAGCGTCAATTGTGACGGCATATCAAACGAAGAAGAATTATGACGCCCCCTCTCTCTCTCTCGCCCCCTCGCTCTTCCCTAGCTCGCCGCTCCTCTCTCGCCCCCACTCTCACCCACCTCTCTCGCCCCTCCTCTCTCCCCTCGCTTGAATTGTGACGACCTCTCTCTCACCCTCCCTCTCTCCCTCTCCTCTCTCACCCCTCTCTAGCCCTCCTCTTTCCCCCCTCATCTCTCCCCCATCCTCTCTCGCCCCTCTCTCTGTAAATGTATTCACAAATATATTCACAAAAAACAAATAAATAAATAAATATTAATTGTGACGTCATTCGTGACGTCATATCACATTGTCGTGTCATTGCTTTGGTAAATAAATGACCATAACTTGGGCACCGCTTGTCCGATTAATATCAAACCTTGAAAAGGCACATACTCAGGTCCCCAGCGTCGATTGTGACGTCATACCAAATGAAGAAGTATGACGTCAATCGTGGAAATAAATAAATAAACAAAAACATTAATTGTGACGTCATTCGTGACGTCATAGCACCGTGTCTTGTCATTGGTCGACAGATAAATGGCCGTAACTTGGGAACCGCTCGTCTGATTGACATCAAACCTTGAAAAGGCACATCTGCGGGGCCCCGGCAATATTCCTGGCAAGTTTCAATCTTTCCCCCTCTCTCGCCCCCTCTCTTGCCCCTCCTCTCTCAACCCCCTCTCTCCCTCTCCTCTCTCTCCCCTCTTCTCTCGCTCCTCTCTCTGTTAATGTATTCACAAATGTCCACCAAGCACAACAATTAATTCAAACCTTGGGAGAAAACAGCTTTCAAACCCTTGGGAAACAGCTGTTTCCCTTGGGAAAATTCAAACCTTGGGATTAATTAATAATTTGAACAATTAATTCAAACCTTGGGAAAAAACAGCTTTCAAACCTTGGGAAACACTTGGGAAACAGCTGAAACGGATGAAGAACGATATCAAACCTTGAAAAGGCACATACTCAGGTCCCCAGCGTCGATTGTGACGACATACCAAACGAAGAAGGGGAGAGGAGGGAGGAAGAAGCAGAATTGTGACGTCAATCGTGCAAAAAACAAATAAATAAATAAATAAATAAACATTAATTGTGACGTCATTCGTGACGTCATAGCACCGTGTCCTGTCATTAGTTGACAGACGTCATTGGTCATGATTGGTTGACAGACAATATATAGGTCGTTTTTGGTTGACAGACATTGGTCATTGTATCACGTTATTCTTTTTATCACTGCCAATTATTGTGCTATTATTATTGTTAATATCGTGTTATCATTATTCTGAGATGTCTTTGGGAAAAAATGGCATGATAAGGTGGCACGACACTTCAGCTGCGATATATACACCTTTCCAACACTGAAAAAGCAATAAAATGGCCGTAACTTGGGAACCGCTTGTCCGATTAATATCAAACCTTGAAAAGGCACATCCGCCGGTCGCCGGCAATATTCCTGGCAAGTTTCAATGAGATCGGACTGGCGGTCGTCGACAAACGGCAGTCGCAAACAAACAGACAAACACACACACACACACACACACACACACACACACACACACACACACACACACACACACACACACACACACACACACACACACACACACACACACACACACACACACACACACACACACACACAGATTGCTGGAATTATAGATCGATGAATGTCCATTTCTCTTCACGCTTTATTTGTTGCAATATTATTTCTAAGGCCTCAGTCACATTTGCTCTCCGGCCAGGATACGGTGGCCGTACGCCCTGTGAATTGACAGAAACGTGCGGTGCCCGCAGAGTTTCTGCAGTGGCCTCAGGGTGGCCCTACGCCGTTTGGCTATATTTTACAGGTTGTAAGGTCGCCGTGGAATTATAACGCGGAGTTATAACTTTTTTCATTTCTCCGTTCGCTGAAGCAATTCGACAAGCCGAAAAAAAAACTGGTAAAAAAAAATAAAAAAATTAACCCATTCGTTACCGTCCGTCTGGCCGCACGTTCGTCTTAGGGCCCCCTGGGGTCGTCTTGCGGGCACATTAAGGCGACCTTGCGTCTGCCTTGAAAATTCTATGGCTGCCGCAGGGTCCCCTTCAAGTCACCGTGCGACATCAAATAAAAGACCGTACGGCAACCCTACGTTTTTGTTCTCCACAATTTCTAAGACCTAAGGCCTCAGTCACATTTGCTCGACGGCGAGGATACGGCAGCCGTACGCCCTCTGAATTGACAGAAACGTGCGGCGGCCCCAGAGTTTCTGAGTTGGCCACAGGGTGGCCCTACGCCGTATGGCTATATTTTACAGGTCGTAAGGTCACCGTGGAATTATAACGCGGAGTTATAACTTTTTTCATTTCTACGTTCGCCGTAGCAATTCGATAAGAGGAAAAAAACTGGTAAAAAAATAAATAAATTAACCCATTCGTTACCGTCCGTCTGGCCGCACGTTCGCCTTAGGGCCCCCTGCGGTCCCCCTGCGGTCGCCTTGCGGTCGCCTTACGGGCACCTTGAGTCTGCCTTGAAAATTCTATGGCCGCCGCAGGAACGCCCTAAGGTCACCGTGCGACATCAAATCAAAGACCGTACAGCAACCCCACCTTTTCGGTTTCCACAATTTATAAATTCGCCGTGCAGCTCCCCGAAAGATAAAAACATATGTGACTGCTGCATTGTGTGACCGTGGAAATACTGCGGCCACGGTATAATTTCTAGTAGTCGTAGATTTTGGAGACCCCACGGCCGCCGTGGCAAATGTGACTTAGGCCTAAATACGCCGTGCGGCTCCCCGAAAAATAAAAACATATGTGACTGCTACATTGTGTGACCGTGGAAATACTGCGGCCGCCGTATAATTGCTTGTGGCGGTAGATTTTGGAGACGCCACGGCCGCCGTGGCAAATGTGATCTCGGCCTAACAAGACATTCATGTATCACATCGTCGAGTCATCTTCAATTCCCTATCGAGCTCACAATCGCTTCCAATTCAGATTTTCACCAAGATTGAATTCACACACACACCTCTCGATCCGGTAAAAACACTCTCAACGACATCCGCCCTGCACTGCAAATCAGCAGCACGTGCGGTGCCAGTCATCTTGTTTTTCCTCTCGAATCGGTGCGTGCACCTCACCTCAACCAGAGTCTTCACAGTCTACGGTGAGGACCAACCTTTATCTCCATTTTCCGAACTCATGCATTCCCATAAGCTTCACAGGTCACAATACACAATAGAGCACGGATTATTCCAGTGAAATCTATTGGACTCGCACACGTTCCATTTCAACACTCACTCAGCAACACATGCAGATCAATGCAATTCAGTGTGCATAAAAATCAGACATGAAAACAAACATACAAGAGTTCCAGGTTGGAACACTCAACTTGTGTTCTTAACGCAAAACTCAACCTTTCCAATCACATTGCATTCACAAATCTGTCCAAAGAGGTAACTCCTTCCGAATTTGTAACAGCTCCACACAATACCATGCAGCAATTTCACAGCAAGCAAACTTCCAGTGAGTACAATGAACAAACAGAAATACAAACAGGTAACTCAACAAACATTCATAACACTTATCTATTTCCCACTTAACCATTCTCCTTGCTCGTTTCCTTGGTCGGAACTCAGACTCAGCATGACACTGTTCGATATATTGGTTGCACGCCTCGAGAGAGACTGTGAGCGGTACGCAGCCTTCAACGTGGCCTTTCTGGATCGGGTCTGCACTCCGAACCTGTCACCAAGAGGAGCCCTCTCTTTGAGTTGTGTCTGCACTCCCTTCTCTCCATGCATTCCTTATCTCCTCTTTAAGTACTACTCAAATCTGACAGGCGGAGCTCGCTGTATTCTCTTTGCCATATTTTCAAGTCTTACTGGCATCTGCATGGTCAACTGGTCGAGCTGACCCTTCAGGTTAAACAGCCTCGTCTTTTTGACCCTGTCTCGACACTCCTGTATCCAATCCATGTGCGCTCCCCATTGCACCTGCCTCGAGGCCTTCTTGTCCTTTCCTTTCTTCTCCAGAACATTTTCCTCAGGTGATTCAAACAATCACGATCAAAAGTACCATTCTCAGGAAAAGGCAATTTTCTGTTCATAGACCAAACGCACCAATTTGCAACGTCTCTCACAGAATCAGGTCCGTATTTATATATCATCATATATCTCGTGCATGTCCTACTCCGTGGCCTGTGGCATGTCACTTCGATATCCCCAACACCATTTCCCATCCTGCAAACCGTTAGCAGGTCACAAATACCATGAAATATACACTTCAATATAACGAAAATACAATAAATTCTCAAAATACAATAAATGCTGGGAAGCACTGTAATAAAGCAACTACGTAGTACCACATAACCCTCACACACAATCACAATTTACTCACACTCACACACAAACAGCGAGCTGGGTCTCAAACCCCTCACGGAGGTGGTATTCCAACCCCCCTACCTTTAGCCAGAGTGGATCGGCCTTTCCCCAACGCCTCTGCTGTACCCTGTACAGCACCATGAGCCGAGTACCGAATTCACTCAAGGTACGGCGAAGACTCCAGCTTCCCTTCAAGAAATCCATCGATCTCTGTTCAGCCCCAGGCTGAAGCGGTCCCAGGCCGTAGGATGCTCCTCAGCCTCAAATAAAATTCTCTGACATGCACTTTCCTTTGTTCGAAGTACGTTACCCGCGAAGAACAGCCCCGCCATCAGGGATTGCATCTCGTTGGCATTCGCCGTTCCTCCGGACCATGGACTGCCTCCAGGGATATAGCACCTCCGTGTAACGGCACCAATTGTTGTAGAATTTTGTAGTTAACGTTTTAACCGACTCGATGTAAATCCTGTTACTCAAATGAAAGCCACAATTAATTCACTGTCCACAACGGAAGGTATATTACATCAGATAATTTTATTAACATAGTGCTATGGAGTTCAAGCCATTGAGATGCTATACATCCACAATAATTTGTACGAAGCTAAGATTACATTTCCTGGCATTTATATGATCTTAGCAGGGAGTGGAGGGGGCTGATAAGAATTAGAATAAAAGACTCCAACTGCAATACGTGTCTACTTGGTGAACAGCGAATGACATAATAATGGCAAAAGTTGGTGTTATCAACCAGGTCACTTTGTTCCATAGCAAGACATTCCTTTTATCAACATTTAGGTCAAAAGACTTTTCGGTAAAGGGAAGCATAACTGACATCCAATTTGACTAATAGCATAAAAATGAAATTTATAAAGCACCAGCAACAATTATAATTGAGAGTACATGAATATAATTATTTTCTTCCACAAGACCTTCAAGTGTTACTGCAGATGGCCCTCAGAAAAAGGACTTTGGGGTCGAAGGGTTCTCATGGCGTCTAGAGGATCAACAGGTTATAGAGGTATTTAAGTGCTTTATGGGTCTTTAAGAGTCTTTGGCGTCGAAAGGGTGTTAACGGTCAAAAGGGCCGAAAGGGGTGTTATGGGTTGAAAGGGGTCTTCAAGGGTTATAGCGGATCTTAAGGGGTTTAAAGGGGTCTAAAGGGTCTGTGGTGTTAAGGATTTTGGGGGCTTTAAGGGTCTTCAGGTTATAAAGGGTATAAAGGGTAATGAGGGTCATAATGGGCTTCAGGGGTTTTGGATGTCTTGAAGGAACTTTGGGGTCTTCAAGGTCTTGGGGGTTGAAAGGGTCTTGGGCATATTATGGGGTATTCGGGGTTCAAAGAGTCTTTGGGGTAGTTGACAAGGCACAACAAGATCAACTCCCGCCTCTTAGTCCCAGGATGCAATGTGGAATTGGTGGCATTTTCTTTTTCTGTCTGCCACATAATGCATTGTTTTACTTCGGAGCATTGCAAACCTCCATTTTCTCTGTTCTGTGCTTTCCCTTGAGCATTTGCTCAATCTGAGGATATAGAGACTTGGTAGTTTATTATCCTCCGATGAAGATACCAGTAGGGTGAATATACTGATTCTGGCTCACTTTCCCCCATGTTAATGAATGGGTGATTCTCAGCGATTCATATTTTTCCCCTAAAAATAAACCCCCTTTTTATCCTATCCTGTTGAATTATCTGCTGTTGAAATATCTAAAACATGTAAGTGAATGGAGATTTTAATGGCCTCCCCTTTTAGCCTCGGAGCACTTTTTTTCAAATTACCAATGCATATTGTTTAGCTCTCTCTCATTAAACCTATAAATATTTGTTCTTTCTCAAATTCCTTCAATAGTTTAATTTTCTTTGCACAATAATCCCCATCTAAAACATTTAAAAAGAAAACATTTGAATCTATATATTTTTCAACATACCCCTTTTGTGTCATTAAGAAATGATATACTTCTCTCAATGCTCTCATCTGATGACCTCCTGAGTTGCATATCATTTTGAGATTGTAGTAAATTACTTTTCCATTGTTCAATTGATAACCACCAAAGTCTTCAGTCCATTCAAGGATATTAATTTTTTTCTTTACATCCTCTAACTTACTAGTTTTTAAATTGATTCACTTATTTGTTTCATTTACCTTTGTTTTAGTTATTTTTTCAGCAAGACTTATTTGATATTTTTCACACTCATTATGTTTTCCATTTATATACCAAGACTGAGATTTTCTCCACTCTTTAGTTTGATTAATACTTGGTTCGACCATTTATATATTGTGAAAAAGGTGGCGGTAGCCCTTAAAAACCCTAACCCATATTGTATCCATATGGAACACAAGCTATTCTATGCACTCAATCATACAATATCCATATGGGACACAATCTATTCCATTATCTAAAATAAATCTCTTGTCATCAAAGGCTCCTAATGCCTTTTTATTTACGTCTTCACAATATATCTTATGTTTAAACCTTCTTATTGTATTCATTTTCCTATATTCTTCTTTCTTATTCATCAAACAATTATAATAATTTCTAAAAGTTATTGATTTCTTTCAGACATATTTCTTTATTTCCTTTATCCTTTTATCAATCTGATCACCATACTTATAAGCATATGCCTTTGTTCTCAATCCAATAAACTCACTCATTACTTTTCCACCCAACTCATCCTGAAACTTACCAATAACCTTTTCATTCTTTTTTTGAAAATAACTCACTCTTCTTACTAAAATTACTTGTATCATATACTCCAATATGTTTCTTCATATCTTTATATACATCATCAGTTTTTATGTCAAGAATAAAACAATCAGTGTCCAGACAAACAATGAAGCACTTTCACCATACTCTTTCTTTTAATCATTATACAAATAATCATACATCAATATCTTTGATAAATCAAGAACTGCTGTTCCAATATAAATTGGTTTATCCATAACAATACTTTCCTTTTCCATATGAATTGCAGAAAAGTTCTCTGAAAAAACCTCTTCTCTCTCAAAACTTGGTTTATTTATCAATCGAGAAGCTTCTTTCCAAGATGTTGTGAATCTAACGTTTTGCCTGTTTCTAACATTCTCCATTGTCTTTCCAAAGACAGCATTATTAATCACTTTATAGAATTCCCCTTCAAATTTTACTTTTGTATTTGTTCTCATATCTGTATTTAATTTAATATACTTTTCCATCGAACGTCTTTGTTTAAATTTTAAAACTCTATGAATTTTAGCTACTCTCAATCCTTCTCCCAAAAACTGTTTCAAGCTTATCTGATGCAAAACATATCCCTCTTTATCGCAGAATGATGTTAATGACTTTTCTGTTGATTTACCTTTAATATTAAAACTTTTATGATGATCACTTAACCATTCTTTCTTTGGGGTTTCTTTCTCACATGCAAAAGGAAGGTCTATATGCTTATTATGAAGATCACTCAGGTACCTCAAATCAACTTCAAAATAATAACCTTCTTCTTCCTCATTCAATTCCTCTTGAGAAGAAATAACAATATTCAACAAAACTTTTTCATAATCCTTTTCTTCCACCCACTCTAATTTACCATAAGGCAAAGATTGAGACATTCCCCATCCATACAAATTATTAGCATCAAAATACATCAAATAATTACTATCTTTTTCACTATCATAATTTGGAAGATATTTATTATTTGCTTTAGCATATCTTTTTGAACATACTTGTGATATTCCACCTCTCTTAGACTTCTCAATCATCAAAAGCATATCTCCATCACTGATTAAATCTATATCTTGTTTTGTCATTTTCAACATTGCACTCCAAGCAAAACCAGGAGCTGTGAAATAGTGGGCAGGTGAAATAGTGGGAAATTCTAATTTTTCTTCTTAGGTTAATTTCATCAGTTCATTTGTTTCTTTCATTAATTTAGTTGGTCTTATACAATCCTTTTCTAATCGTTTTACAAACTCTTGTGAAGCTTTTCTTCCACTATAATGTTCAAGTTTATTATACTTTTCTCCAACAGATGATTTGATATAATAACAGAAACCACAAGGAATACGTTTTTGATATTTATTTGCATATGATTCTTTTGGATGAGGAGAAGCAGTATTTATCTTTTTAAGGATACACTCAAAATCAGCGTATATCACAAATGGGTGCATGACAGATTTATTATAATCTTCAAAATAAATCTTTTCACCAGGTTTAGGGATTGTAATTACAGCTGATTTAGGATTACTACAATATTTTGAATGTTGTTCTCATCGTTCTTTTGCATGAAATGAATTAAGACATCGCTTACAAGGATATATTTTGTTTGCTGTTCTGAATACCTGAGATGAGATTAATTTTGATAAATTATTGATGTGCTAGTAGTACAACCCGGCATTGCTCGAGCTAGCAATAAAGCTAATAGTAAAGCCCGGCGTTGCTCAGGCTTTCTTGCAAATTTCCTGAATAGCTGTTAGGGGTTAGCGGTTAGCGGTTAGCGGTTAGGGTTAGGGTTAGGGTTAGGGTAGCTAACCCTAATCCTAACACTAACACAAACCCTAACCCTAACCCTAACAGCTTGGCGTAGCGGAGGTAAATAGCGCCCATGGCAAAGTGGAAATTTGCGTCCCCTGTAGGCTTTAAACTTGAGTGGATTTGAATGGAAAATTCCATAAGGGATATCGATTTATCGATTTTTTTCGAATATCGGAAGTGTTATGGAAAAAAATTATCACCAATGACCTAAGTTGGACCAAAAGCCATAATCGTACCGAATTTGAATGGAATCCGTTGGAGTTTGTGAAAATGCATCAAAACGAATTTTGAGGGGCCTCTTTAGGAAGACAATAATACCATTAGTATATGTGCCAAATCTTGTTTCACTTCATGCAGTAACAAAAATGTGATGGTGGAACAAAGAAAGGGGCATGCCTAAATATTAATATAGATGTATAATGTGAATTCTTTCCAACACTAAAATATAAAAGATCAATGTGTGTTTCTTCATTTTTATAGTTGTTTGAAATCTTTAATACCTGAACTTTATTCTCTCTAATTAATCCATATACATTAATAGAAAGATTATTCTTTTTCTCAAATTTAGGAATATCTGTTAGTGGCATTGGGAATTTAAAATCTTTAATGTCCAAGGTATTCTCATATTTCAAATATTGTTTTACTCTTTCTGAATTACAATTTCCTGGATGTAAGTGAGCAAGAACAGACCAGAGAAAAATTTTATTATCATTGTTCTTAATATTAACAACTGCCTTCTTTAGTTTTATTTATTTTATAATTCGTATAAGAAGAAGCTTCAAGAAGGTCTGATTATAGAATGTGTATATCTAAAAAGATGATTTTTAGAATATTAAATCCACTTCCTTCCACTGTATGATCAACATCCTCCTCTTGTCTTGATAGTTCTTCATAAACCCCACTATTCAGAAAATCTTGAAATGATGTTATAAAATGAAGATCTGTTCTCATATAAGGAGGTTGTTCTTCATCTTGTCTTTTCATATTCATTTTCACTCTCAAATTAAATTTTAAAGTTTTCATTTCTTTTAATGTCTTTTTAATAACTTTTTCAACATCAGGTTTCACTATTTCAATTGATTCAGCTATTGATGATGGACCGGGTTCTCCAAATTGAAAAATCTTTATTTTAATATGATTCTTCAAAGCTCCATCAGTGTTTTCAATATAATAGTCTCCCTTTACTTTAAAGTCATTCTTCTTGTGTTTTTGTGATTGAAGGTGATTCTTATAACTACTCTTCAAAACATCCTTTGAGCAGATATCACAATGTTTTGTTTTGAACGCAAGAGGAGATATTTGATAAAATAGATTAAATGTGTGTTGGGAGGTTTGAAGGTGTTTTTTAATAATATTTATATTCGTGATTACAAACATCGCAGTACGTTGTATTCACCATATTTATAAAATAAAACTTTGCTTAAACTACAATTTTCTTGAGGAAAATTTCGCTTAATTTATAGGTCAATCTGTGCTTAAAACCATTTTATCCTCCACCTTTTTCACTTAATAAATACAATGTTTCAAGACACAAAAGACAAGTTTCAATCAATATCTTCATTTGTAAAAGATACTGAGAAATATGTCAAGGATGTAAAATTGAACAAAGATAAATACAACTATTGGATAAAAACAATTCTGGTGAATAATATGACTTCCTCAATTTCCTTCAGTGGAAGGGCTTTTAGTATATCTGGAAGAACATCAATTAAAGTATCTCTAACAAAAGTTTCTCCTCTCCTTCTGGTAATATATTCAAAACAAGAAAAAGCAATGAAACAAGAAAAAAGTATCAAAAAATAAAAACCTTATGGATGAAGCTTGAGAAAGAAAAGATAAGACCATCTGTACTATGCAAGGAGAAATTTGTATTTTTTTCAACAACCCGAAAGATGTAAATCCTGATGAAATAAAGGATGTTAATATATCAGGTGAAATGTCATTTCGTTCAATAGTACATAAGGATCATTTTAAAATTACCTTTAATATATAAAATGTTGTAGTTGAATCTGGTAATGAAAAAAGTATATAGATATCAATGGTAACGTTGTTTCTACTAACTAAATATGAGTCAATATTCAACTGAAGATTTTGAAGATTATGAGAGTGATTATATTATGATTGTTATGAAAGTAGTTTTATAGATGATTCCGAAGATGAATTTTTTTTAAGTTAAGTTTTACTTTATAAATATGCTAGATTTTGAGCCTCTTGAATTATCTGATTCGCCTTATGACAAATTTGAGAATTGGCCTGCATGTGATAGAGTGGGATTAAACAGAGTCAAAAGCCTATAATCAATGTATATTCTGTGATTATCATCCAATTAATCATAATAAAAAATATAAAAAGGAAAATAATTCTTTTACATTTACACCAAAAATGAATTATTTTACAAGATTGATTAGAGAAATGAATGGAAAGTATGAGGGTGATAACACACCTTTCTTTACAAGGGAAGAAACTGAACGTATTAGAGAAATGTTCAAAGGATTGTTGTTATATATTATTCACGATTGTCATTTTCAGGGAAATATCAACACAAGATATCGTATAAATAACATAATGGATTATCTTGAAATTACACCTGAACTTTGGATAAAATATAGTTTCTCAAAAGGCCAATAATAAATTAAATAACCTGTTTTCCAAATATATAAATGTATGATTTTTTACCCATTTGGGGAAATAAGATATAATTTAACAACCATAAAAATCTCCCAAATTCATTAAGAAGCCTCATAGTTGGTTCAAGCGGATGTGGAAAAACCTGCTTACTTTTGAAGATGCTCCTGACTCCCAACTTTTTTCGATTATGATAATTTAATAATTTTCACAAAGTCGAGTTTACAACCAGAGTATCAACTACTGTCACAAGGTTTTAATGCTGGTCTTCAAAAAGAAGATATAAGCGGTTCATTTAAACTTCAAAAAAACCTAAATGATTACAACATTGAGGATATAATAAAACTATTTTGTGATACACAGAGATGTAAAAAGAAATCAAAACCGATAACTTGTATTCTTAGTGATAATACGGATGATATACCGTCACCCCAAGATTTGGATAAATCAAAAAAGAACCTCCTTATCTTTGATGATTGTGTGAATGAGAGAAACGAAACGATAATGGACAGCTACTACACAAGAGGGAGACATTCTTCTTGTAATTGTATTTATCTTAGTCAATCAAACTTTCAACTTCCCCGTCGTTCCATCAGAAACAATGCTAATACTTTTCTTTTCTTCAAGTTAAATTCAATTGATATAAACAATTTTTGGAGAGATAATTGTTCTACATTATGCAGTAAAAGGAATTTGGGGATTCTATGAAGCACTCGACTGAAAAATATAAATATATTGTTGTGAAACAAGATGAGATATTAAATGATATTTTCCAATAAATAAATGGATGCGAAAGAAAGAGCAAGAAGATTTAAGGAACATCAAGAGCTGGTTTCAAAAGTTGTAAAACAACAGGAAGACGTAAATAAGAAATGCAGACAGAAACTAACGGGTGAAGAAGCATTCGAAAGAAAGCAAGATAAATTTTTTAAACTGGTTTTAAAAACTTCCAAAGAAAATATTATAGATGTTTCCACAGTTCCCACAATAGAATATACTCCTAAAAAACTTCAAATGTTAAAAGATTTCAGTCAAATGACAGAGCAAGAATTTGAGCATATAGGAGAATTAGAATATGATGATGAAGGATTATTTCAACAACTGGAAGAGATTAATCGACTCCTGATTAGATTGTGAATGCTCTTCAAAACAATGAATATTCAGCGGATTCAAAAACCAAAGCAGGACTCGTCCCAACAGAAGAACCAGCAATATTTAATCTTGTTCAAGAAAAGGTATTGATATTTAATGATGAATTAAGGTTCTTGGGGTCTGCTCAACCCCCTGTTAAACAAACTCCGAGATTAATGATTCTTCTCACAAAAGATGGAAGACAGGGTTCAACTGTAAGGTATGAATCATAGTATATTGATAAACCATTGGATATGAAAAATAATGATGATAGAGTATATATTGATCTGCTGAACACTCTTAATTATAGGGTTAGTATTTCTGGTAAAAGTAGGAAGAATGAGGAGATACACATTATTCAGGAGTTAAGTATCCTTGGTTCAGGTGTTAGTTTTGTTCCAAATGACCCATCACAATTCGTTAATTGACTGTTATTGTTGTTAGGTATTAAGAAGGCAGGAAATAACAATTGTTTGAATGAAGCATCAGCCATTTTAGACCAGTTGATGAACATGAAAATAATGAATAAATATCAATGTAAAGACATTTTATCTCATACTAAATAACATGAGAAGCACAATCCTTCGTTTTAATTTCACAACAAGTGACCACACATCTTCATTCCCATACCCACTACAACTTGACCCAACGAAAGAATATGAGGCATCTTCATTGTTCATGGAAACTTATAATACCTTATTTAACATAACTGAGAAAAATGACAAGTTTAGCGAAAATCCGGGAAGTGGATACAAAATGATAACAGTCTCATCCAGAGAATATGAGATTTCTCAAATATCTTCCCAAATTGTTCGTCTTATGAAAGAACAGGGTGATGAACCAAAAAATATTGTCATAGATATTCAAAAACATACTTCAAAATCAACGATTAAACTTAAAAATAACTACAAGATTGATTTCACAATTGACAATTCATTTAGAGAGTTATTGTGTTTCTCCTCAAAAAAAGATTGAACAGAATGGGACATTTTACAGTGATAATGTCATTCAAATATCCTCAGGAATAAATTCGGTATTAATATACTGTGATTTGATTGATGGTGCTTAAAATGATGGAATAAAAACAAATACAATATTTTCATTTAGCACACACTCAACCGCAATTGGTTATAAATTCAATATGGAACCCAAAAATTTGGTTTATCTCCTTGTGTCAGGAAAAAACCATACACAGAGTAAATTTTTGGGATAACCGACCAAGATAATCATATGATTTCTTTTAATGGAGAAGGTATATCCATCAGAATTCACTGACGTGAAGTTTTCCAATAAATAAATACAATGATTGTGAGGAAACACGAATTGGGAAAATATAAAATAATTACAGGGGATAGGATGTTCCTTTCCCCATACTACAAAGGTGAAGGTATGTATCTTGGTAAAGGATACTATGAACCGAAGAGACAAAGGGATCTAGGACATCAATTTAGAGGAGATGGGATAATTGATACTCTCATGGGTATCGGTCAACTATTCTTAAACATAAATACCTAATTGGTTCAACTGCTTCTACTGTGGGAAATGTACCAGGTGCTGTATAGAGCATAAAAGATGCCCAAAGGAATCTCATAAATTACAAGCAATTGAAGAAATTAAGAAAGACAAAACTCAGTTGTCCCGCCAAGAACGACAGAAAATAATTCAAATACTTAGGTCAGGGTTTCAAAAGTTTTAACGTCTTTTTTCCTAAATAAATACAAGTATGGAAGCAATTGATAGTATCTATGATTTGGATGATACTATTATCATCTCAAACTCCACTAAAAAGAAGATTACTTCAAGGTAAATGCAATAACTGGAACAGACTGGAATGCAAATGGTACAAAAAGTTTTGAATTAAATAATCAACAAACTTATTTGAATCTATCCGAAAGTTTCTTGTTGTGTAAATTTACATTCACTAAGGCTGGGAATAACACAAATGCTACGCTCGTAAATGATTTATTCTGGAAAATGTTTGATAGTGTTTGTTTGTACATTGGTCAGGTTCGATCTGTGACCAGGTTTGTCAGGTCAGGTTCGATCTGTGACCTGCTACAGGTACCATGTAAACCTGTACTAACCTGTTCCATGGTCGGGTTGTCGGCGACTAAACCGTCTCCCCCACCAGGTTTTCTGGTGAGGAGGGTGTTTGGATATTGACACCCAGCAGGATTAAAAACAAAACCTGTCAAAGGGCGGAGGAGCTCCTTGTGAGCCAACGGCCATCCATATCTAGTGCCCAACTGTGTCTGCGGACGTCCTCCTGCAGTTGGGTTACTTCTTATTAGGAGGTTGGTGGCAGGATTTGCACTCCAGCCACCGTAAAACGCTTCATTCCGCAAAACGCAAAAACGCAAAAAAATCTGAAAACCCACTCCGTGGGAGTACCTCCTGTGCAGCTTCCCTTCGCAGGGCAGCTCACCGGATGATGGGATTGGGGCAAAGTTTCGGGACCCCCAATCTTTGATAGGAGGGAAACCACGGGGTAACACCCCTGGGTCAGATTGCGGGAGAGTGTGTCGGAGTGGTGCTGAGGTGTCGTCCACCAGACGGCGGTCTCCTTGGGTTAACCTGAGGCGGTCCCTTCGGGTGGGTGCCTGGAATGTCCTATCCCTAAGAGAGGATGATCACCTGTCTCTGTTATCATCTGAGCTCAAGCGTTTGGACATCGGGATTGCAGCTCTCTCTGAGGTTCGGAGACCGGATTGCGGCGAGATAATGGTGGGTGGTTACACCTACTATTGGTCTGGTCGCTCTGATGGTTACCATACCCAAGGAGTTGCTGTAGCTGTGTCCAATAAGCTGACCCCAATGATAATTGAGGTAACACCGTCAACGAACGTATTATGAGATTAAGGATTCGCTCACTCCTTAGGTGTCATTTCCCTGGTCTCTATTTATGCTCCGACTGAGGCGAGTGATCTTACCGTGAAGGATGCATTCTACGCCACACTCGAGTCTGTGGTTGATCAGTGCCCCAGACGAGACACTTCTAGTCTTGGGGATTTCAATGCATCGACTGGAACTGATAGGGATGGTTATGAGGTGTGTGTTGGTCCCCATGGGTCAGGAACTATGAACCAGAATAGCACTAAGTTCCTTGACTTTGCAAGAAGTCATGGACTTAGGGTGGCTGGTTCATGGTTTCAGCGCCCGCAAGCTCATCGCTGGACTTGGTATTCCAACGCTGGCGGTGTGGCAAAGGAGATTGACCATGTCCTCATTGACGGTCGTTGGAGGATGATCCAGAACTGCAGGGTCTACCGGAGTGCTCAGTTCCTCAATACTGACCACAGGCTTGTTGTAGCAACTCTAAAGCTGCACCTTAAATCCTGGAGAATGGTACCATCCCAGCCTAGGCTGGATGTTGCCAAGCTCAGGGATGAGAGAGTAGCTGAGGAGTTTGCGAACAGGCTGAGTGGACACTTGGGGGTCTGGGTGCTTTGGGGGGTCCTGAAGAGTTGTGGAGCACCTTCAAGACCACCGTCCTTGATGTTGCCGGTGGATGCCTTGGAGTTCACCGCAGGGCAAAGAAGAATTTTGTCTCTCAAGGGACACTGGATACCATTGACCAGAGTCGCAGGGCCAGGCTGAATGGCAGAGCTGAGCTGTTCAGGGAGCTGAGGCGTAAACTGTACGTGCACTGAGGGTGGACAAGGAGGCCTATGTGCGAGGAATCTGTGAGGGGGTAGAGCATCACCTGTGGACAGGTGATTCTCGTCCCGCTTACAGGGGAATTCGCGCATTACGTTCATCCAAGCCCATCCCTCGGAACACTGCAGTTCGAGCAGAGAGTGGTAGGCTCTTGACAGAGGAGTCTGAAGTGAAGACCCGCTGGGCCGGTTACTTTGAGCGGTTGTACCAGGCTGATCCCCCAGCTGTCGAGTTGACGTCAAGGTGTTACAATCCCTGTTGCTGACCCTCAACTGTGGTCCACCATCGCTTGTGGAAACACGGGCTGCGGTGAACCAGTTGAAACGGGGCAAAGCTCCAGGGATCTGTGGCATCCATGCTGAACTTCTCAAGGCTGGTGGAAATGCTGCACTCGCGTGCCGTTGCATGCAGTTTTGTGCTCTGCCTGGAACACAGGCATCATCCCAACTGACTGGAAGAGGGGCCTTGTTGTCCCTCTCTGGAAAGGGAAGGGTGATCGCCAAGACTGCAACAACTACCGAGGGGGTGACGCTGCTCTCAGTGCCGGGCAAGGTCTTTGCTCGGATAATTCTTGATAGGGTTCGCCACCATCTGCTTGAGCACCAGCGTCCAGAGCAGTCAGGCTTTACACCAAAGAGGTCAACGATTGACCGTATCCTTGCTCTTCGTGTCCTCAATGAACGCAGACGAGAGTTTCGGCAGGGGCTGCTTGCAGCCTATGTTGATCTCTGTAAAGCGTTCGATTCAGTGAATCGGGATGTCCTCTGGAGGATTCTTGGTCTTCGTGGGGTGCCACCGAAACTGATCGATCTGATGTCTGAACTCTACTCTGGTACTGAGAGTGCTGTGAAGTGTGGTGGTACCGCCTCTGACTTATTTCCAGTTGTTACTGGAGTTCGTCAGGGATGTGTACTTGCCCCCACACTTTTCAACACTTGTATGGACTGGATTTTTGGGAGGATGTCGGAGAGATCAAGCGGTGCATCGTTTGGCAATGTCAAGATCTCGGACCTTGATTTTGCAGATGATGCAGTCATCTTTGCGGAGACTTTAGACATCCTCTTGGGGGCCCTCGAGGTGCTGAATGAGGAGTCGGAGCCGTTGGGATTACGGATTTCTTGGGTCAAAACAAAGTTCCAGGCTTTCGGTGACATCTTGGATGCTGCTGTCCTGTCTGTGTCTGTTTGTGGTGAGGATGTTGAGGTCGTGGATAGATTCACTTACCTTGGCAGTGATATTCATGTCTCCGCAGGTTGTGAGCCGGAGGTCAATAGACGTCTGGGTCGGGCCTGGGGAGTCATGGATTCACTGGATCATGGGGTGTGGCGCTGCCGGTAACTGTGCGGGAGGACGAAAGTCCGAGTCTTCAGGTCCTTGGTACTTCCAGTCTTGCTCTATGGGTGCGAGACTTGGACTTTGACCAAGGATCTGAGACGGAGACTTAATTCCTTTGGTACCAGGTCTCTTCGGAGAATCCTTGGCTATCGCTGTTCGGATTTTGTGTCCAACGAGCGGTTGCTGAGAGAGACTCGGATGAGATTTGTTACCTGCATAGTCCGTGAGCGTCAGCTGCGGCTGTATGGACATGTGGCTCGTTTTCCTGACGCTGATCCTGCTCACCAGATTCTCTCAGCGAGGGAGTCTCATGAGTGGAGGAGGCCAGTGGGCCGACCACGTGCCTCATGGTTGCAGCAGGTTGACCATCATCTCAAGGAGATGGGGATGGGCCTGGCATCTGCCTGGGGGATGGCCAGACGGAGGCCCCTGGAGTACCGGCGGAAAGTGGACGCAGCGACGCGCTGTTCTGGCACATGCTCCCATACCTGACCCTGTACATTGGAACACAAGAAGTTGAAGAGGTTGATAATATCTCTGCTGTATCTGAAATGATGAAATTTACACTATATTCATTCAGTGATAGAATGGGAAAGCGGTCTGTCGAAGGTTTTATTCCTGATATGTCAACGGGAGCAACCACAGACCCTGGATATACTCAAAGGAAAGGAACGTTTACTGATGATACAAATGCAGTTAATAGTTTTACTGTGGAAGTTCCTCTAAAAGGTATATTTGGATTTTGTGATCATGATAAAGTTCTGTATGGTCTTAAAATTAGATTTCAACTGCAAAGGAATGACAATGAAAATAGATTACTTTTTGGTGTTGGTCGTGCTTTTGGTGAGCAGAATAAATTTGTAATTGATGAAATCAGTTGGTATATGAGTGAATATACTCCTAATCTTAAAACAGAAGAGATGTTGAATAGAATACATTTTAATTAAATCCAAAGTTTTTGGTTTATCAACATCAGCATAATGCCATCAGCTCACATAGCGGGAGAAGAGAGAGAAGGAGGAGAGGGAGAAGAGAGAGAAGGAGGAGAGGGAGGAAAGAGCGAGAATGAATAAATATGAAAATATGGAAACCGGCGAGATTTAAAAAAGATTGGGGGTATTACAGAAAATAAATGAATCTCAACGTACCGAGGAGGAAAACAATGAATTGACAAGTCTATTAGCAATATTTTCGACAAGACTATTGACATCGTTTTCAAAGACAAGATATTGGCTTTCATTAAAGTTTTTCATTTTTTTTCTTAAATAAATGGAGGAGAGAGTGAAGGCATTTCTAAAGATTCTTTTGTTTTAAAAATTTAGATTCAAATGTGCGTGTTGGAAACGAAAAAGGTTTACGCACTCTGTTGGAATTTTTCTCATAAATAAATGAGTTATTGCCTCAAATGTAAAAAGAAAACTAATACTAAAAATATTTCATACAGTATTTTAAAAGTAAAAATAATAGGGTCATACAAAAAGGTACATGTTCGGTGTGTGGTTCAAAAAAAAATCAATTTATCTCCAAACACAAAGCAGAGGAGATATACAAAAGTTTTTTTATCAGGAAGTAAATTTGCAACTACTGGAATACCAGGAGAATTACATCTACCAGGGTATTCTTTCTGTGGTCCAGGCACAAATTTGGATAAAAGATTAGATGAGGCTGACAATCCTAAACCATGGAGCAAACCCATCAATAGGGTTGATGATGTGTGCATGAGGCACGATATTGATTATGGGAATACCACAACGTTGGAAGAAAAGCATGAAGCCGAGAGAGAAATGTTGTATAATTTGTCTCTGATACGAAATCCAACGCTAAGAGTAAAATTTGATAGATATCTAAATTGAAACTTGGGCTTGGAAATTCAAAAAACTTATAGGCTCTAATGATGTCATTAAGATTGAAGAGCAATTAGCTGATGAATTACATAAACCAATATTCACAAAGTTTCGTAGAAGGAAGGTTTATTCCAAGGAAGTTGATTATATCTGGTCTGCTGATTTGATTGAACTCAATAATGATAAGGGGTACAAGTATGCTTTAACCGTTATCGATTTGAGGAGTGGATATGCGTGGGTGGTCCCTTTAAAAAACAAAACAGGTAATACTCTTGTGTTAGCCTTTCAACAGATATTTAATAAAAGTAAGAGAAAACCTAAAAAATTGTGGACTGATGAGGGTAGAGAGTTTTATCACAAGACATTTATGAATTTTCTCAAAAATAACAGCATTACATTATACAGTAACTTTAATGAAGGAAAAGCCGTTGTTATTGAACGTTTTAATCGTACCTTAAAAGAGAGACTATAAAAAATTCACACAACTCGGTTCTCAACAATGGTCATCTTTTATTCAGGATATTGTGGATAAGAATAATGACACGATTCAAACGTCAACGAATATGAAACCATCAGAAATATTTACAAAATTTAAATATGAAAAAGAGATTAACGTCAAAAAGCCTAAGTTCAAAGTTGGTGATATCGAAAGATTATATAGGTGGAAATCTCATTTTGAAAAAGGTTATACAAAGCGATGGACAAATGAACTTTTTTAAATTGTTGATGTGATAGATACAGTTCCTTGGACTTATAAAGTATATGATTTAGAAGGGGAAGAGATTTTAGGTTCATTTTATTCAAAGGAATTATAAAAGACAAAACTCAGCAGATAATATTCATGGGAGCAATAGGTTGGCACTTCACTCCCTTCTACTATAAACCATTATGGACACTCGAGGACCAAGTCCCAGGTGTATAACAGGGTTAAATTTTAAAAATATATATATTTTTTTTATTTAATTTTTTTAAAATTTAATTTTTATATGTATATGTATATATATATATATATATATATATATATATATATATATATATATATATATATATATATACATATATATATATATATATATATATATATATATATATATATTGTGTGACAAGGGGGACGTTCTTAGATCTGTGAACCCCAAACACAGAATCCTCGACTACATCGTCAAGGCTTAACTTTTGTTTGTTGGTTTGTGTGCAGTGGGGGACATTCTTAGATCTGTGAACCCCAAACACAGAATCCTCAACTGAATAGTCAAGGCTTAACTTTTGTTTGTTGGTGTGTGTGTGTGTGTGTGTGTGTGTGTGTGTGTGTGTGTGTGTGTGTGTGTGTGTGTGTGTGTGTGTGTGTGTGTGTGTGTGTGTGTGTGTGTGTGTGTGTGTGTGTGTGTGTGTGATAATATAACAGGGAGCATAATCAACCCTAGCCCTCACATTCAAAATCTCAACCACAACGCACATTCAAAATCTCAAACCCAACCCTCACATTCAAAATCTCAACCCCAACCCAACCCTCGACCAACACAAAATATTTTTCTAAATACATATTTCAAATATATATATATATATATATATATATATATATATATATATATATATATATATATATATATATTTTCTTTTTATGTTTTTTTCTCTTCCAATTCTGCCTTTTAAAGCTTTCAGGTTTGATGAAGTAGAAAGGGGAAGTAAGAACCTTGCTGCATCTTCTTCCCAGAACTAACTATATATAAATAGATATATATATATATATATATATATATATATATATATATATATATATATATATATATATATATATATATATATATATATATATATATTGTTTTTTTCTCTTCTTCCAATGCTGTCTTTTAAGGCTTTCAGGTTTGATGAAGTAGAAAGGGGGAGTAAGAACTTTCTTGATATTGCTCTCATCAAGCACCATTCAACAAAGAACCACATCGATAGTTTGAGATCCCCAAGAGTCTTGGGAGAAACCACATTTTAAGTCTCCAAAATAACGCCAACTTTTCAAGTCTCCAAGGTATAACCACATTCCTGTTGAGTTTCCAAGATATGTGTCACATTGTGAGTTATCAAGCCAGAACCCACATTTCAAGTCCAAAAAATATAACCATCCATCCAAGACTCCAAGGTAGAACCACAATTTCCAGAAATATTGTGGGTTTCAGTGAGAGATCTCACATAGTATAACTGGGAATCATTAAGGAAAACCCCATTATTCCAATTTTTATGGGTTTCAGTGATAGATCTCACATAGTATAATTGTGGATCATCAAGGAAATCTCCATTTTTCAAAATGTCTGAAATTTGTGAGTCTCCAAGGTAGGTTCCATATTTAGAACCATCTTGGAAGAACCCTTTTCCCGAGTCTCCAAGGTAGTTATTTAAACCATCAAGGCAGAATTCATTTTCTATTTTTTTCAAAATTTGTGTCTTAAGGTAAAACTTGTATTCTGGCCCATCAAGGTATAACTTGTTCAGTGGGTATTGTCTTGATAACTCGCAATGAGTACAATTGTTGTAAAACTCTTTTTCAGTAATTTGCTGGTCTCCAAGGTATAACTCTTTGGTTGGGTCAACAAGGTCGAACTCGTTCTGTGGGTCTTGGTTGCTCATAAGGTCTTCAACCAAACTGACAATTTCGCCCCAAGTTGTGGCAAAAGCAGTATTTTCATTTTGTATGTCAGATACAATTTCCTGTGAGAGAAAATAATAATGTATTCATTAAGTGATTTCATTATTAAATGATTATATGCTTAAATCAAACTCTGTAAAGAGGAAAATAAAATCTCACCTCAATAGATAAGAGGTTTGAATCCAGTTCATCAACTTGAAGGTTTAGTTCCATACAAGTAGTAGAACTCCAAGGAACTCCAAAGTCATCCCACTCAAGCTCATTCTGTGGGTCTTGGTCGCTCATAAGGTCTTCAACCAAACCAACAATTTCGTCCCAAGTTATAGCAAAAGCAGTATTTTCATTTTGTATATCAGATACAATTTCCTGCGAGAGAAAATAATAATGTATTAATTAAGTGATTTAATTATAAAATGATTATATGCTTAAATCAAACTCTGAAAATAGGAAAATAAAATCTTTCCTCAATGGATAAGAGGTTTGAATCCAGTTCATCAACTTGAAGGTTTAGTTCCATACAAGTAGTAGAACTCCAAGGAACACCAAATTCATCCCACTCAAGCCCAGCACAGCACTCCATTGTCAGTAAAAGTAAAAAAAAGTTTAAAAAGGAGTCTGGGTTTGAAGCTTTTCTCGAGAAAGACTGGTTGCTATGGTTTACTTGGGAAATTCCCTGGGCAAGCCCAGGCAAGCCTCCGTTGGGAATTTTTTTCAAAAAACACATTCTAGAATTTTCTCTTGAATTCTTTGTGAGTCAGAGATGAACTGGAAATGATGAGTAGGCGGGGCTTAGTAAAAGCGGGTGGGCTTAGGAAAGTGGGTGTGGCTTATGGAATACCTCGTGAAAGTGGGCGGGGCTTAAGAAAAAAGTGGGCGGGGCTTATGAAAAGTGGGCGGTGCTTATGAAAAGTGCTTATGCAAAAAATAATCTGAGGTTCAGGAGGTAGTCAGATGAGAGCATTAAGAGAAGTTTCTCATTTCATTATGACACAAAAGGGGTATCTTGAAAAATATAAAGATTCAAATGTTTTCTTTTTAAATATTTTAGATGGGGATTATTGTGCAAAGAAAATTAAACTATTAAAGGAATTTGAGAATGAACAAATCTTTATAGCTTCAATGAGTGAGCTGAACAATATGCATTGATAATTTGAAAAAAGTGCTCCGAGGCTCAAAGGGGAGGCTATTAAAATCTCCATTCACTTTCATGTTTTAGATATTTCAACAGCAGAGAATTCAACAGGTTGGGATAAAAAGGGGGTGTATTTTGAGGGAAAAAAATATGAATCGCTGAGAATCCCCCATTTATGAACATGGGGGAACGTGAGCCAGAATCAGTATATTCACCCTACTGATACCTCTCTGTAATGCTTTAATCATTGCGCATTTTGTGGTCGTTTCTGAATGCGAAATTGCTCAGTATTTCCATACTGCTTGTATGTAAGACTTTGTTAATTCTACAATAAAACGGAATTCTTTTGGAAAGTTGTCATGAGGTTTATGTCCATATGCCCATTAGCATGACAAAAGAAAACTAAGTACATTGTTTTGTTCAAGTTATTTTTTTCACTTCGTCAAACTGGTGACTTCCTCAAACCCCTGGCGGCCGACAATGTATGAGCACTTGGGTTCATACAATTCATACAAGTTGATGACAAAGACAAAAACCCTGTTGTTGAAACCCGAAGTATACACAGAGAAATTACATGCTGCGAAGATGGCACATGCAGGACAATTGAGTGCCATTACCCACATACGCGCATCAATCAAAACTCTTCTGAACAATCTAGAGAACGCTGCAACCGCAAGAGAATGCCTCTTTCAGTATGTATAGACAGGGACCAAATTTGGAGACTCATAATCCTTTCGTAACATTATTAAGGATGAAAGTGAAGATCAGGTAAATGCTTTTCATCAGTACAACCAGCTGACCCAGGAAAGAGCAGTTTTCAACGAAAGTGTTGACGATTATCATCAAAATGCAGCTCCCTGTTTTAACCAGCAGATTATGAAGAATTTAAGATTAAAGGATAGACGAGCAAGGCTGCCACACTCCATGAGCAGGATAAATGTCTGCGCAACCTCCAGAAACAGCTCATCCAGCTCAACAGTCTGGTTTTGAAAGGCTGAAGCCATGGAAACTCGACTGGATCTTCGGCTGGCTGAACATGATACACAAAGAAGAATCAAGGCAGAAATGAAGATCTTTGCGCTTGAAAGAAAGCAAGGGGAAATTGCAAGGCAGTGAGAAATAGAAAGACAAGAATTTGAGTAAATCAAGAAGCTGGACTCTCTGGAGGCTCAACTCATTCAACAAATGCAAGAGGAGGTGGAAGGTAGTCATGGCCTCACCTTGAAAGACTCTGATGCTGCAACCCATGATTATAAGTCAAGGCAGCTCATGAGCTTGAGGCAGACTTGGACTCACATACTAACAGACATTCACCTGTGCCTCATACAGACCCGAAAAGAGTGCCATCAACATTAAACTAAATGCATCCAATAATGAATGGGATTCCATTCTCAGTGATGCCCTTGACATCCCCCGATGAAGTATGTGATATTGCTCCAAAAACAGAATCTTCCACCCGAACATTCCACACATCAGTTGCTCATCCAGTGGGCCCATCTGCCTTTGCACCAGAGCCAGTGCTAACAACATTATTTGCTGTTCCCCTTCACATCATTGCCGTACCCCTTCCCATAGATGCTACAGCCCTTGCCATCCCAACTGTAGGAATTGGGCTGAGGGAATCTCGACCAAGGGTCCCACCTCCAGCAACCACCCCAGTGCCCCCACTAAGCTCAATACCGTCTGCTCCATATACATATGAGGTAGTACTGGCCATAGTTGCAACAGCCATGAGAGACATTTCGCTGACAAAACAAAAACTGGCCTTCAACCAAGATTTACCCCCAATAAAATTTGAGAAGTTTTGGGGAGCACCAGACCTGTTACCTCTCTTTTGTCAATGATTGCAGCACCACATCATGTTGCGGGAGGACCTACATGATGAATACAAGATGACATGCTTCCTGCAATTCCTTAATTCCTTGACATGAGGAAAGTGAGGCAGTGGCTGGCCTTGAGACCATAGATGTCAGTGTACAACAAGCCCTACAA
Source organism: Eptatretus burgeri (assembly GCF_056783735.1). Taxonomy (NCBI): domain Eukaryota; kingdom Metazoa; phylum Chordata; class Myxini; order Myxiniformes; family Myxinidae; genus Eptatretus; species Eptatretus burgeri. Next base: position 135,576,197 of record NC_140962.1, read on the forward strand.
ATTTCAGAGGAGAGATTTGGATGACAGTGTATGGTCGTGAACTCCATCATCAGCAATTTAATCAAGGGACCTCATGGCAACAAAATGTCCATCAGAAGGTTTCCTGATAAAATTGCTCTGGCACTGGCAAGGGAAAGGGCTATGGACTGCTTGAGCGATATCGATAAAGCAAACGTGGTGGAGTGACTACCTAGACAAATTTGCCCATCTGTCACATGATTTGGAGGGAATAGTCCAATGATTCCCAACCTTTGCTGACTTCATCAAGTTTTCAACAAATGAGTTGCCATGGTGAAACACTCTGTCAACAGCAAATTCATGGAGACAAGCCCTACTGCCTCAGTGCAGCAAAGAAGGTTGGAATTCAAAATCGATTCAACAAGGCTTAAAACGATGGCAAGAAGAAACGAACAAGCCACCAATGTCGATTGTCAGAGACAGCCTTACCTTGAAAAGAAAGGGAAGTCTCAAGCCTATCTCTGTTGTTCACAGAGTCATCCTCTGCACGTGTGTGATGTATTCAAGGCTAAAAGCCTTCAAGAGAAATTCGAATTTATACGCATCAAAGCCCTGTTCGGGAATTGTGTGAAGGACACACCATTCATCCAGTTTGGTATGACCGTGCAGCACGTCGCTGGAATATGCCCCAGCTCTTTCAGATGTAAGATACCTGGACATGTTGCTCATCATATGCTCTTGCACATCTCTGAACTTCATCCCACAACAACGAACAGAACCACATAAAGCCTAATCCAGAGTCCAAAGCAAATGGCCTTCCTACTTCTTGTGGTACTGCTACTGTTGAGTGTTCAGGAACAGTACTTCTTCAAGTTAAACTGCTAAATTAAAAATATATATTTTGCTCAAAATGGGAATACTAAATACATTGTGAAATGTTTGACCTTCCATATTTCTCCTGTAAAATTCCTGGGAAACTTCGAAGAACTCCACATGTTCTTCTTCTTTTTCTCCATGACGGCTTTTCTAAACCTCTTTTTCACAAGGATCATTTCCCAAACCTGTCGCCTTCCTAAACACTTGGTCCATCAACCCTCCTGCCATACTGACAGCATCACCTTCCTCCATGCCTTCAGAAAAATGATTTTCACCCCTCCCATGATGTCTGTCTCCATATATCCAAATTGGGAATCTTGAAAAGTTTCATTCGCAGAGGTTGCGTGCTCAAGACAAACGATTCCCCTTCACATCTTTCAAAGGTGTCAATCCCCTCCCTGACAGTACACGACCCCAGAGATCCTACATGTGCTCGTCCTTCCAACGCCAACCCTACCATTTGTCCCCCTGGTCAGGCAATGGCAAACCACCCAGTATCGCTGTACTTAAGAAACTACTTCGACAGCACCAACGCTCTGTAAAGAGTCGGCGTATGGGGCATCAATCAAACTCTCAACTCTATCGAAGGCCTTTTACCTTTCAGGCCGTTTCTGTTGCAGAACAATCTTTCTGTTGCAAAGGCCTAAATAGTACATGGAATTTGAACCTGCGTTCCAAGCATCATGTACCAATGATTCACATGAGAGCACTAAACAAAGTTTCCTTCATGTTTCCACTTTATTTAACAATCAACCATCCAAGAAGAAAGTCCCAATTTGGCCAAAATCTCAAAGACTCCCTCACGCCCGTGGACTCTCTTTGGAATTAACCTTAGAACAAGTATATATAATGGAGACTCAGATAGAACATACAAACGAAGACCTAAAGTTTCTGTGCACTGTACTGTATAAGTAAGTGATTTATGTCTTCAATGTGTAATGCATGTCAAAGAGTTAGATAGATTGGATGCATCCCATAGAATACTATGTTGTATTGTGTTACGGATAAACGTGCTGTGTGTTTCCTCATACGGCAGTGTAAATTTCGACGGAATTTTGGAATCGTGCACAACCTCCATAGATATCATTGCAGCAGATCCTTGTGTTTTCGTTGACTACTCAATTCATTCTGTTATCCACATACATCTACTGGTAAGTACTTACTTTGTGACTACATATTCAGGAATGCTGCGATTGTGTGAGATTCATATGTTTCAGCCAGATTTATGTATTTCATCGATATAAATTCTGGTAACCTCGAGCTTGGGTGTTGTATGGTCACCTGTATATTTAATGTTGGAGGTGTTAAAATCAATAGCCTGGTGTTGGCGCAGTGGTTCGGGCAGCGGCTTGGGATCCAAAAGGTCCTGAGTTCAAGCCCCGTTGGGCCACTGAATTAATACACCAGGGGGTTGACTCAGCCTGTCATCCTTCCGAGGTCGGCGAAATGAGTACCAGTGTACTGGGCCGGTGTATACCCCGGTTAAAATAGGTGTACCATATCCCTGTGTCGTAAGAGGCGACCAGGGTTGCGTCAGGAAGGGCATCCGGCGTAAAACATGTGCCAAATCACTATGCGGATCATATGGATGATCCGCTGTGGCGACCCCGAACGGGAGCAGCCGAAAGAAGAAGAAGAAGAAGTGTTAAAATCACATGCCCAGCACGGTTTATTCAAACTGAAAGCATGGTTCAGGAAGGAGTAAAAGCACGGTTCGTGAGGCTCTTTCTATCAGGCACCACACCAGTTAACAAAGGACGCAGTTGCTCGTGATGTGCTATTATTTGATCCACACCTGCTGGTGCAGGTCAAATGCAGTGTACAGCAGCGGGGAATGTGATCAGTCAGCCACACAGCAGGTGTTCGGGCTGCACACACTGCATTGTCATTACACAATGCTCGTCTCCACAATGCCATGAGTATCAGTGCTGGAAGTTTGTCTGAAAACCATGGTTCTGTGTGATGCTCTTTCAAATCAGAAGTTGGCTCGGGCCACAGCCGCAAAATACTGGTTTACTGAAATACATGCTCTCATGACGCTTCCATTAATCACGCATTTTGTGCACTTGTGCTCTTTTTGATCTGGTCGTTGCTTGGCTCGTGGCCACGCATGCTTGCTCACACTGCTCTCGCTCATTCCGCAGCACACACAGGCCTGGACATACAGATATGATGCCTTTTTTGCAGGCTTGCCCATCGTTGTTCGGCATGAATACAATGGCGATACAATTTTTGCTTCTCCAGCACAGTTCGTTTCACTTATTGTTATAAATGTGCTTAGACGATTTTTACAAATTCCCATGTTTGATTTCATCTTGGTTCTTATCAGTGCAGTCACACCAGCCTTTGTTTATCCATTAATATTCGGTTTCAGAATGCAGCAGATTCGATCATCGATCGTTCTTGCTTTCTGTAAAATGCAAGTTATTCACCATCAAAAGACATTCAATCTGAGTCTGATTGCCGTTCCTGAGAATGAACTATAAGTTTCAATTTCGATAGAAGTTTCTTTACCAAAATATCCCCCACACCAAAGGGCATCACATTTATTAAAACACATTCTATGCCGAATTTACAAAAGGCGTTTAGGTTAGATGTTTGTGGAATTGATAGTCGTGCGATGATCACTGTAAAAAGTTAGTCGTCAATCGCAGAAGAGTGATTATCTAATGAGGATCAAAACTTAATAACAAGCGTTTAAATAACAATTAAACTTTTGCACATCATAAGAGCTTGTTTAAGAGTGCGTTGAAGGACTCGGTTCACTCTCAACTGATTCTCCCATCTCGTGAATGACTTGAGACAGCACACGCACATTAACTTCGTTGAGTTTTTTTCTGCACAATTGGTCAATTGGACATCTATCTTTCACCTTGCTCCTCTGATATCCAGAGATCAATATCCAGCCCCACTCATCCTCTCGTCTCTGCTCTTTTTTTTGTTAAATATCAAATTTCTCCGTTTGAAAGCTCCCAATATTCTTGCTGTTTCAACACAAAAATAAGGGTTGGTTGAAGAACAAATACTTGTTCAACATGAAAAATAGAAGAAAGGATGCCTCATGCTCAGCAGCAACTTGCATTTTCTTTGTTATGTTGAAAGAAATTGTGTACTGAATTTTGTTGCTCTTGGATAATCCCGACCTTGTTTACTAACTGAGTCATCCGTTTAAATTTTCAATTTAATCAAAATATTTATTTACTTTTACCAATCATTATATGCAGGACAGTACCATTTGGTTATATCAGCATATGCTTCAACAAGAATGACTAATTCCATCGTAAACAAAGGACAAATCAACACAAATATCTCGCGAGGATTTGAACTTCAGATTCTATAATGATGAGATCAATGTGTATTATACAGGAAAAACCAATTAAACTTTCATATTAAATTCAAATGTCATGTCTCAAGGTTTACTCAACAAACAGCATACAACCTCAATAAAACAGTATAGTTATCATTTTATAGTGTGAGTATGCACGGATGTTTAATGAAGTGAATATTTCATTGCGAACTTGATGTAACACAAGTTATTACAATTTTCATTGTTTTTTTCAGGAGCCATGAACGAAACTGTTGTGAGATATTTGACTCACACGGTCACACTCGGTGTGTCGGACATTCCTTTGGATTCCGGCGGGCGAGTTATCATGTCGGTTTTCACGTTTATAATGTGTATTTCTATCCCTCTTAACGCAGCAATCATAACGGCTTGTTTTTATCGTAGATTACATTCACCCATGCTCCTGTATATTGCTTTGTCATCGCTCGCTGATACGTCATTTGGAGTCGTGGTCATATTATCCTATTTTAGTAGAATAATTGCAAGGCGTGAAATAATATCATTCAAAGAGTGTTTGGTTCAGTTGTTTAGTATACATTGCACAGTGTTTCAGCAGTTTCTCACTACATGGTTGATGTACATTGACCGACATTGGGCTATTTTCTGGCCGTACAGTTACGTGGCTATGATGGTGAACAAAGGTGGTGCGGTGAAACTTGTGATTGCAGTTTTCTCATTCGGGTTGTTGTTGAGTGTCAGCTTTGTTATATTAGTAACAACAATGGTGTACTGCAACTACTCCGTGGTAGTTCGTGACGTGGTCTGCGTTTATTCATCTGTTGCAAGATCAGCTTGTGGAAATATTAATCCTTCACTCACTTATTCTCTATTTTTTCTGTATTTTGTGTTTGGTTTAACCGGTTTTACAACACTGTACTCTACATGTTGTATTGTTTGTAAATGTCGTAAATCATCCACAGAGGCAAATGTAAAAGCGTTGCACACGTGTTTTACACAATTGTTTGCTTCTCTAGCACAGTTCGTTTCACTTATTGTTATAACTGTGCTGAAACGATTTTTACAAATTCCCATGTTTGATTTCATCTTGGTTCTTATAAGTGCAGTCACACCAGCCTTTGTTAATCCATTAATATTCGGTTTCAGAATGCAGGAGATTCGATCATCGATTGTTCTTGCTTTCCGTAAAATGCAAGTTATTCACCATCAAAAGACATTCAATCTGAGTCTGATTGCCCTTCCTGAGAATGAACTATAATTTTCAAATTCGATAGACGTTTCTTTACCAAAATATCCCCACACCAAAGGGCATCACATTTATTAAAACACATTCTATGCTGAATTTACAAAAGGCATTTAGGTTAGATGTTTGTGGAATTGCTAGTCGTGCGATGATCACTGTTAAAAGTTAGTCGTCAATCGCCGAAGAGTGATTATCTAATGAGGATCAAAACCTAATAACAAGCGTTTAAATAACAATTAAACTTTTGAACATCATGAGAGCTTGTTAACCTCCGCCATCGAAGATGGATAGAGGTTACTGTTTTCACCCTTTCTGTTTGTTTGTTTGTTTATTAACAGTATAACGGAAAAACTCCTTGGCGGATTTCGACGAAACTTGGTGGGGGGGGGGGGGGTTAGGTCTGGTCCAAGGCTCATGCCATTAGATTTTGGACTGGGTCCAAAATCCAATATGGCCGCCATGGCGGCCAATTTGAAAAAATATTTGAATTTTTTTTTTTGCATTTCTACATGTTTTAAGTGATTTCCAACCCCCACCCCCCCCAAAAAAAAAATTGTTAGAGAAAAAAAAAAATTGCAAATTTTTTTTTCAGCAAAATTTCGATTTTCTTTTTTGCTCTCTACATGTTATAAGTGATTTCAACAAAAAAACTTGCCAAAATTATAATTGCGGCTGATTTTGGAACTTCAGCTGGATATACCCACATAAAATCAATTTCTGTTTCAAGGAATCCAGTTATGACGAATGACTTGAGTAGGTAAAAGTTAAAAGCAAAAGGGAAAGTTGCAAACGATAACTCTGTGAGCACTGTTGACGTCAAATTGAATGAATAGGATATCAGGTTCACTTGATTGACCCAGCAGTATTGGCGGCGGAGGTTTTGCACCCTACCGAGTGCTCCCCCTCTAGTTTAAGAGTGCGTTGAAGGACTTGAGGAAAGCATTAGGCAAAAAAGTTATCGTTAGAACTGCAGTTTTAATCTCATATACATACTTCCTGGCAGCTGAAGTAACTTTCGAATCACTATAGGTTATGCTGTCATGCTTTATTAATTGCAGTAATAGTCTGGCAGGAAAACCATTTTTTGAGGTAATAAACTTGTTTTGGCACCTTAATTTTTTGTTTGTGTTTTGTTTTTTTGTGGATTATGCTTCTCAAAGCAACGAATTTAAAAATAGTTTTAATGTATTATTGTCAGCATTGGACAATTTCAGGTAATTAGCATAAAACAAGATGTCTGCTAAAACCCCAAATTTCTTCCTCAACAAATATCCTAATCGTCTTGAAGTATTGTCAGGCTGCAAAATCTTGTACACGAGCAAACACAACCAGACGTATTGCTGACGGAACTATGGAGGGGGTTGGGGGGGGAGAGGGAGAGAGGACAGAGGGGAAGAATAGAGGAGAGATAGAAGAGCGAGGGATTAGGGGTGGAAGGGAGGGAGAGAGGAGAGAGGGGAGGTGGAGAGGGAGAGGAGGGATGGAGAGGGGTGGGAGAGAGAGGGATAGGGGTGGGATGGAGAGGGGTGGGAGAGAGAGAGACATGGGTGGGAGAGAGGAAGGGTGGGATAGGGGTGAGAGGCAGAGGGATGAGGGAGGGACATGGAAGAGAGAGGGGAGGGTGAGAATGAAGGGCAGGAAGAGTGCTGAGGGGAAGAGGAAAAGAGGGGGGATTCCAGCAGATGAAACACCCAGTTTAACATCCATCTGCGAGACGGCACATGCTGATGAATCACCCTGCCTGCGAAACACTGGGATGCCAGCTTATAGTTGGGTCAGCATTCGAACCCAGGCTTGACAGCTTAAAGTAAGCATGTGTACCTCTCAGATATCCAGCCATGATGTGGTGATTCATTGCTTTGTCACAACTGAAAACATTTTTTATACATTGCAATCATATAATTTGCTTTGCCTTCCTATCTCCAGAGATGTCCCCATGGAGACCACAGCGGTATCGCCATTGAAGCTTGCCGAGCTCGAAGCTTGAAGAATCCTCACCTTAAGCAAAGGAATGGTTGATAAAACCATTGGAATTTTAAGTGTACATGGAAAAGTTTTGCCTGCAGATTGAGAATCAAACCCAGGTTCTTGTTGAACTATACCAGTGCTTTGCCATCTGAACTTTCCACGTATCTTACTGGCTGAGTATACAATTCCTCCTCATATAGAAATTCCACTCTCTTTCCCCCGCTGCTTCTGGGACAATCACTGCAAACCATAGGAGCAGCAAAGGCCTGTCCATGAGGGGCTCCCCCCCCCACCCCGTGGAGGGCGGGACAATTCCATGTCCTCTATTAATCACCATAAGGGGCATAGTAGTAATGTTTTTTTTCTTTATAAATGAACAGGCAACAAACTTTATCCTGGGAAGGTTCAGCAGAGTACATCAGTTGAATTCCTAATCTGGGTGTGTAATTTTTCCACATATACTTAAAGTTTGTTTCCTGTTTGTTTATAAAACTTAAAGGAAACATTAAATTTTTTAAACGTATCTACCAATGTCAAATTGACAGGTCATATAATTATGAAATATGATCAAACAAAAGGGGAAATGTCGTGCAAAATAATTTTCACATTTTCAGTGGGTGAGTCATCACATGAGGCACCACATGACGATGCGGGTCCAAACACAGGCAAGTATGGCCGGAACTTTGTTTAAGTCGATCTCTATATTCAGTGACAGTGTGAACGCTTTGCCATGTCTGACCATGGTTTGGAAACAAACAACCAAGCAGCTTGTATAGCACTTGCCAAGTGGCTTTCGCACTTAAGCAAGCACTGCAACAAAAATGGTCAATGAGGAAAGGCAGGCTTGGAAAACGATTCGCGATCGCCGTTCGGTCATTTCGACACCATGTACCCAGAGATGCCCGAAATGCCAAGCAATATGTGAATTAGACAAATACATACTTTTTGTTGCAGTCAGAAAATGCTGCAAAGTTAAATTCCCAAGTTTAAATTTTGAAATTCGGCTCAGGTGAACAGAATCTAGAGGTTATGGCATGTACAGAAATGAAAGAAAGCCACTAATGCTGGCGTCTCCGGGTGTTTATAAGAATTGTAATGTATCCAGCGAGTCATTGGGAAGATGATTATACATTCGATGATGTGATTGAGGAAAGTGAAAAAAAGTCATCGTCAAGAAATCTTTGCAGCCTGTTCCAAGTCAAGGTATTGTTGAGCAGACCCAAAAATATGGGAATTAAGACCACAGCAGGGAAGAGCAAGGTGACCAAAGGATGAGCCTTGCTGAAGGATTGTTAAATAAGGCCGTGAATTATCTTCAAATGTGGTGTTTAAATAAACCCAAACACCCAATGTTCACCCTTGCACTTCCTTGTCGTTCCCTCACTATGCATGCAAAGTTTGGGGTGGCTCCGTTTCATGATTTTGGAGGAGAGAGATGGGCAGACTGATGGACTGATGAACACACACTGATTTATTTGTTATTTGTAGTATGTATATATTGTTTAAATCGTTCCATTACTATGATAGTATTTCCTGCAAAATTATATATGAATAATTAATTACAATCATGACTCTAATTCACGGACCCGTGTTTGTGTTGTTTGTTTGTCCTGCTACTCCTCCGACAGTTCTGGGCTGATGACATCCATACCTGTTACCGAGGATTACCATGACCCCAGTTAGTGTATCAGGGTGTTTTTTTATATTTGTTGATGGTCTTGGGGAGTGGGAGGGGAAGGGAGGGGATGGAAATTATCTTTGTAAATATGTATCGTGTAGCGACGCCTCTGGGTGAGGGGAGGTATTACAAGTCCCATCATTTCCAGTGCAATATTCTGCATTCTTGGCTCCACGTTTTCCAATGCATTGAGGTGTTTTGAATTATAAGCAGTGGGTATGTTATTGCTTCATGCACGTAACCCGGGTTTGTTTGCTTTTGAATATATACAGCCCAAGTAAAGGTATGCATCAGAATAATGTGTAGAATGCTTGGAGCATAATCAACCATCGGGCAAGTACCATGCCGGTAACACATAATACCTGGCTCTTTTCGTCCACATTCTAATTTCCTTCCGCACAAGGCTTCATTCATCATTCATTCATCAAATCCTCTTGCCAGAAACGCAACCACAACAGCAACAGTCCGACCACACCAACACACACGGTAGCACTTCCTTTTACACAACATGCTTCTGAAACCACGAGCCGCATACGACGGGAGTACAGTGTCAACATTGCCCACAAACCAGAATCATCCTCACGAGCACAGCTATCAAAGCCTTCAGACCACGTGAACAAATTTGACAAAACTGACGTCATCTATAGCTTCCCATATGAAGTTTGTGAAGCCAAATACGTTGATCAAACAATCAAAAGCTTATTCACATGGCTAATGGAACACCAACGTGCTGTGAGGCGACAAGGCAAGTTGTCCTTGGTTACAACACATTCACACACACAAACACATGTTCTCATGGAGTCAGACAACTATCCTTGGCACAGGGTCATTAAGGGTGAACTGTGAGATTATCGAGGCCTGGTACTCTTGTGAAACTCCATCAACCGACACATTGACTGGCATCCCACATGCAAAGCCCGATGCAACCAATCACAACGTCAACACAAACAATAGTCATTCAATTGCAATTGCAAGGAAGCCTTGTGATTGGCTGGGACTTGGACCACTTTTTCATGTGAACTGTCCCCAATGGAACCTAACGGTGTTACCATCACAAAACTCTCAACACCTCCGAGGAAGAGAACCAGTTTGTTCTTGAAACGTCAGGCTTTTAATACATAATTTAAATTTGAATTATTTTATTGCTCAAGGTGCTACTCCTTTTGCCTGGTTTAGGCTTAATGGCTGGAGTGTTGGGCTTGGGATCTGAGGGGCCTGAGTTCAAATCCCAATCAGCTGTTGAATTAATACCAGGTGGGGTTGACTCTGCTTGTCATCCTTCTGAGGTTGGCAAAATGAGTGCCAGCTTGTTGGTATCCTGTCCAGGATTGTGTCCAATAGCCAAGAAAACTGCTGCAGCAGCACCAACGCTCTGCACACAGTATGGTCCCAATGGATATGCTACTTCCTCTTTTTTCTCAGATTAATCCTGAGCTGCAAATCTTCCGATACATGCATGTGTGTGTATATATATATATATATATATATATATATATATATATATATATATATATATATATATATATATATATATGTGTGTATATATATATGCATATACGACGGGTCTGCCAGCTCTGAAAAAAAGTAAATAAATAAATGAAAAAAAAATGTTGCTGAAAAATTCCTATTGCCGAGTGATGTAGCCTCGTATAAAAATAGCACAAACAATTATGTACACTCTACAGAACATAATACCTTATAATGATAATAAACGACAGTGTGGCCCTGTTATAATGCGATCGTTGAGGTCCATAAAATGTCATCGCGAAAAAAACAGGGTCGTGCTAAATCAGGATTCAAGGAAATCGGCTTTCAAACTGAACCAATGTTTGCACGTTTACCTTCTATCAAGCAAATTACCTTTGAATTGAAGAATTCCACGAATAAATCGTTGTTGTTCGTCAATTAAAACACAAATTAATTTTTGTGAAGCTTTTCATGTTGTTAAAACAATCGCACTGTTCCGAAAATATATCACAATTGACAGGTGCTCGTTTATTCATTTATAAATTATAACATCGATGCAATGATTATGTATTTATAAAACCCAAACGCTAATTTTATTCATCATTCTATAATAATCGATGCGAGAGGAGGTTGTAAGATGCTGCTAACAACACCGATGGCTGTCATGAACTGCACAAAGGTAAATCTAACGTGTCTTCTGACTCTTGGATGTGTGTTACAATTGCCGAGAGTATTCAGTACAGTAACATGCTGTACAGGTTTGTACCCGAGGAGCAATATGATACACCATACAGCTTAGGTGTCAAGGTTTGTGTAAGTACGATGTTCGAAAACGATGTTCAAAAACGAAAAAAAAAATGATGTTCGCACAACGACGACATCGCTTAACGACGCGTTTCTCAGAACGTAACCCCGTCGTTAAGTGGCGCATGACTGTATATATGTAGATATTGTTACGAATTTGGAATTCAATTGCACACAACATACAGGTTCCCTTAGTCAGCTATGTCGAAAAGTGCATGTTCCCCAGATAGCTCACCTTTCATTGTTTAAATGTTCAGAGATCGATTAGATGAGCTGCGGATCGATTTAATCGTTAGGGAACGAAACAATGGAGACGTCCCTCCCCCTCTTCTGCGAAGAGGAAGAAGAACCCTGCGGTGACGTCAACAACTCCCTCCCACCCGTGGTTGAGCGGGGGGTGGATCATGAGGGCATGAGTCATGCCGGGTGCGGGGGAGGGGGTGCAAAGGATAAAGAGGACATCTTTTCTTTGTTCAAAAAGAGTTCGTGGGAGTCTCGTGGTAGGGCTGAGTTCATGGGCAGAGTCTCGTGGGAGTCCCGTTCTGAGTCCCGTGTGCAGAGTTCGTGTGCTGAGTCCCGTGGGAGGAGTAAGCTTTTTTGCTTCGGAGAGAGCAGTCGCTCAGCCATCGGGTCCTGCTTGGCTTGAGGCCTTCGGAAGCTTTTTGCTTTGGCTGACTCAGTGAGCTTCGGCTGGCTCAGTGAGCTTCGGCTGCTGCTTTGTTTTGGAAGGAACTTGAGCCGGTTGTTCGGCTCGAGCTGCGGGTGGAGGCTTCTTCCTCTTCTTCCTCTTCCTCTTGGTTCGTGGAGCTTGTCGTTCTCCATTTTGTTTCCCGGCTTGGTGCGACGCGTCGGCCTCTTCTTGGATTTGGTTCCTCGGGGAAGCGACGCATCGACAGGAAGGATCGGCGCCTCATCTCACCGGCACATGTTGAGAAGTGCGGGAGGATTCGCGGGAGCTCAGGCAGGATCACGGCGATTTGGATCCAGCTCGCTCTCGCTGGAGCCCGGGTCCGGACAAGTTGAAGACCACACGAGGTGGAAAGGTTCGAGTCAAGCTCTGAGTTTAAACGCACCTGTCCTCCGAGCTGGAGCTCGTGATTAAAGGACTTAGCCACCGTTTCTTGTGTGTGTGTGTGTGTGTGTGTGTGTGTGTGTGTGTGTGTGTGTGTGTGTGTGTGTGTGTGTGTGTGTGTGTGTGTGTGTGTGTGTGTGTGTGTGTGTGTGTGTCCGTGGGCCCGTCTAATAAGTAGGAACTGCTGTTAAGTGTGAATGACTGTAGATAATAAGTAGACTGTTCTAGTTATTTTGTCGTGCTTTTGTTGCTTGTATAATTGCATACGTGTTTTGCCTTATTTATTTGCATACGTGTTTCATTATAATCAATGTCCTTGTGTGAATGTAAACCTGCTCATTGCGTCCATTCCCTCATTGACTGAACATTTCGTGTGTTGGGAGTTAGGAAGCCGTTGGTTTGCCGTAATAGGGGGACATTTGGACCTACGGTTCTCGGCGATTACGCCGCTCGGAATCGCGCACGGACAAGCTCGCCTCGGCGGTTTGTTCCGTACGAGATCCGTCGAGGGTGGAATATCCCGGTAGTTGGATCACATGGGTATTTAGGTACATTGAAGAATGGCAATCGACCCTACTACACGTGATCTGCCGATTGGCGTATTTCAGTTCTTGTACAAGGACCCGTCGCTCGGAGTTATCCGGGCGGCGATCTATATTCCGGGCGATAGGTCGGGCCGACTCGACTTGCGGCTCCGTTCAGAGCGGTCGGTTGGCGGCTGAGCCCCTGCCAGTAACAATATATATGTACACTGAATCGAACCCCCTATCTTGATGAGTCCCATCATCCATCCATTAGGGACCATACTCTGTGCACTGCATTGGTGCTGCCGAAGCAGTCTACTTGGCTATTGGACACAATCCTGGACAGGTTGCCACTCCAGCACAGTGTACCAGCAAGCTGTCACTCATTTTTGCCAACTTCGGAAGAATGACAGGCAGAGTCAACCCCACCTGCTATTATTTCAACAGCCAAGTGGGATTTGAACTCAGGATCTGAGGATCCCAAGCCCACTACTCCAGCCATTAATCTAACACCAGTGGTATGGCTTGGATGTTAGCTCGGCTTATTAAAAGGGTGTTTTTAAAAGCGACCCCTCATTGTAGTTGTTTATCAATTCAATTCCAACAATTTCATGGGCCTCACCTCAACAAATCATCTACCTCACCGTAACCATGGCGACCAAATTCCTTCTGACATTCACATTTGTTTCCTCTTTTACTGATTTTGAGCCTGGTTTTAAAATGAAATCAGCTGCATGACGTTCCAAAGCCAGTAGAAGTCAGGTATTCCCTGGAATTTCAGCCCTCCTCATGTGTGATGATTAAATCGTTGCAAGGATCGACATTCCTCGAGCTCTTCCATGATCCCTTGTCTTTGCGTGGATGCTGATGTCCTAGAAATATAAAATGCTAAATTCAAAGATTGCCCTTGCAAACTTTAAAAAAAATTACACTGCATATATGTACTCTGCTACCAATCAAGATGAGCAGAACCGCAAAAAAAAAAAAGAAACAGAAAATTCATTAATTACAAAATGCCCAATCTTACCTTGGTACTGAGATGGTTTACTAATGGGGGTCCTTTGATTATACCTGGAGACTGTTGTAGAATTTTGTAGTTAACGTTTTAACCGACTCGATGTAAATCCTGTTACTCAAATGAAAGCCACAATTAAATCACTGTCCACAACAGAAAGTACATTACATCAGATAATTTTATTAACATAGTACTATGGAGTCCAAGCCACTGAGATGGAAAACATCCACAATGATTTGCTCTCAGCTAAGATTACATTTCCTGGCATTTATATGTTCTTAGCAGGGAGTGGAGGGGACTGATATGCATTAGAATAAAAGAACTCCAATTGCAATACGTGTCTACTCGGTGAAAAGCGAATGACATAATCATGGCAAAAGTTGGTGCTTTCAACCAGGTCACTTTGTTCCATTGCAAGACATTCCTTTTATCAACATTTAAGTCAAAAGACTCTTCGGTAAAGGGAAGCATAACTGACATCCAATTTGACTAATAGCATAAAAATTATATTTATAAAGCACCAGCAACAATTATAATTGAGAGTACATGAATATAATTATTTTCTTCCACAAGACCTTCAAGTGTTACTGCAGATGTCCCTCAGAAAAACGGTCTTTGGGGTCGAAGGGTTCTCATGGCGTCTATAGGATCAACAGGTTATTGGGGTATTTAAGAGCTTTATGGGACTTTAAGAATCTTCGGGGTCGAAAGGGTGTTAACGGTCAAAAGGGCCGAAATGGGTGTTATGGGTTAAAAGGGGTCTTCAAGGGTTATAGCGGGTCTTAAGGGGTTTAAAGGGGTCTAAAGAGTCTGTGGTATTAAGGATTTTGAGGGCTTTAAGGGTCTTCAAGTCATAAAGGGTATAAAGGGTAATGAGGGTCATATTGGGCTTCAGGGGTTTTGGATGCCTTGAAGGAACCTTGGGGTCTTCAAGGTCTTTGGGGTTGAAAGGGTCTTGGGCATCTTATGGGGTATTCGGGGTCCAAAGAGTATTTGAGGTGGTTGACAAGGCACAACAACATCAACTCCCGTCTCTGAGTCCCAGGATGCAATGTGGAATTGGTGGCATTTTCTTTTTCTGTCTGCCACATAATGCAATGTTTTACTTCGGAGCATTGCAAACCTCCATTTTCACTGTTCTGTGCTTTCCCTTGAGCATTTGCTCATTCTAACGATATAGATACTTGGTGGTTTATTATCCTCCGATGAATATACCTCTTTCAGCTTGGTTTCTGAATGCGAAATTGCTCAGTATTTCCATACTGCTTGTATGTAAGATTTTGTTAATTCTACAATAAAACGGAATTCTTTTGGAAAGTTGTCATGACGTTTATGTCCATATGTCCTTTGGCGTGATACAGAAAACTAAGTGCATTATTTTGTTCAAGTTATTTTTTTTCACTTCGTCAAATTGGTGACTTCCTCGACCACTGGAGGCTGACAATGAATGAGCACTTGGGTTCATACAATTCATACAAGTTGATGACAAAGACAAAAACCCTGTTGTTGAAACCCGAAGTATGCACAGAGAAATTTAGTGCTGCGAAGATGGCACATGCAGGACAATTAAGTGCCTTTACCCACATACGCGCATCGATCAAAACTCTTCTGAACAATCAAGAGAACGCTGCAACCGCAAGAGAATGACTCTTTCAGTATGTTAATACATGGACCAAATTTGTAGACTCATAATCCTTTCAGGACATTATTAAGGATGAAAGTGAAGACCAGGTAAATGCTTTTCATCAGTACAACCAGCTGACCCAGGAAAGAGCAGTTTTCAACGAAAGTGTTGAGGATTATCATCAAAATGCAGCTCCCTGTTTTAACCAGCAGATTATGAATAACGTAAGATCACAGGATAGTCGAGCAAGGCTGCCACACAACATGAGCAGGATATATGTCTGCGCAACCTCCAGAAACAGCCCTTCCAGCTCAACAGTCCGGTTCGAATGGCTGAAGCCATGGAAGCTCGACTGGATCTTCGGCTGGTTGAACAGGATATGCAAAGAAGAATCGAGGCAGAAATGAAGATCTTTGCACTTGAAAGAAAGCAAGCGGAAATTGCAAGGCAGTGAGAAATAGAAAGACAAGAGTTTGAGTAAATCAAGAAGCTGGACTCTCTGGAGGCTCAACTCATTCAACAAATGAAAGAGGAGGTGGAAGGCAGTCATGGCCTCACCTTGTAAGACTCTGATGCTGCAACCCATGATTATAAGTCAAGGCAGCTCATGAGCTTGAGCCAGACCTTGGACTCACATACCAAGACAATCACCTGTGCCTGATACAGACCCGAAAAGAGTGCCAGCAACATTACACTTAATGCATCCAATAACACTGAACAACAAATTTCAAAAATTTTTTTTTACTGGAGATGTGTAAAGTGATTAAGACTAATTTGGGTACACTGATTTCAAAAATCATAACCGTTTTGCTGTATCACGTCAGGATTTTCAGGAACAGAAATATTCCCATTGCCTAGAAGTCAGGATTTCAATGAAATTTACATATGTCTTTAACATGTCTATTTCGTACAATTGTTGTTAACTTGTGTTATATTTCTTTCTTTCAGATAAAGATGAGTAGGCGTTCCTGTACCAATCATCCTGACAACTTCTGTTATGTCTGTGGTCGGTATACCAAAAAAGATCAACAGCGAAGTATATCTACAGCAGTGAAAATGAAGGCCGCCTACTTTCACTACTTCGGGTGTAAGGTGGGGGACCAAGAACAGAGCTGGGCACCACACATCTGCTGCACAAGCTGTCACACAACCTTGACTCAGTGGTTGGTGGGCAAGCGCGCGAGCATGCCATTTGCGGTGCTCATGATATGGCGTGAGCCGCAGAATCATCATGATGATTGTTATTTCTGCTGCACAAGCATCGCCGGCTTCAACAAGAAGAATAAAGGTCACATCAAGTACGCTGACTGCGTCTCTGCTCGTAAACCTGTGCCTCATGATGATGAGAACTCCTGTTCCAACACCTCCAGCTGATCAGAACATAGCTGTAAGCAGTGGTGAAGAGGATGGTGATGATGAACCTTTTGAACCCGACACTCAAGAATCACACCTTCTGAACCAGGGAGACTTAAATGATATTGTAAGAGATCTCTCGCTGTCAAAGGCGAAGGCAGAGCTGCTTGGATCAAGGCTGCAGCAGTGGAATCTACTTGAACCTAACACCAAGATATCCTTGTTCAGAGCACGTCACAGAGACATGGCTGAGTTCTTTGAGATGGAAGACACGATGACATTCTGCAGTGACATCAACGGTCTGTTGAAAGAACTTGGGTGTGATCACGATCCTGCAGACTGGCGCCTCTTCATCGACTCGGGAAGAACAGCTTGAAGGCTGTTTTGCTCCACAATGGCAACGAGAAACCATCAGTCCCACTGGCTCACGCGTTCGGCATGACAGAGACCTATGAGACTATGCGGCAGCTGCTTGATTCCATCAAGTACAATGACTTCAACTGGCACATCTGCGGAGACTTGAAAGTGGTGGCGCTGTTGTTAGGGCTGCAGTCAGGCTACACAAAATACATGTGCTTCCTTTGTCTCTGGGATAGCAGAGACGACAAGAATCACTGGACGAAGAAAGATTGGGAAGAGCAAAAAGAGCATGTACCTGGTCGACACAACGTGAAGCATGTCGCCCTTGTCGACCCAGCCAAGGTTTTCCTTCCACCACTCCACATAAAGCTCGGCTTGATGAAAAGTTTTGTACGGGCAATGGATCTGGATGGGCGTGGGTTTTTATACCTCAAGGTATAAAACCTCAAGGAAAAGTTTGGCAACACCTTGTCGGAGGCCAAGATCAAGGCTGGTGTCTTTGTTGGACCGCAAATCCGACAGATTATGAAGGACGAAACTTTTCCGACAACTCTAAACCCCAAAGAGCTGGCAGCGTGGAGGAGCTTCAAAGCTGTGACGGACAACTTCTTGGGGAACGAGCGCGCGGACAACTATGAAGAAATAGTGCAGCAGCTGCTGGAGTCCTTCAGGAAACTTGGCTCCAGGATGTCCCTGAAAATCCATTTCCTACACCAGCACCTGAACTTCTTCCCTGACAACTTGGGAGCAGTCTCGGACGAGCACGGCGAGCGATTCCACCAAGAGATTTCACTCATGGAGACGCGTTACCAAGGGCGGCACAACCCGAACATGATGGGCGATTTCTGCTGGTTCCTGCATCGTGAAACTGACACAGAGCAGCACAAACGCAAAGCCAAATGCCTAAAGCATTTTTAATTACATTCTAGTGGAGTTTTTCTGTAATTTCTATAATTTTGAAGCATTCATGATGAAATAAATGAATAAATGAATTTTTGTAAATTTCATTGAAATCCTGACTTCTAGGCAATGGGAATATTTCTGTTACTGAAAATCCTGACGTGATACAGCAAAACGGTTATGATTTTTGAAATCAGCGTACCCAAATTAGTCTAAATCACTTTACACAACTCCAGTAAAAAAAATTTGTTGTTCAGTGTAATGAATGGGATTCCATTCTCAGTGATGCCCTTGACATCCCCCGATGAAGTATGTGATATTGCTCCAAAAACAGAATCTTCTTCCCGAACATTCCACACATCAGATGCTCATCCAGTGGACCCGTCTGCCTTTGCACCAGAGCCAGTGCTAACAACATTATTTGCCATTCCCCTTCACATCGTTGCCGTACCCCTTCCCATAGATGCTACAGCCATTGCCGTCCCAACTGAAGGAATTCGGCTGAGGGAATCTCGACCAAGGGTTCCACCTCAAGCAACTACCCAGTGCCGCCACGAACCTCAATACCGTCTGCTCCATATACATATGAGGAAGTACGGGCCATAGTTGCAACAGCCATGATTGACATTTCGCTGACACAACAAAAACTGGGCTTCAACCAAGATTTACCCCCAGTAAATTTTTTTTTGTTTTTGTTATAAGTTTTGGGTTTAAAAAAACCCACACTTTAAAAAAAGTTTTGGGGAGCACCAGACCTGTTACCTCTCTTTTGTCAATGATTGCAGCACCACATCATGTTGCGGAAGGACCTACATGATGAATACAAGATGACATGCTTCCTGCAATTCCTTAATTCCTTGACACGAGGGAAGTGAGGCAGTGGCTGGCCATGAGACCATAGATGACAGATTACAACAAGCCCTACAAATACCAGAGGAGAGATATGGCTGACAGTGTATGGTCCTGAGCTCCATCATCAGCACTTTAATCAAGAGACCGCCTGTACCTCATGGTGACAAAATCTCCATCAGAAGGTTTCCTGATCAAACTGCTCTGGCACTGGCAATGGAAAGGGCTTTGGACTGCTTGAGCGATATCGATGAAGGAAACGTGGTGGAGTGACTACCGAGACAAATTAGCCCATCTGTCTCATGATTTGGAGGGAATAGTCCAATGACTCCCAACCTTTGCTGACTTCATCAAGTTCGTCAACAAATGAGTCAGGTCAGGTATGGGAGCATGTGCTAGAACAGCGCGTCGCTGTGTCCACTTTCCGCCCGTACTCCAGGGGCCTCCGTCTGGTCATCCCCCAGGCAGATGCCAGGCCCAACTCCATCTCCTTGAGATGATGGTCAACCTGTTGCAACCATGAGGCACGTGGTCGGCCCACTGGCCTCCTCCACTCATGAGACTCCCTTGCTGAGAGAATCTGGTGAGCAGGATCAGCGTCAGGAAAACGAGCCACATGTCCATACAGCCGCAACTGACGCTCACGGACTATGCAGGTAACAAATCTCATCCGAGTCTCTCTCACCAACCGCTCGTTGGACACAAAATCCGACCAGCGATAGCCAAGGATTCTCCGAAGAGACCTGGTACCAAAGGAATTAAGTCTCCGTCTCAGATCCTTGGTCAGAGTCCAAGTCTCACACCCATAGAGCAAGACTGAAAGTACCAAGGACCTGAAGACTTGGACTTTCTTCCTCCCGCACAGGTACCGGCAGCGCCACACCCCATGATCCAGTGAATCCATGACTCCCCAGGCCCGACCCAGACGTCTATTGACCTCTGACTCGCAGCCAGCAGAGACATGAATATCACTGCCAAGGTAAGTGAATCTCTCCACGACCTCAACATCCTCACCACAAACAGACACAGACAGGACAGCAGCATCCAAGATGTCACCGAAAGCCTGGATCTTAGTTTTGACCCAAGAAACCTGTAATCCCAACGGCTCCGACTCCTCATTCAGCACCTCGAGGGCCCCCACGAGGATGTCTAAAGTCTCCGCAAAGATGACTGCATCATCTGCAAAATCAAGGTCCGAGATCTTGACATTCCCAAACGATGCACCGCAACTTGATCTCTCCAACATCCTCCCTAAAATCCAGTCCATACAAGTGCTGAAAAGTGTGGGGGCAAGTACACATCCCTGATGAACTCCAGTAACAACTGGAAATAAGTCAGAGATGGCACCACCACACTTCACTGCACTCTCAGTACCAGAGTAGAGTTCAGACATCAGATCGATCAGTTTTGGTGGCACCCCACGAAGACCAAGAATCCTCCAGAGGACATCCCGATTCACTGAATCGAATGCTTTACAGAGATCAACATAGGCTGCAAGCAGCCCCTGCCGAAGCTCTCGTCTGCGTTCGGTGAGGACACGAAGTGCAAGGATACGGTCAATTGTTGACCTCTTTGGTGTAAAGCCTGACTGCTCGGATAATTCTTGATAGGGTTCGCCACCATCTGCTTGAGCAGCAGCGTCCAGAGCAAAGACCTTGCCCGGCACTGAGAGCAGCGTCACCCCTCGGTAGTTGTTGCAGTCTTGGCGATCACCCTTCCCTTTCCAGAGAGGGACAACAAGGCCCCTCTTCCAGTCAGTTGGGATGATGCCTGTGTTCCAGGCAGAGCACAAAACTGCATGCAATGACACGAGTGCAGCATTTCCACCAGCCTTGAGAAGTTCGGCATGGATGCCACAGATCCCTGGAGCTTTGCCCCATTTCAACTGGTTCACCGCAGCCCGTGTTTCCACAAGCAAAGGTGGACCACAGTTGATTCGAGGGTCAGCAACAGGGATTGTAACACCCTTGATGTCCAACTCGACAGCTGGGCGATCAGCCTGGTACAACCGCTCAAAGTACCCGGCCCAGTGGGCCTTCACATAAGACTCCTCTGTCAAGAGCCTACCACTCTCTGCCCGAACTGCAGTGCTCCGAGGGATGGGCTTGGATGAACGTAATGCGCGAATTCCCATGTAAGCGGGACGAGAATCACCTGTCCACAGGTGATGCTCTACCCCCTCACAGATTCCTCGCACATAGGCCTCCTTGTCCACCCTCAGTGCACGTACAGTTTTACGCCTCAGCTCCCTGAACAGCTCAGCTCTGCCATTCAGCCTGGCCCTGCGACTCTGGTCAATGGTATCCAGTGTCCCTTGAGAGACAAAATTCTTCTTTGCCCTGCGGTGAGGTCCAAGGCATCCACCGGCAACATCAAGGACGGTGGTCTTAAAGGCGCTCCACAAATCTTCAGGACCCCCCAAAGCACCCAGACCCCCCAAGTGTCCACTCAGCCTGTTCGCAAACTCCTCAGCTACTCTCTCATCCTTGAGCTTGGCAACATCCAGCCTAGGCTGGGATGGTACCATTCTCCAGGATTTAAGGTGCAGCTTTAGAGTTGCTACAACAAGCCTGTGGTCAGTATTGAGGAACTGAGCACTCCGGTAGACCCTGCAGTTTTGGATCATCCTCCAACGACCATCAATGAGGACATGGTCAATCTCCTTTGCCACAACGCCAGCGTTGGAATACCAAGTCCAGCGATGAGCTTGTGGGCGCTGAAACCATGAACCAGCCACCCTAAGTCCATGACTTCTTGCAAAGTCAAGGAACTTACTGCTATTCTGGTTCATAGTTCCTGACCCATGGGGACCAACACACACCTCATAACCATCCCTATCAGTTCCAGTCGATGCATTGAAATCCCCCAAGACTAGAAGTGTATCTCGTCTGGGGCACTGATCAACCACAGACTCGAGTGTGGCGTAGAATGCATCCTTCACAGTGAGTTCACTCGCCTCAGTCGGAGCATAAACAGAGACCAGGGAAATGACACCTAAGGAGTGACGAATCGTTAATCTCATAATACGCTCGTTGACCGGTGTTCCCTCAATTTTCATTGGGGTCAGCTTATTGGACACAGCTACAGCAACTCCTTGGGTATGGTAACCATCAGAGCGACCAGACCAATAGTACGTGTAACCACCCACCATTATCTCGCCGCAATCAGGTCTCCGAACCTCAGAGAGAGCTGCAATCCCGATGTCCAAACGCTTGAGCTCAGATGATAACAGAGACAGGTGATCATCCTCTCTTTGGGATAGGACATTCCAGGCACCCAACCGAAGGGACCGCCTCAGGTTAACCCAAGGAGACCGCCGTCTGGTGGACGACACCTCAGCACCACTCCAACACACTCTCCTGCAATCTGACCCAGGGATGTTACCCCGTGGTTTCCCTCCTATCATCAAAGATTGGGGGTCCCGAAGGCTTTGCCCCAATCCCATCATCCGGTGAGCTGCCCTGCAAAAGGAAGCTGCACAGGAGGTACTCCCACGGAGTGGGTTTTCAGATTTTTTTGCGTTTTTGCGTTTTGCGGAATGAAGGGTTTTATGGTCGCCGGAGTGCAAATCCTGCCACCAACCTCCTAATGAAAGTAACCCAACTGCAGGAGGATGTCCGCAGGCACAGTTGGGCACTAGATATGGATGGTCCTTGGCTCACAAGGAGCTCCTCCGCCCTTTGACAGGTTTTGTGTTTAATCCTGCTGGGTGTCCATATCCAAACACCCTCCTCACCAGAAAACCTCGTGGGGGAGACGGTTTAGTCGCCGACAACCCGACCATGGAACAGGTTAGTACAGGTTTACATGGTACCTGTAGCAGGTCACAGATCGAACCTGACCTGACAGTAAAAAATGAGTGGCCAGAGTGAAACACTCTGTTAACAGCAAATTCATGGAGACAAGCCCTACTACTTCAGTGCAGCAAAGAAGGTTGGATTTCAAAATCGATTCATCAAGGCTTAAAACGATGGCAAAAAGTACCAAACAAGCCACCATTTCAGATTGCCAGAGACAGCCTTACCTTGAAAAGAAAGTGAAGTCTCAAGCCTATCTCTGTTATTCACAGAGTCATCATCTTCACATGTGTGATGTATTCAAGGCTAAAAGCCTTCAAGAGAAATTCGAATTTGTACGCATCAAAGCCCTGCATGGGAATTGTGTGAAGGACACACCAGTCATCCAGTTTGGTGTGACCGTGCAGCACGTCGCAGGAATATGCCCCAGCTCTTTCAGATGTAAGAAACCTGGACGTTGTGCTCATCATATGCTGTTGCACATCCCTGAACTTCAGCCCAGAACAACGAAGATGACCACATAAAGCCTCATCCAGAGTCCAAAGCAAATGGTCTTCCTACTTCTTGTGGGACTGCTGCTGTTGACTGTTCAGGAACAGCACTTCTTCAAGTTAAACTGCTATGAGTGGTTGCTCAAAATGGGAATACTAAATACATTTTGAAATGTTTCACCTTCCCTATTTCTCCTGCAAAATTCCTGTGAAACTTTGAAGAACTCCACATGTTCTTCTTCTTTTTCTCCATGACCGTTTTTCCATCTTCTTCTTCACAAGGATCATTTCCCAAACCTGTCACATTCCTAAACACTGGGCCCATCAACTCTCCTGCCGGACTGACAGCATCACCTTCCTCCTTGCCTTCAGAAAAATTATTTTCACCCCTCCCATGATGTCTGTATCCATATATCCAAATTGGGAATCTTGAGAAGTTACATTCGCAGAGGTTGCGTGCTCAAGACAATCGATTCCCCTTCACATCTTTTAAAGGAGTCAATGACCTCCATGACAGTACACTACCCCAGAGATCCTACATGTGCTCGTCCTTCCAACGCCAACCCTTCCATTTGTCCCGCTGGTCAGGCAATGGCAAAACACCCAGTATCGCCACACTCAAGAAACTGCTTCGGCGGCACCAACGCTCTGTAAAGAGTCGGCGTATGGGGCATCAATCAAACTGTCAACTCTATCGAAGGCCTTTTACCTTTCAGGCCGTTTCTGTTACAGAACAATCCTTCTGTTGCAAAGGCCTAAATAGTGCATGGAATTTGATCCTGGGTTCCAAGCAACATGTACCACTGATTCACATGAGAGCACTAAACAGAGTTTCCTTCATGTTTCCACTTTATTTAACAATCAACCATCCAAGAAGAAAGTCCCAATTTGGCCAAAATCTCAAAGACTCCCTCAGGCCCGAGGACTCTCTTTGCAATTAACCTTAGAAGGTGTATATATAATGGAGACTCAGATAGAACATACAAATGAAGACCTAAAGTTTCTGCACACAGGACTGTATAAGTAAGTGATTATGTCTACAAAGTGTAATGCATCCCAAAGAGTTAGATAGATTGGATGCATCCCATGGAATACTATGTTGTATTGTGTTATGGATAAACGTGCTGTGTGTTTCCTCATACGGCGGTGTAAATTTCGACGGAATTTTGGAATCGTGCACAACCTCCGTAGATGTCATTGCAGCAGATCCTTGTGTTTTCGTTGACCGCTCAATATATTCTGTCATCCACATACATCTACTGGTAAGTACTTACTTTGTGACTACATAGTTAGGAATACTGCGATTGTGTGAGATTCATGCGTTTAAGCCAGATTTGTGTATTTTATCGATATAAATTCTGGTAACCTCGAGCTTGGGTGTTGTATGGTCATCTGTTTATTTAATGCCAGAGGAATTAAAATCACATTCCCAGCACGGTTTATTCAAACTGAAAGCATGGTTCA
Source organism: Eptatretus burgeri (assembly GCF_056783735.1). NCBI lineage: Eukaryota > Metazoa > Chordata > Myxini > Myxiniformes > Myxinidae > Eptatretus > Eptatretus burgeri. Next base: position 135,600,944 of record NC_140962.1, read on the forward strand.
GGAAGGAGTAAAACACGTTTCATGAGGCTGTTTCTGTGAGGCACCACACCAGTTCACAATGGACACAGTTGCTCGTAATTTGTTGTTATTACATGTCTGAAAAACAATTAAACTTTTATAAACAGTATAGTTATAATATAAACAGCACACAGTGCTCGTCTCCACAATGCCATGAGTATCAGTGCTGGAAGTTTGTCTGAAAACCATGGTTCTGTGTGATACTCTTTTAAATCACAAGTTGGCTCGGGCCACAGCCACAAAATGCTGGCTCACTGCAATACATGCTCTCATGACGCTTCCATTAATCAGGAATTTTATGCACTTGTGCTTTTTTTTGATTTGGTCGTTGCTTGGCCAGCGGGCACGAATGCTTGCTCACACTGCTTTCGCTCGGTCCCGCAGCACACACAGGCCAGGAGATACAGATATGATGCCTTTTTTGCAGGCTTGCTCATCGCTCGGCTCGCTCTCAACTGCTTGTCCCATCTCGTGTAAAACTTGATTCAGCACAAGCATTCACTTCGGAGACTTATTTTCTGCACAATTGGTTAATTGGACATCTCTTTTACACCTTCCTCGTTCGATATCCAAAGTTCAACATCCAGCACCACTCATCCTCTCGTTTTCGTCTCTTTTTTTGGTAAATATCAAATTTCTCCGTTTGAAAGCTCCCAATATTCTTGCTGTTTCAACACAAAAATAATGGTTGGTTGAAGAACAAGTACTTGTTCAACATGAAAAAAAGAAGAAAGGATGCCTCATGTTGAGCTGCAACTTGCATTTTCTTTGTTACTTAGAAAGAAATAGTGTGCTGAATTTTGTTGTTCTTGGATAATCCCGACCTTGTTTACCAAATGAGTCATCCCATTAAATTTTCAATGCAATAAAAATATTTATTTACTTTTACCTATCATTATATGCAGGACAGCACCATTTGGTTTTCTCAGCATATGCTTCAAGATGAATTACTAAGTCCATCGTAAACAAAGGACAAATCAACACAAATATCTCGCTCAGATTTGAACTTCAGATTCCAGAATGATGAGATTAATGTGTATAAGACAGGAAAAAACAATTAAACTTTAACATTAAATTCAAATGTCATGTCTCAAGGTTTACTCAACACACAGAATACAACCTCAATTAAACAGTATAGTTATCATTTTATAGTGTGAGTATGCACGGATGCTTAATGAAGTGAATATTTCATTGCGAACTTGATGTAACACAAGTTATTACAATTTTCATTCTGTATTTGCAGGAGCCATGAACGAAACTGTTGTGAGATATTTGCCTCGCACGGTTACACTGGATGTGTCGGACATTCCTTTGGATTCCGGCAGTCGAGTTATCATGTCGGTTTTCACGTTTATAATGTGCATTTCTATCCCTCTCAACACAGCAATCATCACGGCTTGTTTTTATCGTAGATTACATTCACCAATGCTCTTGTATATTGCTTTCTCATCACTCGCTGATACTTCATTTGGAGTCGTGGTCATATTATCCTATTTTAGTAGAATAATTGCAAGATGTAAAATAATATCGTTTAATGAGTGTTTGTTTCAGTTGTTTAGTATACATTGCACGTTGTTTCAGCAGTTTCTCACCACATGGTTGATGTACATTGACCGACATTGGGCTATTTTCTGGCCGTATAGTTATGTGGCTCTGATGGTGAACAAAGGTGGTGCTGTGAAACTTGTGATTGTGGTTTTCTCATTCGGGTTGTTGTTGAGTGTCAACTTTGCTGTCGTAGCAACAACAATGGTGTACTGCAACTCCTCCGTTGTTGTTCGTGATGTTGTCTGTATTTATTCATCCGTTGCAAGATCAGCTTGTGGAAATGTTAATCCTTCACTCACTTATTCTCTATTTTTTTTGTATGTTGTGTTTTGTTTAACCGGTTTTACAGCATTGTACTCTACATGGTGTATTGTTCGTAAATGTCATAAGTCATCCACAGAGGCAAATGTAAAAGCATTGCACACATGTTTAACACAATTGTTTGCTTCTCTTGCACAGTTCGTTTCACTTATTGTCATAAGTGTGCTGAAACGATTTTTACGAATACCCATGTTTGATTTTATCTTGGTTCTTATAAGTGCAGTCACACCAGCCTTTGTTAATCCATTAATATTCGGTTTCAGAATGCAGGAGATTCGATCATCGATCGTTCTTGCTTTCCGTAAAATGCAAGTTATTCACCATCAAAAGACATTCAATCTGGGTCTGATTGCCGTTACTGAGAATGAAATATAATTTTCAAATTCGACAGACGTTTCTTTACCAAAATATCCCCACAGCAAAGGACATTACATTTATTACAACACATTCTGGACGGAATTTACGAAAGGCGTTCAGGTTAGATGCTTGTGGAATTGCTATTCGTGCGATGATCACTGTTAAAAGTTAGTTGTCAATCGCCGAAGAGTGATTATCTAATGAGCAACAAAATCTAATACAAAGCGTTTAAATTACAATTAAACTTTTGCACATCATGAGTGCTTGTTGAAGAGTACGTATAAGGCCTTGAAGCAAGCATTAGGGAAAAAAGGGATCGTTAGAATTGCAGTTGTACTCTCATATACATACTTCCTGGCAGCTGAAGTAACTTTCGAATCACTGGAGGTTATGCTGTCACGGTTTATTTATTGCAGTAATAGTCCGACAGGAAAACCATTTTTTGAGATAATAAACTTGTTTTGGCATCTTAATTTTTTATTTATTGATTGATCATATTGCTTCCCAAGGCAACGAATTTGAAAAATACTTTTAATGGATTATTGCCAGCATTGGACAATTTCAGGTAATTAGCATAAAACAAAATGTCTGCTTAAATCCCAAATTTCTTCCTCAACAAATATCCAAATCGTCTTGAAGTATTGTCAGGCTGCTATATATTGTACACAAGCAAACACAACCAGACGCATTGCTGACGGGACAATTAAGGGGGTTGGGGGGAGGGGGCGAGAAAGTGGGAGAGAGGACAGAGGGGAAGAATAGAGGAAAGAGAGAAGAGGGAGGGATTAGGGGTGGAAGGGAGGAAGAGAGGAAAGAGAGGGGGAGGAGGGGAGAGGGAGAGATTGAGAGGGGTGGGAGAAAGAGGGATAGGGGTGGGAGGGAGAGGGGTGGGATAAAGAGGCATGGGTGGGAGAGAGAGGAAGGGGTGGGACAGGGGTGAGAGGCAGAGGGATGAGGAAGGGACATAGGAGAGAGAGGGGAGGGTGAGAGTGGGGGGAGGGAAAAGTGCAGAGGGGAAGAGGAAAAGAGGGGGGATTCCAGAGATGAGACACCCAGTTTAACATCCATCTGCAAGATGGCACATTCTGATGAATCACCCTGCCTGTGAAACACTGGGATGCCAGTTTATAGTTGGGTCAGCATTCGAACCCAGGCTTGACAGCTTAAAGTGAGCATGCGTACCTCTCAGATATCCTGCCATGATGTGGTGATTCATTGCTTTGTCACAACTGAAAACATTGTTTACACATTGCAATCATATAATTTGTTTTGCCTTCTTAACTCCAGAGATGTCCTCATGGAGAACCGTAGAGGTATCGCAATCGAAGCGTGCCAAGCTCGAAGCTTGAAGAATGCTCACCAAGTGGCTTAAGCAATGGAATGGTTGACAAAACCAATGAAATTTTAAGTATACAGTACATGGAAAAGTTATGCATGCAGACTGAGAATCAAACCCAGGTCCTTGGTGAATTGTACCAGTGTTCTTCCATCTGAACTTTCTGCGTATCTTACTGGCTGAGTATTCAATTCCTCCACATAGAAATTCCACCTTCTTTCCCCCGTTGCTTCCGGGACAATCACTGCAAACCATAGGAGCAGCAAAGGCCTGTCCACGAGGTGATCTCCCCCCCCCCCCCAACGGAGGGTGGGACAATTCCATGTCCACGATTAATCACCATAGGGGGCATAGTCGTAATGCTTTTATAAATGAACAGGAAACAATCAGTATACTGGTACAGTTCAGCAGACCATCTCAGTTCAATTCCTAAAATGGGTGTGTAATTTTTCCACATATACTAACAGTTTGTTTACTTTTCATTTATAAAACTTAAAGGAAAAATTAAATTTTTGAAAAGTATCTTCCAATGCTAAATTGACAGGTCATATAATCATGAAATAAGACCAAACAAAAAGGGGAAACGTCGTGCAATATAATTTTCACATTTTCAGTGGGTGAGTCATCACTCGAGGCACCACACGACGATGCTGGTTCAAACACAGGCAAGTATGGCTGGAACTTTGTTTAAGTCGATCGATATATTAAGTGACAGTGTGAGTACTTTTGCCACGTATGACCATGGTTTGGAAACGAACAACCAAGCAGCTTGTATTGCACTTGCCAAGTGGTTTCCGCACTAAAGCAAGCAGTTAAGCAAATAAGGCCAGACGCGCTGCTCTAGCGCATGCTCCCATACCTGACCTACCTGACAAGCACTCCAACAAAATGGTGGATGAGGAACGGCAGGCTTGGAAAACGATTCCCGTTTGCCGATCGCTCATTTCGACACCATGCAACCAGAGACGCCCGAAATGAAAAGCAATATGTGAATTAGACAAATGCACTATTTGCAGTCAGAACTGCTGATAAGTTAAATTCCCAAGTATAAATTTTGAAATTCGGTTCAGATTAAGAGAATCTCGAGGAAATGGGATGTACAGAAATGAAAGAAAGCCACTAACGCTGTTTATAAGAATTGCAATTTATCCAGCGATTTGTTGGTTTGACGATTAGGCATTCGATGATATGATTGAGGAAAGTGAAAAAAAGTCATCGTTAAGAAATCTTTGTAGCCTGTTCCAAGTGAAGGCATTGTTGAGCAGACAAATATTATGGCGAATTAAGACCACAGCAGGGAAGACCAAGGTGACCAAGGATGAGCCTTGCTAAAGGATATTTAAATAAGGCCATGAATTATCTTCAAATGTGGTGTTTAAATTAACCCAGACACCCAATTTTCACTCTTGCACTTCCTTGTAGTTCCCTTACTATGCATGCAAAGTTTGGGGAGGCTCGGTTTCATGATTTTGGAGGAGACAGATGGGCAGACTGATGGACTGATGGACACACACTGATTTATTTGTTATTTGTAGTTAGTAGATATTGTTTTAATCATTCCATTACTATTATGTATTTCCTGCTAAATTATGGATGAATAATTAATTTGAATCATGACTCTCATTCACGGACCGTGTTTGTGATGTTTGTTTATCGTGCAACTTCCTCCTATAGTTCTGGGCTGATGACATCCATACCTGTTACATTGGATCACCATGACCACAGTTAGTGTATCAGGGTGTTTTTATCTTTGCCGATGGTCTTGGGGAGTGGGAGGGGGAAGGGAGGGGATGCAAATTATCTTTGTAAATGTGTATCGTGTCGCGACGCCTCCAGGTCGGGGGAAGTGTTACAAGTCCCGTCATTTCCAGTGCAATATTCTGCCATCTTGACCCCACGTTTTCCAGTGCATTGAGGTGTTTTGAATTATAAGCAGTGGGTATGTTATTGCTTCATGCACGTAACCCGGGTTTGTTTGTTTTTTCACTTTACACAGCCCAAGTAAGGGTATGCATCATAATAATATGTAGAATGCTTGGAGCATAAACGACCATCGGGCAAGTACCATGTCGGTTACACATAATACCTGGCTTTTTTCGTCCACATTCTAAATTCCTTCCGCACAAGGCTTCATTCTTCATTCATTCATCAAATACTGTCGCCGGAAAAAATGGAACCACAACAGCAACAGTCCGACCACACCAACACACACGGCAGCACTTCCTTTCACACAACACCCTTCTGAGACCACAAGCTGCATACGACGTGAGTACAATGTCAACATTGCCCGCAAACCAGAATCATCCTTATGAGCACAGCTATCAAAGCCTTCGGACCATGTGAACAAATTTGACAGAACTGACGTCATCTGTAGCTTCCCATATGACGTTTGTGAAGCCAAATACGTTGATCAAACATCCAAAATCTCATCCACATGGCTAAGCGAATACCAACATGCTGTGAGGCGACAAGGCAAGTTGTCCTTGGTTGCAACACAAACACACACACCAACACATGTTCTCATGGAATCAGACAACTATCCTTGGCACAGGGTTGCAACACAAACACACACACCAACACATGTTCTCATGGAATCAGACAACTATCCTTGGCACATGGTTATTGAGGGTGAACCGTGAGATTATGGAGGCCTGGTACTCTTGTGAAACTCCATCAACTGACACATGCAAAGCCCGATGCAACCAATTGCAATGTCAACACAAACAATAGTCATTCAATTGCAAGGAATCCTTGTGATTGGCTGGGACTTGGACCACATTTTGATGTGAACTGTCCCGAATAGAACTTAACGCTGTTACCATCACAACACCCTCAACGCATCTGAGGAAGAGAACTAGTTTGTTCTTGAAACGTCAGGATTTTAATAAATAATTTAAATTTGAATTATTTTATGGCTCAGTGTGCTACTTCTTATGCCTGGTTTAGGCTTAATGGCTGGAGTGGTGGGGTTAGGATCTGAGGGTCGTGAGTTCAAATCCCAATCAGCTGTTGAATTAATACCAGGGGGGTTGACTCTGCTTGTCATCCTTCTGAGGTTGGCAAGATGAGTGCCAGCATGCTGATGTCCTGTCCAGAATTGTGTCCAATAGCCAAGAAGACTGCTTCAGCAGCACCAACGCTCTGCACAAATTATGGTCCCAATGGATGTGCTCCTTCCGCTTTTTTCTCAGATGAATCCTGAGCTGCAAATGTTCCGAGAGATCCATCTTTACATATAAAGTTGAAAGTGTGTCTGTGTGTTTCTCTGTGACCTATGCACGCGAAAAGTACTAGAATGATCCTCACCAAACTTTATATGCTGACAGAACGTGCACCCGGGAGTGTCCAGATGTAAAAGAATTGTACTTCCGACTTCCGCTTTCAGAATTATGACGTCATCAGCTGATTTCGTAACGTTAATTTTTCAAGTTCAGCCGATTGACATGGGGTCAACGCCATAAACAATATATCTAACATATGATTTAAAATTTTTGTTTGTATGTTTGTTTGTTTGTCTGCACGTACTAATCTCCTGAATGGTGAAAGAAAGGAGCTAACCACTGAAACAAAAAACGTCGGAATGGGCCCCGGGAAGGTGATAGTCTATGTGGCAAGGCCCCTCGGCCCGGGGGGGGGGGGGAGGAGGGGGTGTGTTTCCCCTTCACCAACCCCCTTAGCCTCTGACTGCCATGGCCCAATAGGGAACTGATCTTGTGCTCGCGTCAGACATATGTATCGAAGATTAAATTCATTCAAAAAGAACCCGGGCAGCGCCGGGTGCATTCACCTTGTGTGTGTGTGTGTGTGTGTGTGTGTGTGTGTGTGTGTGTGTGTGTGTGTGTGTGTGTGTGTATATATATATATATATATATATATATATATATATATATATATATATATATATATATATCTAACATATGATTGGCACAGGGTTGCAACCAGCATTAATCTAACAACCAGCATTAATCATTAATCAACCAGCAACCAGCATTAATCTCCAGCCATTAATCTAACACCAGTCATTTGGCTTGGATGTTTTCTCGGCTTATTAAAAGGGTGTTTTTTTTTTTTTATAAGTGACCCCTTATTGTAGTTGTTTATCAATTCAATTCCAACAATTTTTTGGGCCATTAAACTGGTGTATTGGCATCATCAACCTTACCATAACCATGGTGACCAAATTCATTCTGACATTCACATTTATATCCTCTTTTTCTGATTTTGAGCCTGGTTTAAAAATGAAATCAGCTGCATGACGTTCCACAGCCTGCAGCCATCATGTATGCGCTGGAATTTCAGCCCCTCCTCGTGAGTGATTATTAAATCGTTGCAAGGATCGACATTCCTTGAGCTCTTCCATGATCCCGTGTCTGTGCGTGGATGCTGATGTCCCAGGAATATAAAATGCTCAATTCAAAGTTTGCCTTTGCAAACTTAAAAAAGATCATACTGCATATATGTACACTTCTTCCAATCAAGATGAGCAGAACCTGAAGAAAACAACAGAAAATTCATTAATTAAAAATTGCCAAATCTTACCTTGGCAATGAGATGGATCACTAATGGGGGTCCTTTGATTATACCTGGAGACCAGTTGGGTGAATATACTGAATCTGATTCACTTTTCCCCATGTAAGTGAATGGGGGATTTTCAGCGATTCATTTTATTTTTCCCCTAAAAATAAACCCCCTTTTTATCCCAAGGTATATTTATTTGTCTCCCCTTTTAACCTCGGGGCACTCTTTTTAAATAACCAATGCAATAAGACAAAGATTTGTTCAAGTAGTAAAGTAGTAATGTCATTTGTTTAAGGTAATTCGAAAGAAATATCTGAAACATGTAAGCCGAGGGGCACTCTTTTTCAAATAACCAATGCATCTATCTATAATTCCAGCAATCTCTGTGTGTGTGTGTGTGTGTCTGTCTGTTTGTCTGTCTGTTTGTCTTTCTGTCTGCGACCGCAATTGCTCGACGACCGCCGGTCCGATCTCATTGAAACTTACCAGGAATATTGCCGGGACCCACGGATGTGCCTTTTCGAGGTTTGATATCGATCGGACGAGCGGTTCCCAAGTTACGGCCATTTATCTGTCGACCAATGACAAGACACGGTGTTATGACGTCACGAATGACGTCACAATTAATGTTTATTTATTTATTTATTTATTATTTTTTGCACGATTGATGGTCCGATCTGATTGAAACTTGCCAGGAATATTGCCGGGGCCCCGCGGATGTGCCTTTTCAAGGTTTGATATTAATCGGACGAGTGGTTCCCAAGTTACGGCCATTTATCTCTCGACCAATGACAGGACACGGTGCTATGACGTCACGAAGGACATCACAATTAATGTTTATTTATTTATTTATTTATTTATTTATTATTTCTTTTGCACGATTGAAACTTGCCAGGAATATTGCTGGGGACCCGCGGATGTGCCTTTTCGAGGTGAGAGAGAGAGAGAGAGAGAGAGAGAGAGAGAGAGAGAGAGAGAGAGAGAGAGAGAGAGAGAGAGAGAGAGAGAGAGAGAGAGAGAGAGAGAGAGAGAGAGAGAGAGGCTGCACATACTGGCACTCACCTACGGGCACGCACCTTCGGGCCCGCCCCTACAGGCCCGTACTAGTATTGTTTAGCTCACTCATTGAACCTATAAAGATTTGTTCATTCTCAAATTCCTTCAATAGTTTAATTTTCTTTGCACAATAATCCCCATCTAAAATATTTAAATATAAAACATTTGATGAACTGGATTCAAACCTCTTATCTGTTGAGCTAAGATGTTCTTTTCCTATTTAGAGTTTGATTTAAGCATAGACTCAGTTAAAAATTAAATAAGTTAATAAATACATTATTATTTTCTCTCACAGGAAATTGTATCAGAAAATACTGCTTTTGCTACAACTTGGGGTGAAATTGTTGGCTTGGTTGAAGACCTAGTGAGCGACCAAGACCCACATAACGAGCTAGACCTTGAGTGGGATGATTTTGGGGTTCCTTGGAGTTCTACTACTTGTATGGAACTAAACCTTCAAGTTGATGAACTGGATTCAATCCTCGTATCTGTTGAGGTAAGATTTTATTTTCCTATTTACAGTTTGATTTTAGCATAGATTCATTTAATAATTAAAAAACTTAATTAACACATTATTATTTTCTCTCACAGGAAATTGTATCTGAAATACAAAATGAAAATACAGCTTTTGCCACAACTTGGGGCGAAATTGTCGGTTTGGTTGAATACCTTATGAGCAACCAAGACCCACAGAATGAGCTCGTGCTTGATGACCCAACCAAAGAGTTATACCTTGGACACCAGCAAAATCCTGAAAAAGAGTTTTATAGCAATCGTACTCTTTGCAAGTTATCAAGACAATACCCACTGAACAAGTTATACCTTAATGAGCCAGAATACAAGTTTTACCTTGAAGACTCACAAATTTTGAAAAAATCAGTAAATGAGTTCTGCCTTGATGGTTTAGATAACTACCTTGGAGACTCGGGAAAAGGGTTCTGCCAAGATGGTTCTAAATAGGGAACTTACCTCGGAGACTCAAAAATTTCAGACATTTTGAAAAATGGAGATTTCCTTGATGATCCACAGTTATATTATGTGAGATCTATCACTGAAACCCATAAAAATTGGAAAAAATGGAGTTTTCCTTGATGATCCACAGTTATACTATGTGAGATCAATCACTGAACAACATAAAAATTGGAAAAATGGAGTTTTCCTTGATGATCCACAGTTATACTATGTGAGATTTATCACTGAAACCCACAATATTTCTGAAAATTGTGGTTCTACCTTGGAGTCTTGGATAGATGGTTATATTTTTGGAGACTTGAAATGTGGGTTCTGGCTTGATAACTCACAATGTGATACGTATCTTGGAAACTCAACAGGAATGTGGTTATACCTTGGAGACTTGGAAATTTGGGTTTATTTTGGAGACTTGAAATGCTACCACTCTTTGGGATCTAAACCTACTGATGTAGTTCTTTGTTGGATGGTGCTTGATGAGAGCAAGATCAAGAAAGTTCTGGGAAGAAAGTGCAGGAAAGTTCTTACTCCCCCTTTCTACTTCATCAAACCTGAAAGCCTTAAAAGACAGAATTGGAAGAAGAGAAAAAACATAAAAAAATATATTGTTAGTTCTGGGAAGAAAGTACAGGAAGGTTCTTACTCTACCTTTCTACTTCATCAAACCTGAAAGTCTTAAAAGACAGGATTGGAAGAAGAGAAAAAAAAAACATAAAAAATATATTGTTGAAATACGTATTGAAAAATAAAAAGACATTGTGTTGGGCGAGGGTTGAGATTTTGAATGTGAGGGTTGGGGGTTGAGATTTTGAATGAGGGTTGGGGTTGAGATTTTGAATGTGAGGGTTGGGGTTGAGATTTTGAATGTGAGGGTTGGGGTTGAGATTTTGAATGAGGGTTGGGGTTGAGATCTTGAATGTGAGGGTTGGGGTTGAAATTTTGAATGTGAGGGTTGGGGTTGAGATTTTGAATGAGGGTTGGGGTTGAGATTTTGAATGTGAGGGTTGGGGTTGAGATTTTGAATGAGGGTTGGGGTTGAGATTTTGAATGAGGGTTGGAGTTGAGATTTTGAATGTGAGGGTTGGGGGACACGCACATACTCACACACACACACACACACACACACACACACACACACACACACACACACACACACACACACACACACACACACACACACACACACACACACACACACACACACCAAGGCTGTTAGGGTTAGCCTAAAATGAACCTAAAATCTGTTCCCCTTCTAAATCATATATCTTATAAGTCCAAGGAACCGTATCTATTACATCAACAATTTTAAATAGTTCGTTCATCCATCGTTTAGTATAACCCTTTTCAAAATGAGATTTCCATCGATATATTCTTACAATATCACGAACTTTGAACTTAGCTTTTCTGACATTAATCTCTTTTTCATATTTTTATTTTGTAAATGTTTCTGATGGTTTCTTATTGGTTGACCTGTGAATCGTGTCATTATATTATCCACAATATCCTGAATCAAAGATTACCGTTGTTGTGAACCGAGTTGTGTGGATTTTTTATATAGTCTCTCTTTTAAGGTACGAATAAAATGTTCAATAACAACGGCCTTTCCTTCATTAAAGGTACTGTATCATGTAATGCTGTTATTTTTTAGAAAATTCATAAATGTCTTGTTATAAAACTCTCCACCCTCATCAGTCCACAATTTTTTCGGTTTTCTCTTACTTTTATTAAATATCTGTTGAAAGGCTATCACAAGAGTATTACCTGTTTTGTTTTTTAAAGGGACAACCCATGCGTATCTACTCCTCAAATCAATAACGGTCAAAGCATACTTGTACCCGTTGTCATTATTGAGTTCAATCAAATCAGCAGACCAGATATAATCAACTTCCTTGGAATAAACCTTCCTTCTACGAAACTTTGTGAATATTAGTTTATGTAATTCATCAGCCAATTGCTCTTCAGTCTTAATGACATCATTGGAGCGTATAACTTTTTCGAATTTCCAAGCCCAAGTTTCAATTTTGCACTAATCATCTTCTTCCCGATGAACTGATCAACTTTTTCTCTCAAGGTTGGATTTTGTATCAGAGACAAATTATACAACATTTCACTATCGGCTTCATGCTTTTCTTCCAAAGTTGTGGTATTCCTATAATCAATATCATGCCTCATGCACACTTCATCAACTCTATTGATGGGTTTACTCCATGGTTTAGGATTGTCTGCCTCATATAATCTTTTATCCAAGTTTGTGCCTGGACCACAGAAAGAATACCCTGGTAGATGTAATTCCCCTGGTATTCCAGAAGTTGTAAATTAACTTCCTGATAATAACTTTTGCATATCTCCTCCAAATGTGTGTTTGGAAATTAGTTGGCTCTTTCTTGAACCACACACCGAACATGTAGCTTTTTGAATAATCCTATTACTTTTACTTTTAAAATACGAAATATTTTTAGTATTAGTTTTCTTTTTACATTTGAGACAATAACTCATTTATTTATGAGAAAAATTCCTACAGAGTAAGAAAACCATTTTAGTTTCCAACATGCACATTTGAATCTTAATTTTTAAAACATAAAGAATCCTTAGAAAGGTCGTTACTCTCTCCTCCATTTATTTAAGAAAAAAATGAAAAACTTTAATTAAAATCAATATATTGCCGATGACAATAGTCTTGTTGAAAATATTGCTAAGAAACTTGTCAATTCTTTGTTTTCCTTCTCGTTGAGTTGAGTTATTTTCTGTAATACCCCCAATCTTTTTGTAATCTCACTGGTTTCCATATTTTCATAATTATTATTTCTCGCTTTTTCCTCCCTCTCCTCCCTCTCCTCCTTGTCTCTCTTCTCTCTCATCCTTCTCTCTCTTCTCCCTCTCCTCCTCTTTCTTCTCCCTCTCCTCCTCTTTCTTCTCCTTCTCCTCCTTTTCTTTCTTCTCCCTCTCTCTCTTTTCCCTCTCCTCCTTCTCTCACTCCTCCTTGTCCTCCTCTCTTCTCTCTCCTCAACTCCTTCCTCGTCCCTTACTATCCTTGAATCGCTTACACCCCAGAGATTATCATACATATATTCATCAGGATTTCTTGTTATTCCTGTATCCAAAATAATTTTTTTACAACAGGAAACCAATAAAATTTCTTTTGAATTTCTAAAAGAGCCTTAATTTTTTCTAAACTTTATAAATTTTTCTTTATTTAACATTCTAATTAAATCTAAAGTTGTCGGTTTATCAACATCAGCATAATGCCAATCTTTTATTGAAAATACCTCATTCTTATGTTGTAGAACATATTTATTAAAATACCGAATACCCTTTTCTTGAAGGTATGCTTTGACACAGAAATGATAATTTTCTTGAAGTCTTCTTGATGTCATTTATGTATTAGAAATATATGTTAGAATAATATGATGACACGAAACACCTCCCCATCTTCCAAGAGTTAAATCATTTTGTATTTCCTTACTTATTATATATAATCTTGTTTTTTTTTGTTTTCATGATATAAACTGGGGCAAAACCATTATTATATTTACCCTTATTAAATTCTTTTATTTGTTGTTTCCTAATCGTGCTTCCACAAAACCAATTCTCCATACCAAGTGGATAATATTCTTCCTTACGAGACTGATTTACTTGTTCCAGGTCTTCTAGGTCAATTTTAAATGACCAATCATACCCTAAATCCTTCATATCATACCCCCATTGTTGTATTCTCATGCAAACGATACGCCCTTCTTTATAAAAATTTATTTTTATTCGAACTGTGAATTCTGTATAACCTGGAGATAAAATCAACACTTCTGTATCTTTGGAATACACGGCCGTTTTATTTAAGGATATATATTGTGATAAATCGCTTAATCTCACCAAGTCATTCGCGTCAGTCGAGCTACGGATAATTTTTTAATTTATAAGCATTTTTCATGTTAATATTTTTTATGCTATATTTATGTCGTTCAGCCTGTGTCTTTGTGTAATAATTTGAGAAATCAATATCCAGTTCTTGCGATACACCAAAGATAGAACGATCTTTACCAACATAAGTCATTTATATTTGATTAAAAATAATGTCATAAAATTTTTTATTTTTGTTGAGTTGAAATAACACATATCGACATAATTGACCACAACACTTGGCATTTTATTCTTGGACTTAAAATATTCGATAAATACCATTCTGTAAGAATTTTATGACTTCAACAGGTGGTGGAAGACCAAAACTATCAAAATAATATTTGTCTTGACTATTAAAAATACAAACCCAATGAGAACCATTTCCATTATTATCTTCGAAGTTCATAATAATATTCTTTGTATGTTTCGGCACATTTGTTAATTCATCTCTCATACAAATAAGCACATTATGAATTTTTAATTTCTTACAATATTTGACAAGTTGTAAATTTGATGTTGTATTCTTTCCAAATTCTTTAAACCACTCATCAATGCTCATTCATTTATTAGAAAGATATAATCCATTACCCTTTTGATTAATTTTACACCTGCTTGTGTGATCGAAGAAAGCATATCTCCAACTTACAATCTCGCTTTATCAGGCAGACCTTCAAGTTTTTCAGCAAAATCTGCAATTACACCACTTCCACTAATTTGTTTCTCCAACTCTTTGTTATGTCTTTCCAATTTTTTTGAGCCCAGAGTTGAGCCTTCCTTTCGTTGGCAGTTTTCACCACTGTTGAAATACCACCCGTCAATGCTCCAACCGCACTTAAAACAGCAAATACAGGAATAAGGAATGGAAGAAATCCTCCACTCCTCTCTCTTATTGAATATTTTTTCAACATTGGTTTTGTCATTTTAATTTTAAGTGAGCCAGTATCGTTCAATATTTTAACCTGTTCTCTTGTGAGCAAAATATCAATTCTTACTGCTCCTTTTCTCTGAATTGTATTAATGTTAATCGTACAAGGCTTTTGATTTTGAACACAAGATGATAGTTTATGAAGATTTATTTGATTAACATATACCCCTGTTGGTACTTTGCCACTCATTTATTTTACAAAAAAATTATGTGAGACTAATCATAACACCATTATTTGTATTAATCTGTAATTCTGTTTCTTCCAAAAGCAAACAATATGCAACAACTTCTTCACTCTCTCCTCTTTCAATGTATAGGGAAGTATCCACTCGATTAGACATTATAGTTTCCTTTTGAGCGCTCAGGTCAATCGCATAGATTGTATACAGACTTCTAAATGCTGTTATATCCAAAATAGGTTCTTTATTTCCATTACTTTCCCACACCTTTTGCTAAGACTTGTATGCTTCAGCAAAATCATTTTTTTCCCAATTAATTTCGAATCTATCTCGTGGATAAAATGTTCCATCTCGATAAGAGAAACAAGAAATTGTTTCACCTTTGCATTATAACTCAATGCATTATTCTTAAAGGTAGCAGTATCGCCATCTGGTTTTTAAAAAATGATCCACAGATATCGTGGCATTCCTTCCAGAACACCCAAATTCCACGTGTAAGTGGTTTGGTTTCGTTTAACGTGTTGACGTCTTCTTTTGAGGTATGATACACTGAGTGGTTTCTTTGAGTTAAGTCTTCTATTCAACATCTCTTCTGTTTTAAGATTAGGAGTATATTCACTAATATACCAACTCATATCATCAATTACAAATTTATTCTGATCACCAAAAGCACTACCAACATCAAAAAGTAATCTATTTTCATTATCATTTCTTTGTAGTTGAAATCTAATTTTAAGACCATACAGAACTTTATCATGATTACAAAATCCAAATATACCTTAAATAGGAACTACCACAGTAACACTATTAACTGCTTTTGCATCAGCAGCATACGTTCCTTTCCTTTGAGTATATCCAGTGCCTGTGGTTGTTTCCATTGACTTATCAGGAATAAAACCTTCGAAAGCCGTCTTCCCATTCTATCACTGAATGTATATAGTGTAAATTTCATCATTTCAGATACAGCAGAGACATAATCAACTGCTTCAACTTCTTGTGTTCCAATATACAAACGAACACTATCAAACATTTTCCAGAAGAAATCATTTACAAGTGTAGCGTTTGTGGTATTCCCAGCCTTAGTGAATTTAAATTTACACAACAAGAAACTTTCGGATAGATTCAAATAGGTTTGTTGATGATTTATTTCAAAACTTTTTGTACCATTTGCATTCCAGTCTGTTCCGGTTATTGCATTTACCTTGAAGTAATCTTCTTTTTTAGTGGAGTTTGAGATAAAAATGGTATCATCCAAATCATAGATAGTATCAATTGCTTCCATACTTGACTTTATTTCGGAAAAAAAGATGGTAAAACTTTTGAAACCCCGACCCAAGTATTTGAATTATTTTCTGTCGTTCTTGGGGAGACAACTGAGTTTTGCCTTTCTTAATTTCTTTTATTGCTTGTAATTTATGAGATTCCTTTTGGGCATCATTTATGCTCTTAACAGCACCTGCTACATTTCCCACAGCAGAAGCAATTGAACCAATGAGGTCTTTATGTTCAAAAATAGTTGAACCGATACCCATTAGAGAATTAATTATCCCAACTCCTCTAAATTGATGTCCGACACCCCTTTGTCTCTAAGGTTTATAATATCCTCTAGCAAGATACATACCTTCATCCTTGTAGTATGGGGAAAGGAACATCCTATCCCCTGTAATTATTTTATATTTTCTCAACTCGTGTTTCCTCACAATAAACATCGTATTTATTTCTTGGAAAACTTCACGTAGGTGAATTCTGATGGATATAACTTCTCCATTAAAATAAATCATATGATTATCTTGGTCGGTTATTCTAAAATTTACTCTGTGTATGGTTTTTCCTGACACGGAGATAAACCAGATTTTTGGGTTCCATATTGAATTTATAACCAATTGGAGTTGAGTATGCGCTGAATGAAAATATTGTATTTGTTTTTATTCCATCATTAGATGCACCATCAATCAAATCACAGTGAATTAATACCAAATTTATTCCTGAGAATATTTGAATGAGATTATCACTGTAAAACGTCCCATGAGTTTCAATCTTTTTTGAGGAAAACCCAATAACTCTCTAAATGAATTATCAATTGTGAAATCAACCTTGTAGTTATTTTTAAGTTTAATCGTTGATTTTGAAGTATGTTTTTGAATGTCTATAACAATATTTTTTGGTTCATCACCCTGTTCTTTCATCAGACGAGCAATTTCGGAAGATATTTGAGAAATCTCATATGCTCTGGGTGAGACTTATCGTTTTATATCCACCTCCCGGATTATAACTAAACTTGTCATTTTTATCAGTTATATTAAATATGGTATTATAAGTTTCCATGGACAATAAAGACACCTCATATTCTTTTGTTGTGTCAAGTTGGAGTGGGTATGGGAATGAAGATGTGTGGTCACTTGTTGTGAAATTAAAACTCAGGATTGTGCTTCTCATGTTATTTAATATGAGATAAAATATCCATATATTGAGATTTATTCATTATTTTCATGTTCATCAACTGATCTAAAATGGCTGATGCTTCATTAAAACAATTATTTCCAGCCTTCGAACTACAAAACAACAATAACAGTCAATTAACTAATTGTGATGGGTCATTTTGAAGAAAACTAACTCCTGAACCAAGCCGACTTAAAGCCTGAATAATGTGTTTCTCCTTCTCATTCCTGCCACGTTTACCAGAAAAGTAACCTTAAAATCAACAGTTCAGCAGATCAATATATGCTCTATCCTCATTATTTTTCATATCCAATGGTTAATCAAAATACTTTTATTCATTCCTCACAGTTGAAGCTTGTATTCCATCTTTTGTGAGAAGATACATTAATCTCGGAGTTAGTTTAACAGGGGGTTGAGCAGACCCCAAGAACCTTAATTCATTATAAAATATCAATACCTTTTCTTGAACAAGATGAAATATTGCTGGTTGTTCTGTTGGGATGAGTCCTGCTTTGATTTTTGATTCCGGTGAATATTCATTGTTTTGAAGAGCATTCACAAATATAAACGGGGGGGGGGGGGGGGGCGATTCATGTCTTCCAGTTGTTGAAATAATGCTTCATCAGCATATTCTAATTCCCCTATATGCTCTCATTCTTCCTCTGTCATTTGATCAAAATCTTTTAACATTTGAAGTTTTTTAGGAGTATATTCTACTGTGGGAACTGTGGAAACATCTACAATTTTTTCTTTGGAAGTTTTTAAAAGTGGTTTAAAAAATTTCTCTTGTTTTCTTTCAAATGATTCTTCACCCGTTAGTTTCTGTCTGCGTTTCTTTATGTCTTCCTGTTGTTTTACAACTTTTGAAACCAACTCTTGATGTTCCTCAAATCTTCTTGCTCTTTCTTTCGCATCCATTTATTTCTTGGAAAATATCATTTCATATCTCATCTTATTTCACAACAATATATTTATATTTTTCGGTTGTGTGCTTCATGTAATCTGCAAATTATGTTTTACTGCATAATGTGGAACAATTATCTCTCCAAAAATTATTTATATCTATTGAATTTAACTTGAATAAAATAAAAGTATTAGCATTGTTTCTTATGGAACGACGAGGAAGTTGAAAGTACGATTGACTAAGATAAATACAATTACAAGAGGAATGTCTCCCTCTTGTGTAGTAGCTGTCCATTACCGTTTGGTTTCTCTCATTAACAAAATCATCAAAGATCACGAGGTTCTTTTTTGATTTATCCAAATCTTGGGGAGACAGTATATCATCCGTATTATCACTAAGAATACAAGTTGTCGGTTTTGATTTCTTTTTACATCTCTGTGTATCACAAAATAGTTGTATTATCTCTTTAATATTTTAATCATTTAGGTTTTTTTGAAGTTTAAATTTTCCGATTATATCTTCTTTTTGAAGATCAGCATTAAAACCTTGTGAGAGACGTTGATACTCTGGTTGAAAACTCGACTTTGTGAAAATTATTAAATTATCATAATCTAATAAGTTGGGAGTCAGGAGCATCTTCAAAAGTTAGCAGGTTTTTCCGCATCCACTTAAACCCACTATGAGACATCTTAATGAATTTGGAAGATTTTTATGATTGTTAAATTTTCTTATTTTCCCAAATGGGTAAAAAAAAATCATTCATTTATATATTTGGGAAACGAGTTATTTAATTTATTATTGGCTTTTTTAGAAACTATATTTTATCCTAAGTTCGGGTTTAATTTCAAGATAAGGCATTATTATATTTATACAATATCTTGTGTTGATATTTCCCTGAAAATGACAATCGTGAATAATATATAACAACAATCCTTTGAACATTTCGCTAATACGTTCAGTTTCTTCCCTTGTAAGGAAAGGTGTGTTATCACCCTCATATTTACATTCATTTCTCTAATCAATCTTGTAAAGTAATTCATTTTTGGTGTAAATCTAAAAGAATTATTTTCCTTTTTATATTTTTTATTATCATTAATTCGAAGATAATCACAGAATATACATTGTTTATAGGCTTTTGACTTTGTGTTTAATCCCACTTTATCACACGCAGGACAATTCTCAAATTTGTCATATGGAGAATCAGGGAAGTCGAGCATATTTATCAAGTAAAACTTTACTCAAACTAAAATTCATCTTCAGAATCATCTATACTTTCGAAATTTTCACAATCTTCAGTTGAATATTGACTCATATCTAATTAGTAGAAACAACATTATCATTGATATCAATATTTTTTTTTTCATTACCAGATTTAACTACAACATTTTTTACGTTAAAGGTAATTTTAAAATGATCCTGAACGACTATTGAACGAAATGTCATTTCACCTGATATATTAACATCCTTTATTTCATCAGGATTTACATCTTTAGGGTTGTTGAAAAAAAATGCAAATTTCTCTTTGCATATTACAGATAGTCTTCTCTTTACTTTCAAAAGCTTCATCCATAAGGTTTTTATTTTTTGATACTTTTTCTTGTTTCATTGCTTTTTCTAGTTTTGAATATATTACCAGAAGGAGAGCAGAAACTTTTGTGAGAGATACTTTAATTGATGTTTTTTTTTTTTTTTTTTTTTTTTTTTTTTTGTATACCTTGGTCGAGGCTCGTATGAGAGCGAACACACAACTCACAGCAAGGAGGCATGAGACAAGAGGGGTGGGAGTGGAAGGGACAAAACATTGGGGAACAGACACAGGTGAACTGTGGAAGGGAGAGGGATGGGGATGGGACGGGGAACATGGCGAGGAGAAGATGGACATTACAGGGACTTTCAGGAAGGAAAGCAGGAGAATTGAAGGAAGTGGGCTTGGGTGGATTATCGGGGGTAGAAAAGATCGAGGATTTGGATGGGGGAAGATAAGAGGTGGTGGTGAACAGCTGTTTTGAAAGCCTGGAGGGAAGAATGGGAAAGAATAGAGTGAGGAAGTTTATTCCAAAGGCGGGAAAAAAGAGGAATGAAAGAGTGAAGATGAGCAGTGATTCGTGATTTTGGTAGTTTTACCAGAAGGGGGTTGTTGGCGGACCTTGAGCGCCCTGTGGAAATGTGGTTGGGACAAATCGCAGAGAGAGCAGGGGGGGCAAGGCTGGAGAGGAGTCGGTAGAAGACAGAAAGACCACCGACCAACCTGCGGTGATTGAGTGAGAGGCCCAAAGACTCAGCTTCATTGCGGGAGATGTTCTTCCAGGTATACTAAAAGCCCTTCCACTGAAGGAAATTGAAGAACTCATCTTATCCACCATAATTATTTTTATCCAATAGTTGTTATATTTATCTTTGTTCAATGTTACATCCTTGACATATTTCTCAGAATCTTCAACAAATAAAGAGATAGATTGAAACCTGTCTTTTGTGTCTTGAAACATTGTATTTATTAAGTGAAAAAAGTTGCAGGATAAAATCGTTTTAAGCACAGATTCACCTATAAATTCAACGAAATTTTCATCAAGAAAATTTTAGTTGAAGCAAAGTTTTATTTTTTTAAATATGGTGAATACAACATACTGCGAGGTTTGTAATCACAAATATAAACATTATAAAAAACACCTTCGAACCAACAAACACACATTTAATCTATTTCATCAAATATCTCCTCTTGAGTTGGAAAGAAAACATTGTGATATCTGCTCAAAGGATGTTTTGAAGAGTAGTTATAAGAATCACCTTCAATCACAAAAACACAAGAAAAATAAGTTTAAAGTAAAGGGAGACTATTATATTGAAAACAGTGATGGGGCATTTAAAGGGCAGAAAAATAAGGATTTTTCAACTTGGAGAACCCGGTCCATCATCAAAAGCTGAATCAATTGAAATAGTGAAACCTGATGTTGAAAAAGTTATTAAAAAGACATTAAAAGAAATGAAAACTTTTAAGTTTTATATGGGAGTGAAAATGAATATGAAAAAGACAAGATGAAGAACAAACTCCTTTTATGAGAACAGATCTTCATTTTATAACATCATTTCAAAAAAATTTGAATAGTGGGGTTTATGAAGAACTATCAAGACAAGAGGAGGATGTTGATAATACAGTGGTAGGAAGTGGATTTAATATTTTAAAAAATCATCTTTTTAGATATGCACATTCTAAAATCAAACCCTCTTCAAGCTTCTTGTTATATTGAATTACCAAAAGAAATAAAACTAAAGAAGGCAGTTGTTAATATTAAGAACAATTGATTAAAAATGTTTTCTCTTGTCTGTTCTTGCTCACTTACATCCACCAAATTGTAATTCAGAAAGAGTAAAACAATATATGAAATATGAGAATACCTTGGACATTAAAGATTTTAAATTCCCAATGCCACTAACAGATATTCCGAAATTTGAGAAAAAGAATAATCTTTCTATTAATGTATATGGATTAATGGATACAAACAAAGTCCAAGTATTAAAAATTTCAAACAACGATAAAAATGCAGAAGCACACATTGATCTTTTATATTTTAGTATTGGAAAGAATTCACATTATACATACATCAATTATTATTTATCAAGATTGATCTCTTCTCAGGTATTCAGAACAGCAAACAAAATATGTCCTAATAAGCAATGTCTTAATTCATTTCATACAAAAGAACGATTAGAACAACATTCAAAATATTGTAGTAATCATAAATCAGCTGTAATTACAATCCCGAAACCTGGTGGAAAGATTTATTTTGAAGATTATAATAAATCTATCATGCACCCATTTGTGATGTACTCTGATTTTGAATGTATCCTAAAAACGATAAATACTGCTTCTCCTAATCCAAAAGAATCACATACAAATAATTATCAAAAACATATTCCTTATGGTTTCTGTTATTATATCAAATCATCTGTTGGAGAAAAGTATAATCAACTTGAACATTATAGTGGAAAAAAAGCTTCACAAGAGTTTGTAAAACGATTAGAAAAGGATTGTATAAGACCAAGTAAATTAATGAAAGAAACAAATGAACCGATGAAATTAATCGAAGAAGAAATATTAGAATTTAGAAAGAACAATATCTGTTATATTTGTGAGGAGGAAATTGAGGAGTCTAAAGTTAAGGATCATTGTCATCTTACAGGTAAATTTCGAGGTCCCGCTTATTCCTGTTGTAATGTTAATTATAAATGTCCTTCTTTTATCCCAGTCTTTCTTCACAACAGTGGCAACTATGATACACATCTATTTATAAATGAACTTTCAAAAACACCAGGGAATATTTCTGCCTTTACAAACACAAGTCAAAAGTATATTTCATTTCCAAAAATGATACTCACAAAACCTTTAACTCGTATAAGGTTTCTCGATTCTTGCAAGTTTATGGGAACACCACTAGCCTACTTGGCATCAAATCTAAGCTCCACGGGGTCTTTTCCAAGTCTTAATTCATTCTTTCCAAAAGAGGAAATTCTAACTAAAGAGGAAATTCAGATTAAAGAGAGAATTCAAAGTAAAGAGGAAATTCTAATTAATGAGGAAATTAATGAAGAAATTCTAACTGAAGATGAAATTCTAATTATAGAGAAAATTCAAACAATGAATGAAATTCTAACTGAAGAGGAAATTCTGATTAAAGTTGAAATTCTGATTAAAGAGGGAATTTAAAGAGGGAAATTCAAACAAGGAATGACATTCAATGTAAAGAGAAAATTCTTACAAGTAAGGGAATTTATCCTTATGATTCTATGGAATCATTTATGAGATTTAAAGAAACACAACTTCCTTCAAAAGAAAGTTTATATTATAACCTTTATGAAGAAGAGCTGTGATAAGGAATATAAACACGCAAAAGAAATTTGGAAAATGTTTAAGATAAAGAACCTTGGAGAATATCATGATTTGTATCTAAAAACATGTTTTATTGTTAGCTGATGTGTTTGAAGCTTTTAGATCACTCTGTCATAATAAAAATTGTTATGGATTAGATCCTGCCCACTATTTCACAGCTCCTGGTTTTGCTTGCAGTGCAATGTTGAAAATGACAAAACAAGATATAGATTTAATCAGTGATGTAGATATGCTTTTGATGATTGAGAAGTCTAAGAGAGGTGGAATATCACAAGTATGTTGAAAATTATATGCTAAAGCAAATAATAAATATTGTTACGGCTGTGGAAATTTGCAAACCACCATTCATGGCCTATAGGTGAGATCTCTAAGTACATGTGTAGTTAGCCCCAAACCCGTTGTATAGAAGGAATTTATGTGATTCATCTGGGCTGCGACGCTTTGAGATAGCCATTTTTTTGTTCTATCTTTATTTTGAACCAACCACGTCTCAACCGCCATCACACAACAACCACGCCACCGCCACCATCAACGCTTCCGCAAACATCACATCACTGCCAGTCCCAACGGCACCATAACCATCAACCACCACAGAAAACCCTCCACCACCTTCACCTCTCTACTTCTATGGCCATTCCCGTACCACCTGTGAACACTAAACGTCGGGCTGTCTTGGGCCCGTTCGGCGATTGGTGCCGAGCGCACCAAGCCGCGAGCGCAAATAGCGGCCTTTCTGAGGGAAAATTCGGATCAAGAACACTACACGCCCACTTCTCCTCTGTCCAATTAGCAAGCGCGGGGCAGCTTGGCCCCGCCTCCAGGCGCGTCTGTGTGAAATCGATATATGCAAATTCTAGGATCAGGGGAGGTTCACGCCCCCGTTTCCTCTGACCAATGGGTGAGCGTGGCTCCAATGGGCGAGCCAGCCTATAAAACGGCGAGCACAAGGCGAATCGTGGCAGAGTGAGTCAGTTTTGGTTGGAGAGTGGAAGAGAGCCGGGGGAAGAGAGTGTCATCGAGAGCGTTGGGTTCTGGAGTCGGCTGAGAAGAGTTGCGGGAAGAGGCAAAGGAGCTCGGGTCCGAGGCGAGAAGGACAGCAGTCGGCGACGAGGTCGCGGTGTGGGATCGCTCGTCCCGGGACCCAAGCCAGCCAGCCAGCCATTTTCCTCCCCCAGGGCATCAACAATTCCCCCTTTCCCCCGTGCTTAGATAGTGCAAGAAGGGGGCCCCATTCCCACCCACTCCAAACGTCGTGCCAACGAAACCCGCCAAGGAGCACAGAGTCGGGGCACAGCCACGCGGCCACATCTGCGGCTCGCCCGCAAACGCATCACAAGGATGTGGGTAGGACCCCCCCAGTCTCGCGGACCTGGCCGCTCCTCCAGGTCACGTGCAGAATTGGCCTACAGGCCTGTCTGCCCCCTTGTCTACGAGGGTGGCTTCTTTCCTTTGCTTTTGTGTAAATGTGTGTTGGCGCCGTCTGTAAAGTAGAACTGTATAAGTGTTGCCGTGTGTGCGCGTAGTCGGTCGTAATTCTGCGTCGTTGTTGCTATTGTTTTGGTTGCTATATGTGCATTTTGACTGTATGGCTGTATATATGTGCTTTCCGTGTGCTGGGAAATATATGTGCTTTGTGTGAACTGTTTTCCAGTTTCGCTTCGTCTTTTCTTTATTGACCCTCCATCCTGCTTCACATAAAGGGTTCGTAGTGGGTGCAAAACGCCCGGTAAATAATCTGAACCGTCGAGCTCGATGATAACACCGCTCGGTTATCCCGATAGTATGGAACAGGCCGCCCCAAGCGGCTCATGTCCGGAGTCGACCTGCGGCGAGGTACGATCGCGCAGTTTACCATCCGCGTGGGTACTTAGGTTGGTCGAGTTTGGCGAACAACCCTATCCTACGTGGGTGGCCAATTGGCACGATTGTGGTGAGGTCGAAAGGCCCACCCGTGACTGGCTCCGGGTGATAGCTCCCGGAGGGTCACGACTGAATTGTCCGTCCGGTGGACGACGCGGTCGCGATTTGAGTGACTTGGCCGTCAGCACGCCGGCGGACGCAAATTCGCAACAATATCTTCCAAATTATGATCGTGAAAAAGATGTATTTTGATGCAAATAATTTGTATGGATGGGCAATGTCTCAATCTCTGCCTTATCGTAAATTAGAGTGGGTGAAAGAAAAGGATTATGAAAAGGCTTTGATGAATATTGTTATTTCTTCTCAAGAGGAATTGAATGAGTAAGAAGAAGGTTATTATTTTGAAGTTGATTTGAGGAACCCGAGTGATCTTCATGACAACCATAAAGACCTTCCTTTTGCATGTGAGAAAGAAACCCCAAAGAAAGAATGGTAAAGTGATCATCATAAAAGTTTTAATATTAAAGGCAAATCAACAGAAAAGTTCTTAACAACATTCTATGATAAAGAGGGATATGTTTTGCATCAGAGAAGCTTAAAACAGTTTTTGAGAAAAGGATTGAGAGTAGCTAAAATTCATAGACTTTTAAAATTTAAACAAAGACCTTGGATGAAAAAGTATATTAAATTCAATACAGATATGAGAGCAAATACAAAAGTAAAATTTGAAGGGGAATTCTATAAATTGATGAATAATGCTGTCTTTGCAAAGACAATGGAGAATGTTAGAAACAGGTAAAACATTAGATTTGCAACATCTTGGAAAGAAGCTTCTCGATTGATAAATAAACCAAGTTTTAAGAAAGAAGAGGTTTTTTCAGAGAACTTTTCTGCGATTCATATGGAAAAGGAAAGTCTTGCAATAGATAAACCAATTTATATTGGAACAGCAGTTCTTGATTTCTCAAAGATATTGATGTATGATTATTTGTATAATGGCTTAAAGAAAGAGTATGGAAAAAATGTTTCATTGTTGTATGTGGACACTGATAGTTTTATCCGAGATATAAAAACTGATGATGTTTATAAAGATATGAAGAAAAATATTGGAGTATATGACAAGTAATTTTAGTAAGAAGAGTGCGTTATTTTCAAAAAATAAGGAAAGGTTATTGGTAAGTTTAAGGATGAGTTGGGTGGAAAAGTAATGAGTGAGTTTATTTGATTGAGAGCAAAGGCATATGCTTATAAGTATGGTGATCAGATTGATGAGGTTAAAGGGAATAAAGAAATATGTAATAAAGAAATCAATAACTTTTAGTAATTATAATAATTGTTTGATGAATAAGAAAGAAGACTATAGGAAAATTAATACAATAAGAAGTTATAAACATAACATATACAGTGAAGAAGTAAATAAAAAGGCATTAGGAGCCTTTGATGAAAAGAGATTTATTTCAGATAATGGAATAGATTATGTTCCATATGGATATTGTATGATAGAGTGTATAGAATAGATTGTGTTTTAACGATGGGAAGATGGGTTAGGGTTTTTAAGGGCTACTGCCGCGTTGTTTTCACAATATATAAATGGTCAAACCAAGTATTAATCAAACTGAAGAGTGGAGAAAATCTCAGTCTTGGTATACAAATGGAAAACAGAATGAATTTGAAAAATATCAAATAAGTCTTATTGAAAAAATAACTAAAAAAAGGTAAATAAAACAAATAAGCGAATCAATTTAAAAACGAGTAAGTTAGAGGATGTAAAGAAAAAAAGAAATATCCTTGAATGGACTGAAAACTTTGATGGTTATCAATTGAACAATGGAAAAACAATTTACTATAATCTCAAAATGATATGTGGCTCAGGAGGTGATCAAACATGTGCATTAAGAGAAGTTTATCATTTCGTAATGGCACAAAAGGGGTGTCTTAAAAAATATAAAGATTCAAATGTTTTCTTTTTAAATATTTTAGATGGTGATGTGGATTTTTTAAACCCAACTTGTTGTGATCGTTGTCCTCCTGAAGGATTCTAACTGGCTGATTGTGGAGTCCTATTTGACTTCAGGCAGAGTTTAACGTTTGTCCGATTTGCTTATAAAATCCTACAAAAATCCTATCGACACTGATAAAACTGATGTCCACACAAGTCCTTCCTTGTGAAACAATTTATTTTGTAATTATACACTATACACTTCTCACCCTCGTACAATGAACTTAAGAATCCCCATTGATTGCAATATTATTTGGTTCTATTTCATTTATTCTTACTTTAGATAATAGTTAGACCAACCCTATTTAATTCACTTCTTCATTACATCAGAGAGTTTTATTCTAACTTGGTACTTGGTCAGTTCCAAGGAGTACAAGCCACTGAGATACTATACTTCCTCACGTGCTTGCACTGAAACAATTTTACATGTCAAAGCATTTTATACTTTCATGAGAGAGAGGTTGGGGGCTATTCACCCAGAATGCAGACGTGTCCTTAAGACGAGAATCCACTTCGTACATTTCTCGGCAAAGGTTCGTTTATCAGCTCAGTCACTCTGCTCCAGAACAACACATTTCTTATCATTTAGGGCAAAAGTCTTTTGGCCAGAAATGACAGCCAATTCAACTTGAAGCATAAAAGTTACATTTCTGAAACCATTTGTTACAATTTAAAATACATTAATATAAATTTTTCCGCCACAATGGGGATTATTGTGCAAGGAAAATTAAACTATTGAAGGAATTTGAGAATGAACAAATCTTTATAGGTTCAATGAGTGAGCTAAACAATATGCATTGGTTATTTGAAAAAGAGTGTCCCGAGGCTTACATGTTTCAGATATTTCTTTAGAATCACGTTTTACAAATCACATTACTACTTTACTACTTGAACAAATCTTTATCTTATTGCATTAGTTATTTAAAAAGAGTGCCCCAAGGTTGAAAGGGGAGACAAATAAATATACCTTGGGATAAAAGGGGGGTTTCTTTTAAGGGAAAAAAAATATGAATCACTGAAAATCCCCCACTCAGTTCCATGGGGAGAAGTGAGCCAGAATCAGTATATTCACCCGACTGAGACCTTCAAATGTTACTGCAGATGGCCCTCAGAAAAAGGTCTTTGGGATCGAAGGGTTCTAATGGGGTCTATCGGATCAATAGGCTTTAGGGGTATTTAAGTGCTTGATGGGTCTTTACGAGTCTTTGGGGTCGAAAGGGTCTTAACTGTGAAAGTGGTGGAAAGAGGTTCTTTGGGGTCGAAAGGGTCTTGGGGGTTGTTGACAAGGCACAACAACAACAACTCCCGCCTCTTAGTCCCAGGATGCAATGTGGAATTGGTGGCATTTTCTTTTCCTGTCTGCCACATTATGCAATGTTTTACTTTGGAGCATTGCAAACCTCCATTTTCTCTGTTCTGTGCTTTCTTTCCCTTGAGCATTTGCTCAATCTGAGGATATAGACACTTTGAAGTTTATTATCCTCCGATGAAGATTCCTCTCTGTAATGCTTTAATCGTTTCGCATTTTGTGATTGTTTCTGAATGCGAAATTGCTCAGTATTTGCATACTGCTTGTATGTAAGATTTTGTTAATTCACCAATAAAACGGAATTATTTTGGAAAGGTGTCATGACGTTGATGTCCATATGCCCATCAGTGTGATAAAAGAAAACGAAGTACATTGTTTTGTTCAAGTTTTTTTTCACTTCGTCAAACTGGTGACTTCCTCAAACCCCTGGTGGCCAACAATGAATGAGCACTTGGGTTCATACAATTCATACAAGTTGATGACAAAGACAAAAACCCTGTTGTTGAAACCCGAAGTAAACACAGAGAAATTACATGCTGCGAAGATGGCACATGCAGGACAATTGAGTGCTGTTACCCACATACGCGCATCGATCAAAACTCTTCTGAACAATCTGGAGAACGCTGCACCCGCAAGAGAATGCCTCTTTCAGTATGTTAAGACATGGACCAAATTTGTAGACTCATAATTCTTTCATGACATTATTAAGGATGAAAGTCAAGACAAAGTAAATGCTTTTCATTACTGCAACCAGCTGACCCAGGAAAGAGCAGTTTTCAATGAAAGTGTTCACGATTATCATCAAAATGCAGCTCCCTGTTTTAACCAGCAGATTATGAAGAATTTAAGATCAAAGGATAGTCGAGCAAGGCTGCCACACTCCATGACCAGGATATATGTTTGTGCAACCTCCAGAAACACCTCATCCAGCTCAACAGTCCTGTTTCAAAAGGCTGAAGTCATGGAAGCACGACTGGATCTTCGGCTGGCTGAACAAGATATACAAAGAAGAATCAAGGCAGAAATGAAGATCTTTGCATTTGAAAGAAAGCAAGGGAAATTGCAAGGCAGTGAGAAATCGAAAGACAAGAATTTGAGTAAATCAAGAAGCTAGACTCTCTGGAGGCTCAACTCATTCAACAAATGCAAGAGGAGGTGGAAGGTAGTCATGGCCTCACCTTGTAATACTCTGATGCTGCAACCCATGATTATAAGTAAAGGCAGCTCATTAGCTTGAGCCAGACTTGGACTCACATACTAAGAGACATTCACCTGTGCCTGATACAGACCCGAAAAGAGTGCCATCAATATTAAACTGAATGCATCCAATAATGAATGGGATTCCATTTTCAGGGATGCCCTTGACATCTCCCGATGAAGTATGTGATATTGCTCCAAAAACAGAATCTTCTACCCGAACATTCCACACATCAGTTGCTCATCCAGTGGGCCCATCTGACTTTGCACCAGAGCCAGTGAAAACAACATTATTTGCCGTTCCCCTTCACATCGTTTCCCACCCATTCGCATAGATGCTACAGTCCTTGCCGTCCCATCTGTAGGAATTTGGCTGAGGGAATATCGACCAAGGATCTCACCTTAAGCAACTACCCCAGTGCCCCCACTAACCTCAATACCGTCTGCTCCATATACATATGAGGAAGTACTGGCCATAGTTGCAACAGCCATGAGAGACATTTCGCTGACACAACAAAAACTGGCCTTCAACCAAGATTTACCCCCAGTAAAATTTGAGAAGTTTTGGGGAGCACCAGACCTGTTACCTCTCTTTTGTCAATGATTGAAGCACCACATCATGTTGCGGGAGGACCAACATGATGAATACAAGATGACATGCTTCCTGCAATTTCTTAAATCCTTGACACGAGGAAAGTGAGGCAGTGGCTGGCCTTGAGACCATAGATGACAGAGTACAACAAGCCCTACAGATTCCAGAGGAGAGATATGGATGACAGTGCATGGTCGTGAACTCCATCATGAGCAATTTAATCAAGGGACCGCCTGCACCTCATGGTGACAAAATGTCCATCAGAAGGTTTCCTGATCAAATTGCTCTGGCACTGGCAACGGAAAGGGCTATGGACTGCTTGAGCGATATCGATTAAGGAAACGTGGTGGAGTGAGTACCTTGACAAATTTGCCCATCTGTCTCATGATTTGGAGGGAATAGTCCAATGATTCCCAACCTTTGCTGACTTCACCAAGTTCGTCAACAAATGAGTGGCCAAAGTGAAACACTCTGTTAACAGCAAATTCATGGAGACAAGCCCTAGTGCTTCAGTGCAGCAAAGAAGGTTGGAATTCCAAATCGATTCAACAAGGCTAAAAACGATGGCAATAAGGAACAAACAAGGCACCAATGCAAATTGCCAGAGACAGCCTTACCTTGAAAAGAAAGGGAAGTCTCAAGCCTATCTCTGTTGTTCACAGAGTCATCCTCTGCACGTGTGTGATGTATTCAAGGCTAAAAGCCTTCAAGAGAAATTCGAATTTGTACGCATCAAAGCCCTGCATGGGAATTGTGTGAGGGACACACCAATCATCCAGTTTGGTATGACCGTGCAGCACGTCGCAGGAATATGCCCCAGCTCTTTCAGATGTAAGATACCTGGACATGTTGCTCATCATATGCTCTTGCACATCCCTGAACTTCAGCCCACAACAACGAACAGAACCACATAAAGCCTAATCCAGAGTCCAAAGCAAATGGCCTTCCTACTTTTTGTGGTACTGCTGCTGTTGAGTGTTCAGGAACAGTACTTCTTCAAGTTAAACTGCTATGAGTGGTTGCTCAAAATGGGAATACTAAATACATTTTGAAATGTTTCACCTTCCCTATTTCTCCTGTAAAATTTCTGTGAAACTTCGAAGAACTCCACATGTCTTCTTATTTTTCTCCATGACCGTTTTATCATCTTCTTCTTCACAAAAATCATTTCCCAAACCTGTCACCTTCCTAAACACTTGGTCCATCAACCCTCCTGCTGAACTGACAGCATCACCTTCCTCCATGCCTTCAGAAAAAATGATTTTCACCCCTCCCATGATGTCTGTCTCTATATATCCAAATTGGGAATCTTGAGAAGTCTCATTTGCAGAGGTTGCATGCTCAAGACAATCGATTCCCATTCTCATCTTTTAAAGGTGTCAAACCCCTCCGTGACAGTACACTACCCCAGAGATCCTACATGTGCTCGTCCTTCCAATGCCAACCCTTCCATTTGTCCCCCTGGTCAGGCAATGGCAAACCACCCAGTATTGCCGTACTCAAGAAACTGCTTCGACAGCACTAACGCTCTGTAAAGAGTCGGCATATGGGGCATCAATCAAACTCTCAACTCTATCGAAGACCTTTTTCCCTTTTAGGCCGTTTCTGTTATATAACAATCCTTCTGTTGCAAAGGCCTAAATAGTACTTGGAATTTGAACCTGGGTTCCAAGCATCATGTACCATTGATTCACATGAGAGCAGTAAACAAAGTTTCCTTCATGTTTCCACTTTATTTAACAATCAACCATCCAAGAAGAAAGTCCCAATTTGGCCAAAATCTCAAAGACTCCCTCAGGCCCGAGGACTCTCTTTGGAATTGTCCTTGGAACATGTATATATAATTGAGACTCGGATATAACATGCACATGAAGACCTAAAGTTTCTCTACACTGTACTGTATAAGTAAGTGATCATGTCTATAAAGTGTAATGCATCTCAAAGAGTTAGATAGATTGGATTCATCCCATAGAATATTATGTGGTATTGTGTTACGGATAAACGTGCTGTGTGTATCCTCAGACGGCGGTGTAAATTTCGTCGGAATTTTGGAATCGTGCACAACCTCTGTGCATGTCCTTGTAACAGATCCGTGTGTTTTCGTTGACCGCTCAATTTATTTTGTCATCCACACACATAAACTGATAAGTACTTACTATGTGACGACATATTTAGGAATGCTGCGATTGTGTGAGATTCATGCGTTTCAGCCAGATTTGTTGATTTCATCGATATAAATTCTGGTAACCTCGAGCTTGGGTGTTGTATGGTCATCTGTTTATTTATTGTAGGAGGTGTTAAAATCACATGCCCAGCACGGTTTATTCAAAATCAAAGCATGGTTCAGGAAGGAGTAAAAAAAAGGTTCGTGAGGCTCTTTCTGTCAGGCACCACACCAGTTAACAATGGACGCAGTTGCTCGTGATGTGCTATTATTTGATCCACACCTGCTGGTGCAGGTCAAATGAGGTGTACAGCGGCTGGGAATGCGATCAGTCAGCCACACAGCAGGTGTTCAGGCTGCACACACTACATTGTTATTACACAGTGCTCGTCTCCACAATGCGATGAGTATCAGTGCTGGAAGTTTGTCTGCAAACCATGGTTCTGTGTGCTGCGCTTTTAAATCAGAAATTGGCTTGGGCCACGCCACAAAATTCTGGCTTAAAGCAATACCTGCTCTCATGACACTTCCATTAATCAGATATTTTGTGCACTTGTGCTCTTTTTGATCTGGTCGTTGCTTGGCTACTGGCTATGCATGCTTGCTCACACCGCTCTCGCTCAGTCCCGCAGCACACACAGGCCAGAACAGACACATATGATGCCATTTTTGCAGGCTTGCCCATTTTGCAGGCTGCAGGCTTGCAGGCTTGCTCACTCTCAACTGCTTCTCACATCTCATGGATGACTTGAGACAACACACACACATTCACTTCGTTGAGTTTTTTTCTGCACAATTGGTCAATTGAACATCTCTCTTACACCTTGCTTGTCTGATATCCATAGTTCAACATCCAGCCCCACTCATCCTCTCGTTTTCGTCTCTTTTTTGGTAAATATCAAATTTCTCCTTTTCAAAGCTCCCAATATTCTTGCTGTTTCAACACAAAAATAAGGGTTGGTTGAAGAACACATACTTGTTCAACATGAGAAATAGAAGAAAGGATGCCTCATGCTCAGCTGAAACTTGCATTTTCTTTGTTATGTTGAAAGAAATAGAGTCCTGAATTTTGTTGGTCTTGGATAATCCCGACCTTGTTTACTAACTGAGTCATCCGTTTAAATTTTCAATTTAATCAAAATATTTATTTACTTTTAACAATCATATGCGGGACAGAACCATTTGGTAATATCAGCATATGCTTCAGCACGAATTACTAATTCCATCGTAAACAAAGGACAAATCAACACAAATATCTCGCTAGGATTTGAATTTCAGATTCTAAAATGATGAGATCAATGTGTATAAGACAGGAAAAACCAATTAAACTTTAATATTAAATTCAAATGTCATGTCTCAAGGTTGACTCAACAAACAGAATACATTCTCAATAAATCATTGTAGTTATCATCTTATGGTGTGAGTGTGCACGGATGTTTAATGAAGTGAATGTTTCATTGTGAACTTGATGTAACACAAGTTATTACAATTTTCATTGTGTTTTTTTCAGGAGCCATGAACAAAACTGTTGTGAGATATTTGCCTCGCACGGTCACACTGGGTGTGTCGGACATTCCTGTGGATTCCGGCGGGCGAGTTATCATGTCGGTTTTCACGTTTATAATGTGCATTTCTATCCCTCTCAACGCAGCAATCATCGCGGCTTGTTTTTATCGTAGATTACATTCACCCATGCTCTTGTATATTGCTTTGTCATCACTCGCCGATACTTCATTGGGAGTCGTGGTAATATTATCCTATTTTAGTAGAATAATTGCAAGGCGTGAAATAATATCGTTTAATGAGTGTTTGTTTCAGTTGTTTAGTATCCATTGCACAGTGTTTCAGCAGTTTCTCACTACATGGTTGATGTACATTGACCGACATTGGGCTATTTTCTGGCCGTATCGTTATGTGGCTCTGATGGTGAACAAAGGTGGTGCAGTGAAACTTGTCATTGTAGTTTTCTCATTCGGTTTGTTGTTGAGTGTTAGCTTTGTTATAGTAGTAACAACAATGGTGTACTGCAACTACTCCATGGTAGTTCGTGACATGGTCTGCGTTTATTCATCCGTTGCAAGATCAGCTTGTGGAAATAATAATCCTTCACTCACTTATTCTCTATTTTTTCTGTATTTTGTGTTTGGTTTAACCGGTTTTACAGCACTGTACTCTACATGGTGTATTGTTCGCAAATGTCGTAAGTCATCCACAGAGGCAAATGTGAAAGCGTTGCACACATGTTTTACACAATTGTTTGCTTCTCTAGCACAGTTCGTTTCACTTATTGTTATAACTGTGTTGAAACGATTTTTACAAATTTCCATGTTTGATTTCATCTTGGTTCTTATAAGTGCAGTCACACCAGCCTTTGTTAATCCATTAATATTCGGTTTCAGAATGCAGGAGATTCGATCATCGATCGTTCTTGCTTTCCGTAAAATACAAGTTATTCACCATCAAAAGACATTCAATCTGCGTCTGATTACCATTACTGAGAATGAAATATAATTTTCAAATTCGACAGACGTTTCTTTACCAAAATAAGGACATCACATTTATAACAGCACATTCTGGGCCGAATTTACAAGAGGCGTTTAGTTTCGATGTTTGTGGAATTGCTATTTGTGCGATGATCACTGTTAAAAGTTAGTCGTCAATCGCCGAAGTGTGATTATCTAATGAGGATCAAAACCTAATCACAAGTGCTTAAATAACAATTAAACTTTTACACATCATGAGAGCTTGTTTAAGAGTGCGTTGAAAGCATTGAAGCAAGCATTAGGCAAAAAAGGAATCGTTAGAACTTCAGTTTTACTCTCATATACATACTTCCTCTCAGCTGAAGTAACTTCAGAATTATTATAGGTTATGCTGTCATGGTTTATGTATTGCAGTAATTGTCTGGCAGTAAACTTGCTTTGGCTTCTTTCCGTTTTTGTTTGTTTTTTGTTTTTTTGTGGATTTTGTCTCCCAAGGCCAACAATTTGAAAAATAATTTTACTAGATTATTGTCATCATTGGACAATTTTAGGTAATTACCATAAAACAACACGTCTGCTAAAATCCCAAATTTCTTCCTCAAGAAATATCCAAATCGTCTTGAAGTTTTGTCAGGCTGCTATATATTGTACACTATTGAACACAACCAGACGCATTGCTGACGGGACTATGAAGGGGGTTGGGGGAGGGGGAGAAAGAGGGAGAGAGGACAGAGGGGAAGAATAGAGGAGAAATAGAAGAGGGAGGGATTAGGGGTGGAAGGGAGTGAGAGAGGAGAGAGGGGGGGTGGAGAGGAGGAGGGAGAGTTGGAGAGGGGTGGGAGAGAGAGGGATTGGGGTGGAAGAGAGAGGGTGGGAGAGAGAGATATGGGTGGTAGAGAGAGGGAGGGTGGGATAGTGGTGAGAGGCAGAGGGGTGAGGGAGGGAGATGGGAGAGAGAGAGAGGGGAGGGTGAGAGTGAGGGGAGGGAAGAGCACAGAGGGGGAGAGGAAAAGAGGGGGGATTCCGGCAGATGAGACACCCAGTTTAACAACTATCTGTGAGATGGCACATGCTGATGAATCACCCTGCCTGTGAAACACTGGGATGCCAGTTTATCGTTGGGTTAGGATTCAAACCCAGGCTTGACAGCTTAAAGTGAGCATGCGTACCTCGCAGATATCCTGCCATGATGTGCTGATTCATTGCTTTGTGACAACTGAAAACATTTTTTACACATTGCAATCATATAATTTGTTTTGCCTTCATAACACCAGAAATGTCCCCATGGAGAACCACAGTGGTATCGCTATTGAAGCTTGCCAATCTTGAAGCTTGAAGAATGCTTACCAAGTGGCTTAAGCAATGGAATGGTTGACAATAGCTTTGAAATTTAAGTATACATGGAAACATTATGCACCCAGACTGAGAATCAATTGGTTGTTGAACCATCTGGCCGTTAAAGCCAAGCAGGTATTAATTAATTAA
>NC_140962.1:135642381-135647381 GCF_056783735.1 Eptatretus burgeri
CGTATCCATTAAATAAATGGTTCAACTATACAAGAGGAATTGAGTATTCTTCGACAATTACACACCGATGCCTATTTTTATAATGACTTGAGAAACTTTCCAGTGATTTTAAACATTGCATTTTAAACCCGGAAATGCAAGATCAAAACATCAGGCAAAGCTCCCGACCTGCCCGTTTGACCAGACCACGAAACATGCCCGTCCCCGGCCGGCACCTGGGAAACTCTACCTGCCACTATCATGTCACGAATGAAGCAAAAATTTGATCATCACAGGCTCATTGTGTAACTTGAGTATCCAAATAGATGCATGGAAGACCGACTTTAGTCGAACAGGAAACATCTCCAAATAACACTCCAGAGGGCAGAGGCCAACCTCACCTTCCCTCTCGGCACGGCTTGGATGTTAGCTTGGCTTATTAAAAGGGTGTTTTTAAAAGCGACCCCTCATTGTGGATGTTTAGCAATTAAATTCCAACAATTTTATGGGCCTTTAATCTGGTGTGACAGCACCATCAACCTTAGCATACGCATGATGACCAAATACCTTCTGGCTTATTGACATTTCTATCTTCTTTTACTGGTTTGGAGCCTGGTTTTGAAATGAAATCAGCTGCATGACATTCAGTGGCCTGTAGCTGTCATGCATGTGTTGTAATTTCAGCCCCTCCTCACGAGTGATTTTTATATCGTTGAAAGGATCGACATTCCTGGAGCTCTTCCATGATCCCATGTTGGTCGTGCATTGGAGGGATGAAGAGAGCCGCAAACCATTCGAGGCAGTGGAGCAGGTGTCTGATACCCTTTATAATCCACGTACAATACATTTTTATCTCCTAATATTGTCATTCACGTTAACTATTTGTACAAACTCTTTCGTGCCTCAGATCGATGTAAAAATAAAACATTCTGCCGGAGCTGTGCATCCTGTGTATGAACACGAACAAACATGCAAAGACCTAACTCGATGACCACGAGACAAACCTATTCACATTTCAATATGTGAACCGTGACCAAGAACGAGAACTCCCTCTTGACCACTACTGGAAATGTACTGGCAAACCACCTCATGTAATCCCTGAGCTGAGGTATTTTAGTCTGTAACTGAATTAACTTTGTGGTGGCCTTCATATGTCAAATGTAGATCAAAATACCTTCCAATCTTCTTCCACACATGGAGGGCATACATTTCAGAACCTTCCTCCACCAAAATGCCAACCATCAGTGCTGAGAGCATCTTGGTTCCCATGGTAAAAGTGTACATCAAAATGCCTTTAACCTATCATCTTGGTGTCCACCCCTCCCTCGTTTTTATTTTTGTTAATTCCTCTCAACAGCCTGTGCTTAACAGTATGTTTTAAGAGTAATACCATTGTATTTCCAGTCTTTCAAAAACTTCCCGTAATCTTTCCAAATAATCTCTAGAATCTTCACCTACTTTCTGGTTGCAATTCTGGCCAATTAAAATTACACGCAATGCTTGGAAGTGCTTTGGTATGAATCATAGACCCAGCAATCATCCCCCCTTCCATGGTCCATGCACGGTCCACACAGTATGACTTCAGCTATGACCCACTCGCATGCACGAAGTGAACTTCACTGTCGAGCTCGAGGAAGTAAAAGTCACAACATAGTTTTAAATTTATATTTAAAAATTAAATTATATTAACATTTATATCAATAATTTAGAGCAATTATATTTCTGTCTTTCCGCATCAAAAGCTCCATTCTCGGGAAAATTCAACCCTATATCTCTCCATCCTACTCACCAACTCAAAACCACCAATGCACTCGTTCGTGCTGCAGACATAAGTTCCGAACAGCCAGTAGGCTCGCTTCCACCATGTGCAAAAGCACACAGCTCATAAGACGTTTGGAATGCAATCCAAACTCGTGATTTATCATTCTTACAGTTTCTACTGCATGCATGTATACCCTGGAGGGGCTTACACTGCCTGCACAAGTTTTCACTGCTCATGCTCCAATATTAATAGCCACAAACTACCACTCTGGCACTTCTCACACAAAGGGCACCAAACATCCTGAGATGTATCCCACTAAGCACAGCCATGGTTCAATGTGAATCTATGGGAATCACAATCGACTATCAAAACCAAATTAGCAACCAAATGCAACCAATGATACAACCAGTCTACACCAACCACATATCTCAATCAATAAAATAATGGGCCTTGTTACCCTTTTTGATGTTTTGGTGACCCATTGGTGAATATTATGCTCAAAGAATTGTCGTTCCCATATCTCGGTCTCATGTGCACTCGAGACCAATCGATAAGATCGCGCAATATCTCTAACTTCAACAATTTATGTCTTTGAATCATATTTTCCTTTACAACATCAAACCAGTTTTTATTTATTTATTTGAATCGATCTTATAGAATTGCTCACGCAGGTCAGCCTGTGTTAAGATATGTCTTAAATCCCTTACATTCCACCCGCAGGGCATCCCCCCACCTTACTTCTTCGTAACATTTATTCCAGTGAAATTCACTGAAGTGGCACATGGTTAATTTTAACACTGTCTTTGCATTTATGATGTTATTATTATTTTGTCACATAACAGGAAAAACAAATAAATTCTCCAAACCAAACTAAAATTACATTCTCGTGAAATAGGATCTTGCAAGAGGTACTTACCAAATCTAAATTCCTCCACTGCATTTAGCATGATCATCTCACACCAAAGCAAAGAGGGATTACTATTACTAGTCGCATGGGAGGTGGAGGGGTTTCTTCCAAATGAATTACGTCATCAAAAATCTGAGGGTACACTTTAGCTTGCAGCAGGGCCGATGCCTTTGCCTTTGTAAGGGGCATCTGAGTTGTTTTATTTTTATATTATCTTGTTCTTCTTATAAGCTATGTTTTAAGCCGGCCAATTTGGACTTTTCCTCCCAGTCCTTGCATTCCGAGCTCCACATCATAAATGCCTTGAAATTTTCTTCTCTCACCATTTTCACCTTTTTAGGTCATCTCTTCGAGCATGACCTAATAATATTGGTGTTGAGAGGAGAGGTGACGATTCGTCCGTCCGTCCGTCCACAATGAAGTTGAAGCGGGAGATCTGGTCATTAGTGATCCTGATAGAGGTTGATGAGACGTGCACGATGGTATGACGTTCAACGTCACCGAAGGTCAAGGTCAAGGTCACGAGGCCTTTGAAGTTGCGAAAATGATGATTTTCAAAATCTATCTCCTCTGCCATTTCTCAAGCAATCTTGAATTTTATTGTGGCATATGAATCTATGCGACAATATCTAAATTTTTATCGAGCCGGATTTTTGATATTCGCTTTCGTTTCCATGTCACCTGACTTCAAAGTTGGCAAAAAATGCAAAAATGACGATTTTCAAAATCTGTCTCCTCCTACATTTCTCAAGCGATCTTGAATTTGATTCTGGCATATAAATCTATGGGACAATATATAAATTTTGTCAGGCCGGATTTTCGATATTCGCTTTCGTTTTCGCGTCACGTGACTTCAAAGTTTTCAAAAACTGCCCGACCTTCAGGAGGCGATATATTTTCTCGCAGAGATGACCGTCACTCCCGCACGGGCGTAATTTTAATTCATATATTGTGTACAAGTACCTTTTTCAGGTGTACTCACCTTTTTCACGTTTTCAAGGACGTTACCCATCTCATTAACTTAGTGCAAGAAATTCAATCAAGACAACACCTACTACAGTATGTAAATCAATGCAATTCAATGCAAATACAGTTATACAAAAACAAAAACAGGTGTAAATGAAAAAGAGATACCAATGTAATCATACAACAGCTATCCAAAACAATACACAGTTCTTCATTTCCAACTTCAACTCCTAGTTGGAAACACACACAATTCCAATTCCAATTCCAACACCAATTTGGAAACACACAATTTCATTCCAATGACAGGTGGAAATACTAAATTAATTTAGGCGTACACCAAGACAGTGCCAGTGCACAGAGTGGACCTTTTTCGTCTGATCAGGGCTGCAGGCACTTCAACCCTTTCAAACAACATTTATCTCAAAGACAAGGGACTTAAACCCATTTACAATAAATGGCTCAAATTTTTAGTTCGGAGCACGTTATCCCTTTGGACAACAGACGAGACACACACTGAGATGAGAGCATGCACCTATTCCCAGTGATTTCAAAATGCTCCTCACCTATGATTTGTGAGCTCATGTTTTACCACCACCTCAATCTGCTCGGCAACTTTTTTACCGGGTCTTACCGGGTCTTAATGCTCCTGACTGGCTCGCCAAATTGTCGAAGAATACTCAATTCCTCTGGTACAGTTGAACCATTTGTTTTATGCATATGCATCATAATATAATGGGCATAAGCCTGGAACTTCTAACACACTTTTCTCCAAACATATTCTGTTCATACTTCCGAAATCTTCACATTATGTGTTCCATATATTTACGCAGGTGATAGCGGATTATAAAAAAATCGAATATAGATATAATTTTCAGAGGGAATCGATGATGTCACAATCAGCAGCGTTCAGCGGCAAACCGACGACTGGGTCCCAGACAACGTGCTTTGCTGAACTAAGTCCATGAGTTCAGGACGTTTGTTCAACTCAGCATTTACAACTTTTATCCTGCCAT
This sequence comes from Eptatretus burgeri, assembly GCF_056783735.1. Lineage (NCBI taxonomy): Eukaryota > Metazoa > Chordata > Myxini > Myxiniformes > Myxinidae > Eptatretus > Eptatretus burgeri. Next base: position 135,647,009 of record NC_140962.1, read on the forward strand.
GTTGTTAATCTGTTGATGGAGGTAATATAGAAACGATGAATATGTCAAATCATTCGCGTTACTCATCCAGCACTATGTGTCAAGGCTAACAATCTAAAGCGACTGGTCTCAAACGCTGCCACGGGCATCCAGACACGCCACCAATATGAAGTGAGCTGTTGAATGCGGTGCAAAACATCCAAAGAAACGACCGTAACCGAGTATTGTGATCCGTCCTGTCCCCCATACCCTTCTTGGACGGGTATCTGCTAGTATGGAGAATCAGAGTAGATCCAATAACACAAGTAAGCATCAAGTTTTATCCTCTGATCCTCGTAATACATGGATCTTGAGTTCATTTTATAATAAGCAAAGGTGGGAACGGTGAGATCAT
>NC_140962.1:135652381-135684881 GCF_056783735.1 Eptatretus burgeri
AACTTGGCACAAGCACAGTACATCATGGCGTACAGGTGCCTGTCACTATATTTTGTGATCTGATCAAAGATGGCCGACTGGTAGATGGGCAGCCATTTTACTTTCACATAAATCTGGGCTATCCCTTTAACTCCATACAGAAAAATTACTAAAAAAGAGGTTAAGAAAAAATCAAAACATTTCAAAAGCTTGGGATGTGCACCTTAACCCCATGGCCAAAGTACACAGTCCAACAAGAATGTCCCGTTGGCATAAACATGCACCTCAGCCCGAAGGCTGAAACACATGGTCAATCAAATACAAACATCCTAACCCCGAAGGACCAGAATACATGGCAATACAATTCCACCCCTCCATCAGAGTGAGTCCCCAATACTTCAACAGCATGCTGTCCTGAATTTGGAATGATTTACCCTCATGATGAAGACGCCTTTTTTTTATCTAAAAAAGGTTTTAAAAAATCTAAATATTTAAACAGCTTGGGATATGCATCTTGACCCCATGGCCAAAGCACACAGTCCAACAAGACTGTCCCCTTGACATACACATGCCCCTGAGCCCAAATGCTGAAGCACCTGGTCAATCAAACACACACACACACACACACACACACACACACACACACACACACACACACACACACACACACACACACACACACACACACATCATTACCATGAAGGACCAGAATGCATGATCATGCAATGGGAGCCCTCCTCCAAAGGAGTGAGTCCTCATGACTTCAGCAGAAAGCCCTACTGAATTCAGGTTTATTTACCTTTTATGGAGGTGCCTTTTTTGTACAAAAAAGGTAAGAAAAAATTCAAACCATTTAAACAGCTTGGGACGTGCACCTTGACCACATGTCCAAAGTACACAGTCCAATAAGACTGTCCTGTTGGCATACACATGCTGAAGTTGGCACATGTTGGAATACACATGCTGAGAAAAGGCTCCGTAACAGCCCAAAGGCTGAAGCACCTGGTCAATCAAGCACATACATACTAACACCGAAAGGCCAGAATGCATGGTCATGCAATTGGACCCCTCCTCCATAGGAGTAAGTCCCCATGACTTCAATGGCATGCAGTCCTGAATTCTTATTTGTTTTCCCTCTTATGAAGGCGCCTTTTTCATACAAAAGAAAGGTCATAAAAATATAGACCAATTACTGCACCGTAGTCCCAAGAAGTAAGCCAGAGATAACAATTCACATGCATGCGCGCACGCGCGTGTGAGTTCGGTGTGAGATATGCGCACGTTTGCTGTATCACACCGATCTGGAACAACCGATGATCTCGGAACACGTCTTCATTGAATTCATGAACACAGCAACAAGGGAGGTGGAATTCAGTTTTAACAACATGATGTATGTTCAAACGGACGGTGTGGCCATGGGTTCTCCATTAGGCCCAGCTCTTGCAAATATCTTTGTGGGCTATCATGAAATGTAGAAACTGACTGGTCGGCAAGGGGTAAATTCCCCCATCGTATACTATCGGTATGTTAATGATATTTTTGCTTTGTTTGAGTCGCGGACAGCATGTGACAATTTCCAGGCATGGCTCAACACTCTCCATCCAGCGCTGAAGTTTACCACGGAGCTGGAATCGTCAAACACGTTACCGTTTTTGGACGTGTTGGTTGATAGATCCAACCTTGGTTTCACAACATCCGTCTACCGGAAGCCGACTTTCATCGGGCAGTATACTCGCGGGGTCTCCTACACCTCCACGAGAAACAAAATTGCATTGATCAATATCCTGGTTAACAGAGCACAGAGGATTTGTTCACCTTGTAATTTTCCTGCTGAAATTGACAAAATCATGAATATACTCACTGAGAATGGTTATCCTGAGCATATAGTTAAGAGATACATACCAAGTTTCTAAACACAACAAGAGATCAGAAGATGGATCTGGACAAATGTCCAGTCTATATCAGGATGGCCTAGAAAGGGAAATCATCACGAACGTTTGAAGTACAAATCAAACATATTGTGTCCAACACGTTTCTGGCTGTGCAACCCCGAGTAATCTTTACCTCTCACCGTTTGCTGATGTCAGTCAACAAGGATGTGCTACAAACCTCACAAACCAGCAATGTTATTCATGAGTTTAACTGCCGATGTGAAGTTCGGTATGTGGGCCACACAACACTAAGGTTGGCTGATCGGATCAAACAACACGTCCCCTTGGCTATTCGAAGAAAGATTGTGAGGGTTAGAACACAACCAGTGCGAGCATGGAGAAATATCCAGCAACCATCGGCCACTGTTCCTGCTTCTTCTGCCATTGCACAGCACCTGGTTGCCAACCCTATCTGTGCAGACCAGTACAATGCAGAGATGTTCAGGATATTGAGCCGAGGTCGGAGCTCGTTTCATTTACGTATGTTGGAACCAACCTTCATCCTCACCACCAATCCAATATTATGTCGTCAAATGGAATTTGTACGATCTCTGTGTCTCTTTCAGCATGAAAAGATCAAGGGACGTATAGTAACAAATGGTGAATGGACCAAAGGGGAAACACATCCCCCCTCTCTCAAGGATGTGATTGCAAACGTCAATCATCAACGAACTCTGCTCCAGCCAATGGAAGCTCGAGGTGAAGATGATGAGCCGACCAATGGGCGTTCGGATTAACCGTGACGACATTACGGCTGAACCAATCAGCGACTACCTTATTGAGACCTGCGAAAAAAGCACATGCCTTCACTTCCTTCTTCACTTGCTGCAATTTTTTAACTCGTCACCCTGAGGAGTGCATCACGAAAAGCTTCGGTCACTATTGCGTGTGTGTGTGTGTGTGTGTGTGTGTGTGTGTGTGTGTGTGTGTGTGTGTGTGTGTGTGTGTGTGTGTGTGTGTGTGTGTGTGTGTGTGTATGTGTGTATATGTGTGTGTTTTAATCAATAATATTGATTGAAGAATTTACCTCACCAAAATAATTAATTCATTATTATTATATGAAATGCAATGCAATGGGAACTTTTTTCCATGAAAACCAACGAAACTTAAATATAAGGTGACCATGGAGTCGAAAGACATTCTCACAATACCTGATGAAACAATCAGCCATATATCCTCTGTTTATCATGAAGGAAAAATAATTCTCAGCACATTATACAAAATCATCCTATATTGAACAAATTCTTGCAAATTTCAGCAGCTGAGATGGAAAGACATTGTAACCCATATTAATTGCTATATTGCTACAATGAAAGATGTACAAGACGAGAGTGACACTGAAATCATCAACTTTATGATGTATACTTGTTACGTGCTGCCTTCAAAACCTCGAAACAAGTGTTCCTTGAGTGCTCCAAAGGGTAGCACGGCAGACGAAAAAACGACCACTTTCAACTTTTTAATCAAATGAGAACCAACCAGGTGAACCAGCGACATACAACAGAAGGAGTTTTATGAATGCAATTCATTTCCAACCCCACTGTTAACATGTGCTAATATCTATTAGAAGGAATGCAATTACCATCTATCTATAATTCCAGCAATCTCTGTGTGTCTGTGTGTGTCTGCCTGTGACCGGTGTTTCTCGACAACCACTGGTCCGATCTAATTGAAAATTGCCAGGTATGTTGCTTGGGATCTGAGTATGTGCCTATTCAAGGTTTGATATTAATCGGACAAGTGGTTCCCAAGTTATGGCCATTTTTTTTTTTACCAAACCAATGACAGGACACGTTGTTGCATAGGCGTGGCCGATGGGGAAGATATCCTCAGTTACCAATGACAGGACACGTTGCTTGGCGTTTTGCACCCACAGTATTTATCTTCTATCTATCTCTCTATAATTCCAGCCATCTCTGTTTGTTTGCCTTTCAAAAGGTTTGAAATTAATCGGACAAGTGGTTCCCAAGTTATGGCCAAGTTAAAGCGCGTTCCCCATTACGGCTTACAACGTTCGGACTTCCCGATAGTGATGACTTTCTGTATTATAATAATTTCTCGATTTTTTATGCGCATTTATAGATAAACACAATGCCCCAATCCAGTCGTCGTTTACGAGAGCGAAGGAACGGACTGTGTGGTTGTTTGAAAGTTTTTTGGGGTTTTTTTGCATGTAGGGCCACGCACGTATGGCCACGCACGTACGGGCACGCGAGAGCGAAGGAACGGCCTGTGTGGTTGTTGTTTCTGGCACGCGGTTTGAAAGTTTTTTTGTATTTTTTTTGCACGTACGGGCACACACTAGTTCAATTACAATTCAGTAACTTTAAACTTCAATGCATAAGAATACAAGTCACTGTCCATGCCTACTCAAATCAAAGTTGCACACATATATTTCAATGCAGTTTCAAATACATCAACAACTCTTTCCAAAAGCAATTACTCATTTGACAAAGGCAACTTTACATTCACGTGTTAATACATCCCCTTTTACCAGGATTCGTGCCGTGAACCAACGTTAATATCTTGCAGTGTCCGAACGCAATTAAACCCCTTGCTGTGTAAAACAAGCGTGCAGCTCTGTGAACCTGTTGCCGTGTGTACTTTTGCCTTGCAGATGAAACAAATATGAACGTGGATGGTCGTGCAGAAACGAATCTTGCAGATAAGCAGTCAGCAATGGGTGTACAGCGTGTGAGCTCCGCAAGAATGCTCATGCAGGGTGGATCTCACCACACCTCAAGCTGAACCGCGAGAAGGTGCGAGGTGGAGGAACGAGCAGTTGACCTTGGCACATGCTGTGCCGGCACTTCATGCGCGCTACCGATCGGCCAGCAGAAATGAGCCGTACACCAGGTCAGTGGTCACCGTGTGCTCAGTACAAAAGCTCACGAGACCGTCGCTGCCTGTCACCCACTGTGCCCAGCACTCAGCCATTCCAAAGCTCTGTACACTGCTAGAGCTGGATATCCGGGTCACCTCCAAGATCACCACAAAATCGCATCTGCTTTGAACTTTTTCGTTTCTTTCTCCTTCGCCTTGCCTTCTGCCAATCACTCCTCATCTCACATTTTTTATGGCAAACTCGCAAGGTCAATCACACAACAAGACGACACTCTGTCTGAATCCAAAAATTGACGACAGCTTAACCATTGGTTGAGAGCATCTTTTTCATTACAAACTTTCATCCACTTCGTTCACCACATGTAATGTCCCTGTTAACCAAAGCATTCAGCCTCAGCACTGGTCATCTTCAAAGCTCTGTTGACCAACAACTGTGTGTTGGTTGCTACAACCAACATCTCTTGCTACAATTCTTAATGTCACTGGCCAAGACGCATTCCGATGCCTGTGCATGAATCCTTTATCCCACTTTACATCTCATTTAATTATATCATTGAAACTCGAGTTGCCTGTTGCCCCCGAATTGTCAGAATCATGTCTTTAACACAAAACTTAACATTTCCAATCATACAGGGTTTTTATCAGATTTACTAATCTGTAGCACTTGTACTAAAACCATTAGGCCAAAAAAAAAAATGTTGCATTGGCGTAACGGGTCACTGAAAAATAGGGTAGGTCGGTCGGGATCTTTTTTTTTTTTTTTCCTAATAAATCCCTCCCAAAATCTCCCCCGGCTCGAGTACCACCCTTTTTGTCGGCGGGTTCTGTCCGAAACACTTCCGGGTTTTTGCGATCGCGATCGCAATCAACAAGATACTTGAAAACGATAGCAAAACAACAAAAATAGCAATAAAATAGGGTCGGCAAAATTTTTCGATAGCAAAAAAACAAAAAAAAAACGTAGGGTCGGCGGAATTTTTATGGTCGGGCGGGTTACGCCAATGCAACATTTTTTTTTTTTTGGCCTTATGTCCAACTCGAACCAACACATCCAAATATGCAGCAACTATGCAATCATTACCACTCTTGTTGCAATCAGGATATCTGGATAAATATTGTGAAGCTGCCTATCAAAAAAATTAGAGTTAACCACACAAATATCTTCTATATAACGACATGTATGAGATAATATTTTGGCTAATCTTAATTTTTACTTCTTCAGCAGTTACTGCATAAATGAAAATTCACAGAAAAGAAGAAAAATGTCTGCTACTAGGGGGCTACAATTCCCACCGATGGGAATACCCTTAACCTGTTGAAACGTAATCCCACAAAAAGAAACAAAATTATTAAATAAAATAAAATTAATAGCATCCTTAAACTTCTGCTTCTCAAAACAATGAAAACTTGAGTATTTATTTTTGGAAAAGAATGCTCTATCAAACCTGGCAATAAAACTTATTAAAAGAGTTAAAAAAAAACCTTGTCAATTACTTTGAAGAGTGAATCCCTCAATCGTACCAAATCTAAATTTGTATATAAAGTTGAAAAATCAAAAATTTCAACTGACTTGATATTGAGGCATCTAATCCGATCTAATAACTCTGAAGAAGAATTAATGATTCAGAAAGTGTCAGTTAAAAACGATATATTGTGGTATTTGTGGATAAGCATGAGCAATGCTTATAAATGAACGATGAAATAGACGGTTACATGTTAACAGTTTTGTGTAGCATGAATCGGTGAATTGCAATATAAACTGCTTGATGGTAATGAGCTAATTTTGACTGTGGATGGCAGTATTGTGCTGTAAACTGCCTGGTAAGATTTGTGAAGATGCTGGAATATTCTGAAACAAAACTTCCAGTATGGACAAGAATCGCATTTGCCGAAAAGCACGTGTGTTACTATACAAACCTGCGAGAGGGAGGTGGAGGTAGATGGGTGACATGTGACGTCACATGTGTTTTGATCGTCCTCGTGCTCAATTTAACTCTGATGAGTAAATGAGGTGTTAATGTCTACAGTGGTTGTTAATGTGTGGAGCCGATTATAATCAGGTTCATTAAAACTCATGAAGATTGTGTATCAAGAAAGAATTCCTTTGAGCTCTTTAATCATCGTGGACGGGCCAGCGTAGGAGAGAGAACAACGCGACCCAGCAGACACACGACGTCGGGAATCGGCCGCTTGGTTGTACAACCATATCACGACGCGGGACAGCCGCAGCACGCCCCGCGATTATCGAAAACTGTTTTTTCTGCCTCATGTGTTGCCATGGTGACCGCTTTTCCACCTCGTGCCGTGTGATTGTGTCTGCCTTTCACTGGAGGGGAGATCTGATTGGCTAATTCCTATTTCCGCATCACGAGGCGCCATTTGTAAAGTTTGGTTAAACTTGTGAACGTTCCCCTGTTTCTGAGTGTGGCAGAGGCAATCCGTTTTAACCTGCAGAAGACTTTAGCTTTTTTAGTTAAAATTATCTTCCACCGTGATCATTTTTGGTAAGTATAATATTATAAATCGATTTTATGTGTCTTAGCTTTTGTTTTTGGACGTTTGAAAGATCACAGAATCCATGATGTGTTCGTGTTACAGGTGTTCTGGAATCTATATCGTTACATTCAATGGAAACTCTCCCGAGCCCTTCGAGCCACTCGAGTGGTTCGAGCGTTGGACTCAAATGTACATCTGACGATCGAATCCTCCGGCACCCGATTTCATCGTTCGTTTATCACGTTTCGCTGTCGCTGATATGGTCCTGATCTTGTGGAGAAATCGACGGTAAATAATGAATTCATTTTTCCGCGGGCCTGGTGAAAAAAAAACACCGGTCTGTGGCAAAAAGGGGAACGATGCAAAAATTACTTTGGACAAGTTTAATTGGTTCAGAACCTTTTAAAATATTTTTCTGGTATGGATCATGCTTCGGCCGTTCGGGTCCGACGAATTACCGCAGTGTTCTGCAATGTAACAAATTTAAAGTTCCACTGCCCTTGAAAAAGCCTCAATTAATATTATTTTTTATAACATTATTTTTTATGTCCTCTTTTAACGAGTTAGGCCGAACCAAAGGCAAAAGGAAAACAATTGTCAGTTATTGTTTTCCGAAAAATGAGAAGTTTTGTCATTAAAAAAAAATTAACCCTTTGGCCGCCGACAAACTGCCACTTGTAACAATGAAGCCTTCATTGCGGTAGTTTGTCACGAGGGGAATTGTTCAAGTTTTTTGGTGCACATTTGTTTTCCTTTGGTAAAATGGTTTTCAAAAGACATGAAAATAACTTTATATATTAAGAATAATATTAATTGAGGCTTTTTAAGGGCAGTGGAACTTAAAATTTGTTACAAGCTGCTTCGAACACTGGTGTACTAAATTGTTTTTATTTTCTAAAATAAGGGTGAATGTCCAATGCTATGATGTCCACATACAATTTGTGTTGAAAGAATGGGAAGAGACCTTTCCGGAAACTGAATTTTTATAAAGTTGTCAGAGGTAATGAACTCTGCAAAATGACAGGTTATCATGTGCATGACTTGAGCGTAATTCACATTGCAAGTCTTGTTTGATGATCATAAAGCCCAATATATATGAAGTGGAAATTATTATTATTTTTCAGACAGTACCATGGCAAGTCAGCCAACAGCAACGGAGGTGGCTGTGAACACTGCCGTATCACAACATTTGAAATATGCCCCTGATCGGCGTGGAGGTGCGGGCAGGAACAAGCCCTCATCTATCTATAATTCCAGCAATGTGTGTGTGCGTGTGTCTGTGTGTCTGTGACCGCTGTTTTTTGACAACCACTGCTCCGATCTAATTGAAACTTGCCAGCTATATTGCTGGGGACCTGAGTGTGTGCCTTTTGAAGGTTTAATATTAATCGGACAAGTGCTTCCCAAGTTATGGCCATTTATTTACCAAACCAACTGCGTAGGCGTGGCCGATGGGGAAGAGATCCTCAGCCTCGTTCCCCATTACGGGTTACAATGTAGGACTTCTGGATAGTGATGACTTACTGTATTCTCATAATTTCTCGATTTCTTATGCGCATTTATAGATAAACACAATGCCCCAATCCAGTCATCGTTTCCAAGGGCAAAGGAACGACCTGTGCTGTTGTTTGAAAGTTGTTATTATTTTTTTTTTGCACGTACGGCCAAGCTCGTACAGGCACGTACTAGTGTAATAATAACAAGTAACAGCAACACGCTGTGCCAGCCATCCACATCCTTGATTATTAAGAATTTGCAGCATAGTTAATTGTAATGTTGTATGTTGGAAACCCAGCTTAAGTTTACATTGTGAAAATATTTACATGTACTTTTATGCAAAATGATGTTATTTTATTTTCTTGTGAAATTAAGATTGAAAACACCCAACAAATTAATTTTTTTGTGCTATGGAATTATTTATGTGAGATGCATTCAAAATTGTATTTTCATACTTAATGATGTAAGAATTATATTTTTTCTTTGTATGAATACACACACACACACACACACACACACACACACACACACACACACACACACACACACACACACACACACATATATATATATATATATATATATATATATATATATATATATATATATATATATATATATATATATATATATATATATATCTTCTTCCTCTTTCGGCTTGCTCCCGTTAGGGGTCGCCACAGCGGATCAACCGTCTCCATTTCGCTCTATCCTCCACATCTTCCATTGACACTCCAACCACCCGCATGTCCACCCTCACCCCATCCATGAACCTCTTCTTTGGCCTTCCCCTTCTCCTCCTGCCTGGCGGCTCAATCTTCAACATCCTTCTCCCGATATACTCCATTTCCCTCCTGTGCACATGTCCAAACCATCTCAATCTCACCTCTCTCACTTTGTCTCCAAACCGTCCTACCTGCGCTGTCCCTCTAATATACTCATTTCTTATCCTATCCATCCTCGTCACTCCCAACGAGAATCGCAGCATCTTTAACTCTGCCACCTCCAGCTCTGCTTCCTGTCTTATTGTTAGTGCCACCGCCTCCAAACCATACAATATAGCTGGTCTCACTACCGTCTTATATACTTTCCCCTTCACTCTTGCAGCTACCCTTCTGTCACAAATCACTCCTGCAATTCTTCTCCACCCACTCCATCCTGCCTGCACTCTCTTTTTCACTTCTCTCCCACACTCCCCGTTACTTTGGACAGTTGATCCCAAGTAGTTAAACCAATTCATCTTCCCCACCTCAACTCCTTGCAACTGCACCATACCACCACCCTCCCTCTCACTTACGCACATGTACTCCGTCTTACTCCTACTTTCCGGAAACTATCATTCCCCTTCTCTTCAGTGCGTACCTCCACCTCTCAAAGCTCGCTTCAGCCTGCTCCCGACTCTCCCTACAGATCATGATGTCATCCGCGAACATCATAGTCCATGGAGACTCCAGTCTGATCTCGTCCGTCAACCTGTCCATCACCATTGCAAACAGGAAAGGGCTCAGAGTCGATCCTTGGTGCAATCCCACTTTAACCTTAAACCAGTCCGTCATTCCTACCGCACACCTCACCGCTGTCACACTGTCCTCTTACATATCCTGCACGATCTTCACATACTTCTCCACCACTCCCGACTTTCTCATACAATACCACAACTCCTCTCTTGGCACCCTATCATAAGCTTTCTCTAAGTCCACAAACAACTCCTTCTGGCCTTCCCTATACTTCTCCATCAACATTCTCAAAGCAAACATTGCATCAGTGGTGCTCTTTCCTGGCATAAACCCATATTGCTGCTCACAGATCGTCACCTCTCCTCTCAACCGAGCTTCCACGACTCTTTCCCACAACTTCATGGTGTGGCTTAACAACTTTATCCCTCTGTAATTTCCACAGCTCTGCACATCACCCTTATTCTTGAAAATCGGAACCAGTACACTTAATCTCCACTCCTCCGGAATCCTCTCACTTTCCAAGACTTTATTAAACAATCTGGTTAACAACCCCACTGCCATCTCTCCTTAGCACTTCCATGCCTCCACTGGTATACCATCTGGGCCAACCGCTTTTCCACTTTTCATCTTCTTCATAGCAGTCCTCACTTCATCCTTACTGATCCACCCCACTTCCAGATTCACTATCTCCACCTCTTCCAACCTTCTCTCTCTCATTTTCTTCATTCATCAGCTCCTCAAAGTACTCCCTCCACCTTCTCAACACACTCTCCTTGCTCGTCAGCACATTCCCATTTGCGTCCTTTATCACCCTAACCTGCAGCACATCCTTACCAGCTCGGTCCCTCTGTCTTGCCAATCGGTATAAATCATTTTCCCCTTCTTTTGTATCCAACTTCTCATACAGCTCGTCATATGCCTTTTCCTTGGCCTTTGCCACCTCTCTTTTTGCCTTTCGACGCCACTCCTTGTACTCCTGCCGACTTTCTTCATCTCTCTGACTATCCCACTTCTTTTTCGCCAACCCCTTCTTCCTTATACTTTCCTGTACTTCCTCATTCCACCACCAAGTCTCCTTATCTTCATTCCTCTGTCCAGATGTCACACCAAGTACCTTCCTAGCTATCTCCCTCACAACTTCTGCTGTCGTTGCCCAATCATCCCACCCATCTTTACCACCATCCAACGCCTGTCTCACCTCCTCCCTAACTTTCACGCAACAGTCTTCCTCCTTCAGCTTCCACCATCTGGTCCTTGGTTCAGCCCTCACTCTCTTCCTCAACCTCACCTCTAAAGTCATCCTACAGACCACCAATCGATGTTGTGGAGCTACACTCTCCCCTGCCACAACATTACAGTCACTAATCTCTTTCAGGTTGCATATCCTACTGAAGATGTAATCCACCTGTGTGCACTTTCCTCCACTCTTGTATGTCACCCTGTGTTCCTCCTTCTTCTTGAAATAAGTATTTACCACTGCCATGTCCATTATTTTTGCAAACTCTACCACCATTTGCCATTCCAAATTTCTCTTGTTGAGACCGTACCTACCCATCACCTCCTCATCCTCTTAATTCCCTTCCCCAACATTCCCATTGATATCTGCTCTAATCACCACTCTTCCATCCTTGGATACACTCTCCACCACTTCATCTAACTCACTCCAGAAATCTTCTTTATACTCCATCTCACACCCCATATGTGGGGCATATGCACTGATGATATTCATCATCACTCCTTCAATTTCCAACTTCACACTCATCACTCGGTCAGACACTCTCCTCACCTCCAATACCCTCTTGACATAATCTTCCTTCAGGATTACTCCGACACCATTTCTCCTCCCATCCACACCATGGTAGAACAGTTTGAAACCACCTCCAATGCTCCTAGCCTTACTCCCCATCCACTTGGTCTCTTGTACACACAGTATGTCCACCTTTCTTCTCTCGATCATTTCAGCCAACTCTCGCCCTTTGCCAGTCATCGTCCCAACATTCAGAGTTCCAACTCTCACCTCCACACTTCTACCCTTCCCCCTCTCCCACTGCCTCCAGACTCGCCTTCCCCGTCTCCTTCTCCTCCTTCGCCCAGCAGTAGCACAATTTCCACCGGTACTCTGCTGACCACCGGTACCGGTGGCGGTCGTTGGTAACCCGGGCCTCGATCGATCCGGTATGGAAATTCGTTTTGTTGTCCGCATAATGATTTGGCATAGGTTTTTACACCGGATGCCCTTCCTGACGCAACCCTGGTCGCCTCTTACGACACACAGGGATATGGTGTACCTATTCTAAAAGGGGCATACACCGAGCCCAGCACAACTGGTGCTCATTTCGCCGACCTCGGAAGGATGGCAGGCTGAGTCAACCCCCTGGTGTTTTCGACTTGGTATATATATATATATATATATATATATATATATATATATATATATATATATATATATATATATATATATATATATATGTAGTATATTAGAGGGACAGCGCAGGTAGGACGGTTTGGAGACAAAGTGAGAGAGGCGAGATTGAGATGGTTTGGACATGTGCACAGGAGGGAAACGGAGTATATCGGGAGAAGGATGTTGAAGATGGAGCCGCCAGGCAGGAGGAGAAGAGGAAGGCCTAAGAAGAGGTTCATGGATGCGGTGAGGGCGGACATGCGGGTGGTTGGAGTGTCAATGGAAGATGTGGAGGATAGAGCGAAATGGAGACGGTTGGTCCGCTGTGGCGACCCCTAACGGGAGCAAGCCGAAAGAGGAAGAAGATATATATATATATATATATATATATATATATATATATATATATATATATATATATATATATATACATATATATATATATATATATATATATATATACATATATATATATATATATATATATATATATATATATATATATATATATTGTTGCGGTTGAGGAAATTTGCAAATCACCATTCAGGTCCCGTAGGTGAGATATCTCTGTAAGTACACGTGTAGTCAGCCCCAAACCCGTTGTTTAGAGGGAATAAATGTGATTCATTCGGGCTGCGACCCTTTGAGATAGCCGTTTTTCTGTTCTATCTTTATTTTGAACCAACCACGTCTCATTTAGATGAGATTTAGGTTGGGAAAATGGAATATGGGATTATTTTGGAGACAGTGACAGACTTGTGAATGTGTAGAGGGGGCGTAGCTTAGCTACGTAGTGTGAAATGGAACGTGCTATAGTGTAAGGGACGACGTGGGAGCACAAGCTAGTTCGGGTATGTAGTTAGAAGGATGGCAGAGTTCAGTGGTTTGTGTGTTGAAGATTTGGTGAGTGAAGTGGAAGCATGTGCTTGGTGAGTGAGTGAGGCCAGCGGGTCTGTGTGAATGGAGTGAATGAGGAATGCATGGTGCGATGAGTGATGGGGGAGGAGTGACTCCCGCCCAAGGGACCCCGGGGGTGTCAGTGTAGACTGAGTTACTGGGTTAGTCAAATTAACAAAAATGGAGGTCGTTTTGCTGTTGGTGTGAAAGTAGGCTCGAAACCCGTTTGGAGGGGTGCAGGAGCCCTGTTGACGGGCTGGGAGCGTGGCTGTGAAAGGTGAGTATCGCTGAGTGGGTACCCCGGGCACCAGGCAAGTCGGCCGCGGTAGGCCAAGGGCCCATGGGGGGGCCAGGATAGCGTAGTGGGCACGGGCGCGCCCGCTTGGTGCGGGGGCCCGGGGCGCCAGTAGCCGCGTGGGCAGTGTTGTGGGCACGGGTGACCCTTGGAAAGGGGCCCGGGAAGCCAACCTGCCACGTGTGCGTTTCAGGGGAGTTGCCAAGGGGGGCACTCCCCGGTGTTTAGGGAGCTGGTAGGCTCGGAGGCAGTGTAGTGCCCGTGGGTGCCATCGTCGGAGAATCGGCAGAGGGTCGTGCCTGCCAAGGGGAGCCACGCATCCCAGCCATGAGACCGTGTGAGGGCACGGAGAGAAAATTGGGGGGCAAGGCCCGAAATTGTGAGGACACCAACACAGGCGACGGGAATCTGGGTTGTTAGAACCAATAGTTTAAGCGAGAGGCGCTTGTTGAAAGCCCGGGGTAGTTTAAAGGTTAATGGTTAGGGTAGATTAGGAAGTGTACCCCTCCGCACCATCCATCCCCTTGCTCTCGTTGTGGGCCGCTGGACCCACTTTGTGTTATAGATCGCTGAAGTCTGGGGAGGCCATTCAGAGGCTTGAGTTGGGCCTCGACACAGGACGCTAGTTCTCCCTCATTCCCCTCCGGGAAGGGAACGTAGGGGTTGGGAGTAGGCTAGGTGACAGGATAGGTTAGCTGAACAAGGACGATAAAGGGGGTAAGGGGACGATTTATTGAGGGGAAGTAAAAGTTTAAAAAAAAAGTTTGGGGCTAAATTGGGGTTTGACAAATTAAGGGAGTGGGTATAGACAGTGACAGGCAAAGGCGATAGGTGGGAGGGAGACAGTAGGCAGGTCGGAGCCTGCCTTCTGAGTGGCCAGCACCACCGCACCCCTTCCACCAACCTGCACTGCACGGCAAGAGGCCGGCCAACTTCATCGGCAGCTGTGTTTTGCTGCGAGGCCTGTACCGGCCGGATCGTCTGCAGCTGTTTACTTCAAGGCCTGTGCCGGCCAGTTCATCTGCCGGCTGTGTTTGCCTGCAGCGGCCTTGTTCTGCAGGCTGTGTTTGCCTGCTCACCTTTGCCATGCCATGCCCACTGCCCCTGTTCACCAGCCCCCGTTCAATTTTGCTTTGCCCCCCTGTTCATTTCCATGTGCGCCAGGATCAAGGCAACAGTTTGCAAGCTGCGAGAACTGTCCTGTTGGCAGCTACAACACGGGCCTGCAGTGGCGGCCCGTGCACCGTGTTTGCATCCAGCCATTCATCGATTCATCCATCCATCTGTTGTGCTCATTGCGTGTGCCACTTGAGCTGGCACGGAGACTGCGTTTGTGCAGCCCATGCACCGTTGTGGTTCACTGCGTTCAGTTCAAAAGGGAAGGCCTAGGACTGTGTGTGAGCAGCCGGCCACGTTCCCTGTCACCTGCATTGCTTGAGCCAGAGACTGCATGCGAGCAGCCTGGCTCCCTGCTAACTGCTTTCTTTTTGCAGAGTCCATTGATCCTGGGCCATGGTTTAGTGTAAAATTTGTAAGTTAAGGTTAAGATGTACTGTACATATGAGTGAGCCCCCGGCACGTCTGTCTTAGCGCCGGCAATTTTATTTAAGTCGTCGGTGTGAGTGGGTTTGTTTAGGTAGTTACTCAGACCTTAGGTTATTTATTTTGGAGACACGAATACCATGAATGTCGCACTCAGGGATCCGTAGGTAAAACGTACTAGGGGAGAACTACACATAATGGCACACGAAAATTTGACGACTTGGGACGAGTCTGTAAAAAGGGGAGGGGTAGTGTTGCGGTTGAGGAAATTTGCAAACCACCATACAGGTCCCGTAGGTGAGATATCTCTGTAAGTACACGTGTAGTCAGCCCCAAACCCGTTGTTTAGAGGGAATAAATGTGATTCATTCGGGCTGCGACACTTTGAGATAGCCGTTTTTCTGTTCTATTTTTATTTTGAACCAACCACGTCTCAACCGCCATCACACAACAACCACCAACCACAACAGTAGGGTAAGAATACTGATTCTGGCTCACTTTTCCCCATGTAAATGAATGGGGGATTTTCAGCGATTTATATTTTTTTTCCCTAAAAATAAATCCCCTTTTTATCCCAAGGTATATTTATTTGTCTCCCCTTTTAACTTGGAGGTTGAACCTCATTGAATTGAACACCTGGGGGTTGAACAGCTCACTCATTGAACCTATAAAGATTTGTTCATTCTCAAATTCCTTCAATAGTTTAATTTTCTTTGCACAATAATCCCCATCTAAAATATTGACAAACAAAACATTTGAATCTTTATATTTTTTAAGATACCCCTTTTGTGCCATTACGAAATGATAAACTTCTCTTAATGCTCTTGTTTGACCACCTCCTGAGCCACATATCATTTTGAGATTATAGTAAATTGTTTTTTCATTGTTCAATTGATAACCATCAAAGTTTTCAGTCCATTCAAGGATATTCATTTTTTTCTTTACATCCTCTAACTTACTAGTTTTTAAATTAATTCGCTTATTTGTTTTATTTACCTTTGTTTTAGTTATTTTTTCAATAAGACTTATTTGATATTTTTCACATTCATTATGTTTTCCATTTATATACCAAGACTGAGATTTTCTCCACTCTTTAGTTTGATTAATACTTGGTTTAACCATTTATATATTGTGAAAAAACGCGGCGGTAGCCCTTAAAAACCCTAACCCATCTTCCCATCGTTAAAACATAATCTATTTTATACACTCTATCATACAATATCCATATGGAACACAATCTATTCCATTATCTAAAATAAATCTCTTATCATCAAAGGCTCCTAATGCCTTTTTATTTACTTCTTCACTATATATGTTATGTTTATAACTTCTTATTGTATTCATTTTCCTATATTCTTCTTTCTTATTCATCAAACAATTATAATAATTTCTAAAAGTTATTGATTTCTTTATTACATATTTCTTTATTCCCTTTAACCTCTTATCAATCTGTTCACCATACTTATAAGCATATGCCTTTGCTCTCAATCCAATAAACTCACTCATTACTTTTCCACCCAACTCATCCTTAAACTTACCAATAACCTTTTCATTCTTTTTGGAAAATAACTCACTCTTCTTGCTGAAATTACTTGTATCATATACTCCAATATTTTTCTTCATATCTTCATAAACATCATCAGTTTTTATATCTAGGATAAAACTATCAGTATCCATATACAACAATGAAACATTTTCACCATACTCTTTCTTTAAGTCATTATACAAATAATCATACATCAATATCTTTGATAAATCAAGAACTGCTGTTCCAATATAAATTGGTTTATCCATTACAATACTTTCCTTTTTCATATGAATTGCAGAAAAGTTCTCTGAAAAAACCTCTTCTCTCTCAAAACTTGGTTTATTTATCAATCTCGAAGCTTCTTTCCAAGATGTTGCGAATCTAATGTTTTGTCTGTTTCTAACATTTTCCATAGTCTTTCCAAATACAGCATTATTCATTAATTTATAAAAGTCCCCTTCAAATTTTACTTTTGTATTTGCTCTCATATCTGTATTGAATTGAATATACTTTTTCACCCAAGGACTTTGTTTAAATTTTAAAACTCTATGAATTTTAGCTACTCTCAATCCTTCTCTCAAAAACTGTTTTAAGCTTCTCTGATGCAAAACATATCCCTCTTTATCATAGAATGTTGTTAATAACTTTTCTGTTGATTTACCTTTAATATTAAAACTTTTATGATAATCACTTAACCATTCTTTCTTTGGAGTTTCTTTCTCACATGCAAAAGGAAGATCTTTATGCTTATTATGAAGATCACTCGGGTACCTCAAATCAACTTCAAAATAATAACCTTCTTCTTCGTCATTCAATTCCTCTTGAGAAGAAATAACAATATTCATCAAAGCCTTTTCATAATCCTTTTCTTCCACCCACTCTAATTTACCATAAGGTAGAGATTGAGACATTGCCCATCCATACAAATTATTAGCATCAAAATACATCAAATAATTACTATCTTTTTCACTATCATAATTTGGGAGATATTTATTATTTGCTTTAGCATATCTTTTTGAACATACTTGTGATATTCCACCTCTCTTGGACTTCTCAATCATCAAAAGCATATCAACATCACTGATTAAATCTATATCTTGTTTTGTCATTTTCAACATTGCACTCCAAGCTAAACCAGGAGCTGTGAAATAGTGGGCAGGGTCTAATCCATAACAATTTTTATTATGACAGAGTGTTCTAAAAGCCTCAAACACATCAGCTAACAATAAAACATCTGTTTTTAGATATAAATCATGATATTCTCCAAGGTTCTTTATCTTAAATATTTTCCATATTTCTTGTGCGTGTTTATATTCCTTATCACTTATCTCTTCTTCATAAAGGTTATTATAGAAACTTTCTTTTGAAGGAAGTTGTGTTTCTTTAAATCTCATAAATGAATCCATATAATCATAAGGATAAATTCCCTTACTTGTAAGAATTTTCTCTTTACTTTGAATTTCATTCCTTGTTTGAATTTCCTCTCTCGTAAGAATTCCTTCTTTAATCAGAATTTCATCTTTAATCTGAATTTCCTCTTTAGTTCGAATTTTCTTTATAATTAGAATTTCATCTTTAGTTAGAATTTCCTCTTTACTTTGAATTCTCTCTTTAATCTGAATTTCCTCTTTAGTGAGAATTTCCTCTTTTGGAAAGAATGAATTAAGATTTGGAAAAGAGTCCGTGGAGCTTAGATTTGATGCGAGGTAGGCTAGTGGTGTTCCCATAAACTTGTAAGAATCTAGAAACGTAATACGAGTTAAAGGTTTTGTGAATATCATTTTTGAAAATGAAATATACTTTTGACTTGTGTTTGTTATAGCAGAAATATTCCCTGGTGTTTTTGAAAGTTCATTTATAAATAGATGTGTATCATAGTTGGCGCTGTTGTGAAGAAAGACTGGAATAAAAGAAGGTAATTTATAATTAAGATTACAACAGGAATGAGCGGGACCTCTATATTTACCAGTAAGATGACAATGGTCTCTAACTTTAGACTCCTTAATTTCCCCCTCACAAATATGACAGATATTGTTCATTCTAAATTCTAATTTTTCTTCTTTGGTTAATTTCATCGGTTCATTTGTTTCTTTCATTAATTTAGTGAGTCTTATACAATCCTTTTCTAATCGTTTTACAAACTCTTGTGAAGCATTTTTTCCACGATAATGTTCAAGTTTGTTATACTTTTCTCCAACAGATGATTTGATATAATAACAGAAACCACAAGGAATATGTTTTTGATATTTATTTGTATATGGTTCTTTTGGATTAGGAGAAGCAGTATTTATCTTTTTAAGGATACATTCAAAATCAGCGTATATCACAAATGGGTGCATGATAGATTTATTATAATCTTCAAAATAAATCTTTTCACCAGGTTTAGGCATTGTAATTACAGCTGATTTATGATTACTACAATATTTTGAATGTTGTTCTAATCGTTCTTTTGTATGAAATGAATTAAGACATCGCTTACAAGGATATATTTTGTTTGCTGTTCTGAATACCTGAGAAGAGATTAATCTTGATAAATTATTGATGTATGTGTAATGTGAATTCTTTCCAACACTAAAATATAAAAGGTCAATGTGTGTTTCTTCATTTTTATAGTTGTTTGAAATTTTTAATATTTGAACTTTGTTTGTATCCGTTAATCCATATATATTAATAGAAAGATTATTCTTTTTCTCAAATTTAGGAATATCTGTTAATGGCATTGGGAATTTAAAATCTTTAATGTCCAAGGTATTCTCATATTTCATATATTGTTTTACTCTTTCTGAATTACATTTTGGTGGATGTAAGTGAGCAAGAACAGACCAGAGAAAACATTTATTATCATTGTTCTTAATATTAACAACTGCCTTCTTTAGTTTTATTTCTTTTGGTAATTCAATATAAGAAGAAGCTTTAAGAGGGTTTGATTTTAGAATGTGTATATCTAAAAGATGATTTTTTTAATATTGAATCCACTTCCTACCACTGTATTATCAACATCCTCCTCTTGTCTTGATAGTTCTTCATAAACCCCACTATTCAAAAAATCTTGAAATGATGTTATAAAATGAAGATCTGTTCTCATATAAGGAGTTTGTTCTTCATCTTGTCTTTTCATATTCATTTTCACTCCCATATAAAACTTTAAAGTTTTTATTTCTTTTAATGTCTTTTTAATAAATTTTTCAACATCGGGTTTCACTATTTCAATTGATTCAGCTATTGATGATGGACCGGGTTCTCCAAATTGAAAAATCCTTATTTTTATATGCCCTTTAAATGCCTCATCAGTGTTTTTAATATAATAGTCTCCCTTTACTTTAAACTCATTTTTCTTGTGTTTTTGTGATTGAAGATGTCTATTATAACTTCTCTTCAAAACATCCTTTGAACAGATATCACAATGTTTTCTTTCCAACTCAAGAGGAGATATTTGATGAAATAGATTAAATGTGTGTTTGTTGGTTCGGAGGTGTTTTCTATAATGTTTATATTCGTGATTACAAACATCGCAGTACGTTGTATTCACCATATTTATAGAATAAAACTTTGCTTGAACTAAAATTTTCTTGATGAAAATTTCGTTTAATTTATAGGTGAATCTGTGCTTAAAAACATTTTATCCTCCAACTTTTTCACTTAATAAATACAATGTTTCAAGACACAAAAGACAAGTTTCAATCAATCTCTTCATCTGTTAAGGATACTGAGAAATATGTCAAGGATGTAAAATTGAACAAAGATAAATATAACAACTATTGGATAAAAACTATTATGGTAAATAATATGAGTTCTTCAATTTCCTTCAGTGGAAGGGCTTTTAGTATACCTGGTAGAACATCAATTAAAGTATCTCTAACAAAAGTTTCTCCTCTCCTTCTAGTAATATATTCAAAACTAGAAAAAGCAATGAAACAAGAAAAAGTATCAAAGAACAAAAACCTTATGGATGAAGCTTTAGAAAGAAAAGATAAGACCATCTGTAATATGCAAGGAGAAATTTGTATTTTTTTCAACAACCCTAAAGATGTAAATCTTGATGAAATAAAGGATGTTAATATATCAGGTGAAATGACATTTCGTTCAATAGTAGTTAACGATAATTTTAAAATTACCTTTAATATAAAAAATGTTGTCGTTGAATCTGATAATGAAAAAAAGTATATCGATATCGATGGTAATATACAACTGAAAGTATAGATGAATTTCAGTTTAAGTAAAGTTTTACTTTATAAATATGCTAGACTTTCCTGATTCTCCATATGACAAATTTGAGAATTGTCCTGCATGTGAAAGACAGGGATTAAACACAGAGTCAAAAGCCTATAAACAATGTATATTCTGTGATTATCTTCTAATTAATGATAATAAAAAATATAAAAAGGAAAATAATTCTTTTAGATTTACACCAAAAATGAATTACTTTACAAGATTGATTAGAGAAATGAATGTAAAGTATGAGGATGATAACACACCTTTCCTTACAAGGGAAGAAACTGAACGTATAAGAGAAATGTTCAAAGGATTGTTGTTGTATATTATTCATGGATGTAATTTTCAGGGAAATATCAACACAAGATATTGTATAAATAAAATAATGGATTATCTTGAAATTAAACCTGAACTTAGGATAAAATATAGAGTTTCTAAAAAAGCCAATAATAAATTAAATAACCTGTTTTTCAAATATATAAATGAATGATTTTTTACCTATTTGGGAAAATAAGATAAAATTTAACAACCATAAAAATCTCCCAAATTCATTAAGATGTCTCATAGTTGGTTCAAGTGGATGTGGAAAAACCTGCTTACTTTTAAAAATGCTCCTCACTCCCAACTTTTAGATTATGATAATTTAATAATTTTCACAAAGTCGAGTTTTCAACCAGAGTATCAACTACTCTCACAAGGTTTTAATGCTGGTCTTCAAAAGAAGATATAATAGGTTTATTTAAACGTCAAAAAACCTAAATGATTATAACATTGAAGATATAATTGAACTATTTTGTGATACACAGAGATGTAAAAAAAAATCAAATCTTATAACTTGTATTCTTAGTGATAATACGGATGATATACCGTCTCCCCAAGATTTGGATAAATCAAAAAAGAACCTCGTTATCTTTGATGATTGTGTTAATGAGAGAAACCAAACGGTAATGGACAGCTACTACACAAGAGGGAGACATTCTTCTTGTAATTGTATTTATCTTAGTCAATCGTACTTTCAACTTCCTCGTCGTTCCATCAGAAACAATGCTAATACTTTTATTTTATTCAAGTTAAATTCAATAGATATCAATAATTTTTGGAGAGATAATTGTTCTACATTATGTAGTAAAAAGAAATTTGAGGATTATATGAAGCACACGACTGAAAAATATAAATATATTGTTGTGAAACAAGATGAGATATTAAGGGATATATTTTTTGTTTTATAAACAATTACATATATAAATGACAACTATTATTATAAATCTTGTGGGTAAATCTGCTTCTGGAAAAAACTTTCATAAATCAAGGTTCTTGTGTAGTACAAATGAGAATATTGTAAATTTACTTAAAAAACACCCCGTGATACGCATTGTATCAACAACAACTAGAGCAATAAGACCTGGAGAAGTAAAAGGTGTAGATTATCACTATATTTCAGTGGAGGAACATATGCGATTGAGGAATGAAGGACAAATATTTGAGGAGGTTTCTCTTGGTACAACAAAATATTCACATTGTAAGAGTGAGTTAAAGAAACTAAAATCTGGTGGTGTTGGGATATTAGAAACTAATCCAGAAGGAACGAGACAAATTATTAAATATCTGAGCGGAGTGAAGATTTTATCATTCGGTTTTGATGTTGATGAAGAAACTCAACACAAACGTATGAAAAGCAGAGATGCAAGGATTAGTGAAGAAGAAATTACAACTCGCATTAATGTTAATAAAGAATTTGATGAAATATTTAAAGAAAAGGATTTATTTGAACACATCTACTTGAATGATGAAGAAAAGGAAAATTTCCCTGTTGATCTTTACAATTCATTAAATGATATTTTACAATAAATAAATGGATACAAAAGAAAGAGCAAGAAGATTTAAGGAACATCAAGAGTTGGTTTCAAAAGTTGTAAAACAACAGGAAGACATAAAGAAGAAACGCAGACAGAAACTAACGGGCGAAGAAGCATTTGAAAAAAAACAAGAGAAATTTTTTAAACCACTTTTAAAAACTTCCCAAGAAAAAATGAAAGATGTTTCCACAGTTCCCACAGTAGAATATACTCCTAGAAAGCTTCAAATGTTAAAAGATTTCAGTCAAATGACGGAGGAAGAATTAGAGCATTTAGGAGAATTAGAATATGATGATGAAGGTTTATTTCAACAACTGGAAGAGATTAATCAACCCCCTGATTATATTGTGAATGCTGTTCAAAACAATGAATATTCAGCGGATTCAAAAACCAAAGCAGGACTCATTCCAACAGAACAACCAGCAATATTTCATCTTGTTCAAGAAAAGGTATTGATATTTAATGATGAATTAAAGTTCTTAAGTTCTGCTCAACCCCCTGTTAAACTAACTCCGAGATTAATGTTTCTTCTCACAAAAGATGGAAGGCAAGGTTCAACTGTGAGGGATGAATCAAAGTATATTGATAAACCATTGGATATGGAAAATAATGATGATAGAGTATATATTGATTTGCTGAACACTCTAAATTATAAGGTTATTCTTTCTGGTAAAAGTAGGAAGAATGAGAAGGAGAAACACATTATTCAGGCTTTAAGTATCCTTGGTTCAGGTATTAGTTTTCTTCCAAATGACCCATCGCAATTAGTTAATAGACTGTTATTGTTGTTCGGCAGTAAGAAGGCTGGAAATAACAATTGTTTTAATGAAGCATCAGCCATTTTAGACCAGTTGATGAACATGAAAATAATTAAGAAATATCAATATAAAGACATTTTATCTCATATTAAATAAGATGAGAAGCACAATCCTGAGTTTTAATTTCACAACAAGCGACCACACATCTTCATTCCCATACCCACTACAACTTGACACAACAAAAGAATATGAGGCATCTTTATTGTCCATGGAGACTTATAATACCTTATTTAATATAACCGAGAAAAATGACAAGTTTAGTTATAATCCGGGAAGTGGATACAAAACGATAACAGTCTCACCCGGAGCATACGAGATTTCTCAAATATCTTCCGAAATTGCTCGTCTTATGAAAGAACAGGGTGATGAACCAAAAAATATTGTTATAAACATTCAAAAACATACTTCAAAATCAACGATTAAAGTTAAAAATAACTACAAGGTTGATTTCACAATTGATAATTCATTTAGAGAGTTATTAGGTTTCTCCTCAAAAAAGATTGAAACTAATGGGACGTTTTACAGTGATAATGTCATTCAAATATCCTCAGGAATAAATTCGGTGTTAATTCACTGTGATTTGATTGATGGTGCTTATAATGATGGATTAAAAACAAATACAATATTTTCATTCAGCGCATACTCAACCCCAATTGGTTATAAATTCAATATGGAGCCTAAAAATTTGGTTTATCTACCTGTGTCAGGAAAAACCATACACAGAGTAAATTTTAGGATAACCGACCAAGATAATCGTGTGATCTCTTTTAATGGAGAAGTTATATCCATCAGAATTCACCTACGTGAAGTTTTTCAATAAATAAATACGATGGTTATTGTGAGGAAGCACGAGTTGGGAAAATATAAAATAATTACAGGGGATGGGATGTTCCTTTCCCCGTACTACAAGGGTGAAGGTATGTATCTTGGTAGAGGATACTATAAACCTAAGAGACAAAGGGGTGTTGGACATCAATTTAGAGGAGATGGGATAATTGATACTCTCATGGGTATTGGTTCAACTATTCTAAAACATAAAGACCTAATTGGTTCAACTGCTTCTGCTGTGGGAAATGTAGCAGGTGCTGTAAAGAGTATAAAAGATGCTCAGAAAGAATCTCATAAATTACAAGCAATAAAAGAAATTAAGAAAGGTAAAACTCAGTTGTCCCCCCAAGAACGACAGAAAATAATTCAAATACTTGGATCAGGGTTTCAAAAGTTTTAACATCTTTTTTCCTAAATAAATACAAGTATGGAAGCAATTGATAGTATCTATGATTTGGATGATACTATTATTATCTCAAATTCCACTAAAAAAGAAGATTACTTCAAGGTAAATGCAATAACTGGAACAGACTGGAATACAAATGGTACAAAAAGTTTTGAAATAAATAATCAACAAACCTATTTGAATCTCTCCGAAAGTTTCTTGTTGTGTAAATTTAAATTCACTAAGGCTGGGAATAACACAAACGCTACACTTGTAAATGATTTCTTCTGGAAAATGTTTGATAGTGTGCGATTGTATATTGGAACACAAGAAGTTGAAGCGGTTGATTATGTCTCTGCTGTATCTGAAATGATGAAATTTACACTCTATACATTCAGTGATAGAATGGGAAAGGGGTCTGTCGAAGGTTTTATTCCTGATATGTCAACGGGAACAAACACAGACCCTGGATATATTCAAAGGAAAGGAATGTATAATGATGATACAAAAGCAGAAAATAGTTTTACTGTGGCAGTTCCTCTTAAAGGTATATTTGGATTTTGTGATTATGATAAAGTTCTGTATGGTCTTAAAATTAGATTTCAACTACAAAGGAATGATAATGAAAATAGATTGCTTTTTGGTGTTGGTAATGCTTTTGGTGATCAGAATAAATTTGTAATTGAGGAGATGAGTTGGTATATCAGTGAATATACTCCTAATCTTAAAACAGAAGAGATGTTGAATCGAAGACTTAACTCAAAGAGACCACTCAGTGTATCATACCTCAAAAGAAGATGTCAACACGTTAAACTCAATCAAACTACTTACACGTGGAATTTGGGTGTTCTGGAAGGAAAGCCACGATATCTGTGGATGATTTTTAAAAAGCCAGATGGTGATACTGCGACTGATAAGAATAATGCATTGAGTGATAATGCTAAGGTGAAACAACTTCGCGTTTCTCTAGATGGAACATTTTATCCACGAGATAGATTGGAAATTAATTGGGAAAAAAATGATTTTGCTGAAGCATACAAGTCTTACCAAAAGGTGTGTGAAAGTAATGGAAATAAAGAACCTATTTTGGATATGACAGCATTTAAAAGTTTGTATACAATCTATACGTTTGACCTGAGCGCTCAAAAAGAAACTATAAAGTCTAATCGAGTGGATACTTCCCTATACATTGAAAGAGGAGAGAGTGAAGAAGTTGATACATATTGTTTGCTTTTGGAAGAAACAGAATTGCAGATTAATACAGATAATGGTGTGATGATTAGTCTCACATAATTTTTGTTAAATAAATGAGTGGCAAAGTACCAACTGGGGTATATGTTAATCAAATCAATCTTCATAAACTATCATCTTGTGTTCAAAATCAAAAGCCTTGTACGATTAACGTTAATACAATTCAGAGAAAAGGAGCAGTAAGAATTGATGTTTTGCTCACAAGAGAACAGGTTAAAATCTTGAATGACACTGGCTCACTTAAAATTAAAATGACAAAACCAATGTTGAAAAAATATTCAATAAGAGAGACGAGTGGAGGATTTCTCCCATTTCTAATTCCTTTATTTGCTGGTTTAAGTGCGGTTGGAGCATTGACGGGTGGTATTTCAACAGCGGTCAAAACTGCCAACGAAAGGAAGGCTCAACTCCAGGCTCAAAAAGAATTGGAAAGACATAACAAAGAGTTGGAGAAACAAATTAGTGGAAGTGGTGTAATTGTAGATTTTGCTGAAAAACTTGAAGGTCTGCCTGATAAAGCGAGATTGTTAGTTGGAGATATGCTTTCTTCTATAGCACAAGCAGGTGTAAAATTAACGAAAAGAGGTAATGGATTATATCTTTCTAATAAATAAATGAGCATTGATGAGTGGTTGAAAGAATTTGGAAAGAATACAACATCAAATTTACAACTTGCCAAATATTGTAAGAAATTAAAAATTCATAATGTGGTTATTTGTATGAGAGATGAATTAACAAATGTGTCGAAACATACAAAGAATATTATTATGAACTTAGAAGATAATGATGGGAACGGTTCTCATTGGGTTTGTATTTTTAATAGTCAAGACAAATATTATTTTGATAGTTTTGGTCTTCCACCACCTGTTGAAGTCATAAAATTCTTACAGAATGGTGTTTATCAAACATTTCAAGTCCAAGAATTAAATTCCAAGTGTTGTGGTCAATTATGTCTATATGTGTTATTTCAACTCAACAAAAATAAAAAATTTTATGATATTATTTTTAATCTAATATAAATGACTTATGTTGGTAAAGATGGTTCTATCTTTGGTGTATCTCAAGAACTGGATATTGATTTATCAAATTATTACACAAAGGCACAGGCTGAACGATATAAATATAATATAAACAAAAATATTAACATGAAAAATGCTTATAAATTAAAAAATTATCCAAGCCCGACTGACGCGAATGACTTGGTGAGATTAAGCGATTTATCACAATATATATACTTAAATAAAACGGCCGTGTATTCTAAAGATACAGAAGTGTTGATATTATCTCCAGGTCATACAGAATTCACAGTTCGAATTAAAATAAATTTTTATAAAGAAGGGCGTATCGTTTGTATGAGAATAGAACAATGGGGGTATGATATGAATGATTTAGGGTATAATTGGTCATTTAAAATTAACCTCGAAGACCTGGAACAATTAAATCAGTCTCGTAAGGAAGAATATTATCCACTTGGTATCGAGAATGAGTTTTGTGGAGCCACGATTAGTAAACAACAAATAAAAGAATTTAATAAGGGTAAATATAATAATGGTTTTGCCCTTGTTTATCTCATGAAAACAGAAAAAACAGGATTATATATAATAAGTAAGGAAATACAAAATGATTTAACTATGGGAAGATGGGGAGGTGTTTCGTGCCATAATATTATTCTAACATATATTTCTAATACATAAATGACAGCAAGAAGGCTTCAAGAAAATTATCATTTCTGTGTTCAAGCATACCTTCAAGAAAAGGGTATTCGGTATTTTAATAAATATGTTCTACAACATAAGAATGAGGTATTTTCAATAAAAGATTGGCATTATGCTGATGTTGATAAACCAACAACTTTAGATTTAATTAGAATGTTAAATAATGAAAAAATTATAAGGTTAAGAAAAGGTAAGGCTCTTTTAGAAATTCAAAAGAAATTTTATTGGTATCCTGTTGTAAAAAAATTATTTTGGATACAGGAATAACAAGAAATCCTGATGAATATATGTATAATATTCTATGGGGTGTAAACGATTCAAGTATAGTAAGGGATGAGGAAGGAGTTGAAGAAGAGAGGGAAGAGGAGGAAAAGGAGGAGGAGGAGAGAGAGAAGGAGGAAAGAGAGAAGAGAGAGAGGGAGGAAAGAGAGAGAATGAATAAATATCAAAATATGGAAACCAGTGAGATTCAAAAAAGAATAGAGGTATTAAAGAAATTAACTTATCTCACCAGGGAGGAATACAAAGAATTAAAAAGTCTATTTGCAATACTTTCGACAAGACTATCGACATCGAGAAGACATGTATTTTAATTCAAGTTTTTTCTTAAATAAATGGAGGAGAGAGTGAAGGCATTTCTAAGGATTCTTTATGTTTTAAAAATTAAGATTCAAATGTGCATGTTGGAAACTAAAAAGGTTTTTGCACTCTGCAGAAATTTTTCTCATAAATAAATGAGTTATTGTCTCAAATGTAAAAAGAAAACTAATACTAAAAATATTTCATATATTAAAAGTAAAAATAACAGGGTTATACAAAAAGGTATATGTTCGGTGTGTGGTTCAAAAAAAATCAATTTATCTCCAAACACAAACTCGGAGGAGATATACAAAAGTTTTTATCAGGAAGTAAATTTACAACTACTGGAATACCAGGGGAATTACATCTTCCAGGGTATTCTTTCTGTGGTCCAGGCACAAACTTGGATAAAAGATTAGATGAGGCAGACAATCCTAAATCCTGGAGTAAACCAATCAATAGAGTTGATGAAGTGTGCATGAGACACGATATTGATTATGGGAATACCACAACGTTGGAAGAAAAGCATGAAGCCGATAGAGAAATGTTATATAATTTGTCTCTGATACAAAATCCAACCTTGAGAGAAAAAGTTGATAGGTTCATCGTGAAGAAGATGATTAGTGCTAAATTGAAACTTGGACTTGGAAATTCAAAAACTTATAGGCTCTAATGATGCCATTAAGACTGAAGAGCAATTAGCTGATGAATTACATAAACCAATATTCACAAAGTTTCAGAGAAGGAAAGTTTATTCCAAGGAAGTTGATTATATCTGGTCTGCTGATTTGATTGAACTCAATAATGATAAGGGGTACAAGTATGCTTTAACCGTTATTGATTTGAGGAGTAGATATGCGTGGGTTGTCCCTTTAAAAAACAAAACAGGTAATACTCTTATGTTAGCTTTTCAACAGATATTTAATAAAAGTAAGAGAAAACCTAAGAAATTGTGGACTGATGAGGGTAGAGAGTTTTATAACAAGACATTTATGAATTTTCTAAAAAATAACAGTATTACATTATACAGTACCTTTAATGAAGGGAAGGCAGTTGTTGTTGAACGTTTTAATCGTACCTTAAAAGAGAGACTATATAAAAAATTCACACAACTCGGTTCACAACAATGGTCATCTTTTATTCAGGATATTGTGGATAAGTATAATGACACGATTCACACGTCAACGAATATGAAGCCATCAGAAACATTTACAAAATTAAAATATGAAAAAGAGATTAATGTCAGAAAACCTAAGTTCAAAGTTGGTGATATCGTAAGAATATATAGGTGGAAATCTCATTTTGAAAAGGGTTTTACTGAACGATGGACGAAAGAACTTTTTAAAATTGTTGATGTAATAGATACAGTTCCTTGGACTTATAAAATATATGATTTGGAAGGGGAAGAGATTTTAGGTTCATTTTATTCACAGGAATTACAAAAGACAAAACTAAGCAGATAATACACCTTTGTGGACACTCGAGGGCCAAGTCCGAGGTGTATAACAGTATATAATGTGTGTCAAGGGGGACGTTCTTAGATCTGTGAACCCCAAACACAGAATCCTCAACTGAATAGTCAAGGCTTAACTTTTGTTTGTGTGTGTGTGTGCAATGGGAGCAATAGGTTGGCGCTTCACTCCCTCCTACTATACACCGTTGTGGACACTCGAGGGCCAAGTCCGAGGTGTATAACAGTATATAATGTGTGTCAAGGGGGACGTTCTTAGATCTGTGAACCCCAAACACAGAATCCTCAACTGAATAGTCAAGGCTTAACTTTTGTTTGTTGATGTGTATGTGTGTGTGTCCCAACCCTCACATTCAAAATCT
The DNA here is from genome assembly GCF_056783735.1 of Eptatretus burgeri. Classification (NCBI taxonomy): domain Eukaryota; kingdom Metazoa; phylum Chordata; class Myxini; order Myxiniformes; family Myxinidae; genus Eptatretus; species Eptatretus burgeri. Next base: position 135,682,729 of record NC_140962.1, read on the forward strand.
CAACCCCAACCCTCACATTCAAAATCTCAACCCCAACTCAATCCTCGCCCAACACAATGTCTTTTTCAAAATGAGATTTCCACCTATATATATATATTTTTACGTTTTTTTTTTTTTTCTTCTTCCAATTCTGTCTTTTAAGGCTTTCAGGTTTGATGACGTAGAAAGAGGGAGTAAGCCTGCACTTTCTTCCCAGAACGAACAATGTATATTTTTTGTTTTTTTTCTCTTCTTCCAATTCTGTCTTTTAAGGCTTTCAGGTTTGATGACGTAGAAAGAGGGAGTAAGCCTGCACTTTCTTCCCAGAACTTTCTTGATCTTGCTCCCATCAAGCACCATCCGACAAAGAACTACATCGATAGGTTTAGATCCCAAAGAGTGATAGCAACTCCAAAAGTCTCCAAAATATAAATAAATAAAATAATAATAATAATAAATAAATAAATAAATAAATAAAAGCCCCCAAAAAAGTTTCAAGTGTCCAACATAAACCCAACTTTCCAAGTCTTCAAGGTATAACCACATTCCCGTTGAGTTTCCAAGATATGTATCACATTGTGAGTTATCAATCCAGAACCCACATTTCAAGTATTCAAAGTAAAACCAACTTACAAAGTCTCTTAAGGATAACTCATTTACTGATTTTTTCAAAATTTGTGAGTCTCCAAGGTAGGCCCCATATTTAGAACCATCTTGGCAGAACCCTTTTCCTGAGTCTCCAAGGTAGTTATTTAAACCATCAAGGCAGAACTCATTTACTGATTTTTTCAAAATTTGTGAGTCTCCAAGGTAGGCCCCATATTTAGAACCATCTTGGCAGAACCCTTTTCCTGAGTCTCCAAGGTAGTTATTTAAACCATCAAGGCAGAACTCATTTACTGATTTTTCAAAATTTGTGAGTCTCCAAGGTAGGCCCCATATTTAGAACCATCTTGGCAGAACCCTTTTCCTGAGTCTCCAAGGTAGTTATTTAAACCATCAAGGCAGAACTCATTTACTGATTTTTTCAAAATTTGTGAGTCTCCAAGGTAAAACTTGTATTCTGGCTCATCAAGGTATAACTTGTTCAGTGGGTATTGTCTTGATAACTCACAATGAGTACTATTGCTGTAAAACTCTTTTTCAGGATTTTGCTGGTCTCCAAGGTCTCTTTGGTTGGGTCATCAAGGACGAACTCGTTCTGTGGGTCTTGGTCGCTCATAAGGTCTTCAACCAAGCCAACAATTTCGCCCCAAGTTGTAGCAAAAGCAGTATTTTCATTTCGTATTTCAGACACAATTTCCTGTGAGAGAAAATAATAATGTATTAATTAAGTTATTTAATTATTAAATGAGTATGCTTCAATCAAAGTTTGAAAATAGGAAAATAAAAAATCTTACCTCAATAGACAAGAGGTTTGAATCCAGTTCATCAACTTGAAGGTTTAGTTCCATAGAAGACAGAGAGTTCCAAGGAACACCAAAGTCATCCCACTCAAGGTCTTCAACCAAGCCAACAATTTCCCCCCAAGTTGTAGCAAAAGCAGTATTTTCAGATACAATTTCCTGTGAGAGAAAATAATAATGTATTAATTAAGTTATTTAATTATTAAATGAGTATGCTTCAATCAAAGTTTGAAAATAGGAAAATAAAAAATCTTACCTCAATAGATAAGAGGTTTGAATCCAGTTCATCAACTTGAAGGTTTAGTTCCATAGAAGACAGAGAGTTTGAGACAAGCACACAGAACACCATTGCCAGCAAGAACAAATGTTTAAAATGGAGCCTGGGTTTGAAGCTTTTATAGAGAAAGACTGGTGGGTGTGGTTTCCTTTGGAAATTCCCTGGGCAAGCCTAGGCAAGCCTTCATTGGGAAATTTTTCAAAACCATAACATCCTGTAATTTTCTAGTGATTTCTTTGTGAGTCAGAGATGAACTGGAAATGATGTAAGAGTGGGCGGGCCTTAGCAAAAGTAGGCGGAGCTTAGGAAAAGTGGGCGTGGCTTAGAAAAAAATACCTTATGAAAAGTGGGCGGAGCTTAGCAAAAGTGGGCGGAGCTTAGGAAAAGTGGGCGTGGCTTAGAAAAATTACCTTATGAAAAGTGGGCGGGGCTTAACAAAAGTGGGCGGGGCTTAAAGAAAAGTGGGCGGGGCTTAACAAAAAATAACCTGT